>NC_081414.1:53195635-53555635 GCF_030272615.1 Cryptomeria japonica | reverse complement strand
TTGTAATTTACTTTATGATCACTCATTTTGGACTAATATTGATCCCATGAATTTTTTGCAGGCAATGATATTTTCTATAAACATCTTAGTGACATTGCATTGCAGATATTTGGGCCCCCCATACATAAAAGGTGGTACATCATATGTGAACTAACCCTTATCCAATTTTGATTTCATATCATTGCTAGAATACTTTTCCTTTGATCTATTTCTTGAAGTGTAATAAATGTAACTTCAGTTCATTTCTAAATCTAACAGGTTTGTTTTTGCTTAAAAAGGTGGAATGACCAAGAAAAAAGGTTAAAAGATGAATTGACAAACCAAATGGTTGAGTGGTTTGGAAATGACACCTTTGACAAAACCAAGCTCCTTGAAAAAGTTGGCAAATATCTAAAGTATGTGAGGGACCAATACAGGACCCATTTAGAGAGGAACCTAAAGTATGAGCGTCCCCCCATGATTCTAGAGAGGGAGTGGATGGACCTGATTTTGGATGCCAAGGAGAGAATTGAAAGGAAAAAAGGAAATACACCAGTAGACGCCAGAAGAAGGTACAGGATACTATTAAGAATGTAATTACGTACTAATTAATTACTCTTTATATTTATATAATCTAACATATTTCAAACTTTTTATAGACTGAGTGACACGTCAAAGGCAACCAAGGCAAGGCAAGAAAAGCATGGGCAACACAAACTCGACTCTGGTGGTTACATGAAACTTGCTACATGAATTGTAAGTATCTCATGTAAACTCCCATATTGTCTCAAAATATTAATAAATTGCAAACATTTTTTTTATCAAACAATGCAAGCAAAATTCACGGTACCAAGCAAAAATGTAGGGCTCTGAATTCAATAGAGCGACCACAAAAGATGACAAGAGAATTGCCTACCAGCAAGGCTATTCAGCTGTGGCTGATCGGCTACGAGAATTGAGTGGGCATACACAACATTCGAGTGCATCCGTCACAGAGGTAAATATGGTAAATGGAAGTTGTTTCAAATTGAATACTTTACTAATAATCTAATTGATGTTGAGCTCCAACATAAAGTGACTATATTTGTTTTAAATAAGCAAGCAATGATAACAATGTGCATGTCATTGGAATGTAGCTTCCTAATTGTGAAACACCACCTACACATGAAGGTTTGGATGTGCATCCCAGTAGTGGAGGTATTCATTTGCTATTAAAATTTATTTATTTAGCTATTAATACAATTAAACATCTTAATTTGTAATTAGAGTAGTAATTAATGTAACCTTTCTTGTTAATATTTTAGAGCATGTAGTCGATGGTGAGCAAGTGGAGCATGATCTGGGTACACAACCTCAAGAACATGATGTTCCCCACTCAGGTGAAGAGGATCGTGGTGTTTAGCATGTTGAGGTTGAGGCTACACAAAATGATGTGGCCCCATCAGGTAAAGAGCACAACAATTATGTTCTCTAAATTAATGAAATACTTGTAACAATAAGAATTTTTTTTTTTTTGAATTTAACCCATTTCTTTGTTATTTCAGAGGACCCCCCTTCGCTTCAGTGTCCTCATCCTCAGTATAGGACTAGGCATACATTAAGATCATGAGAAGTTGGTAGAACATCTGCAGAGGGGGGAAATGATGAAGACACCGATGTTCCACTTAGTCTTTCATAGCTTCAAAGAAAAAACAAAGAAAGAAATGATTGTAATCTAACTTATTTGATAATGACTGATTTTTATGTGTTAGTGAATGTAATTATGTGCTAATTAATGGTTATGGATGATATGTGTTAATTAATATTGATGAATGTTGCGTGTTAATTAATGTTAATCAATGTTATGTGTTAATGAATGTTATGTGATATTAATGAATGAATGCTATATTTTATTAATGGTAGAATGAATTAATGAATGAATGTTATAAGATGTTAACGGGGAATTTAGAGTGATGTTAGGGGGGGGGAGGGGCCAAATGAGCTTCCACCTTCATGTGGTTGGCCCTGTTAAGTAGAGAATATTAAACTATTATCAAAACCAAGCGAAGCTCAACAAGGTAACACACTTTTCAATATTTCATTATGTTGCACAATTAATCTTATTGAATAATGTATATTGAATCTTAATTTTAGGGTCCAACAGAGCCAACACGAACAACAACACCATGAGTTGTTGGGTATAATGAACTCCCATATTGTCTTGTCTTTACATGAACAATATGAGTTGCTTCTAGTGTTGATATCCAAGGTGGGACTACAAAAGTTATGAATATGCCTCATCCTTGTAAGTTTTTTTATTACAACTCCTAATTCTTGAGACTAAACTTTTTGTTCTTGATGTTTTTTACTAGTTGCCATAACCTTTGACTTTGATGCTTGTGCCTTAATAGAACTATATGTTTCTTCTATGCATACTTGGTCAAGGACTACATTATGATGCTATAGGGCTACAAACTAAGATTATTTATTGTATTGAGTTTCACATTTGACATGAGTTTCCCTATGACTGCTATGCACATTTATGTATATACACTATTTCTAGTCTGTATATTCATATTAATTTTGAGAAAATATTACAAAAATCGGAGTATTCTCCATAAGACTAGAAAAAAGCTTAGATAAATTTCTGTAGCATTTTCTTACAATTACTTGAGATATTTTTTTTAGGAGTCCTGGCATCCATTTATAATAGTATGGATGCATACAATCTTTGGACCCTTCAAAAGAAATTTTGTTACAAACAACCGGTCATTTTCAAGAAGCGGTTATAAGTCCTTTTCAGCATCTGCGGCTTCCTTTGCTTGTTGTTCTATTGCAACCTCCTATAACTACTCCCGAGCATCTTCTTTCTATCCCATATACTTATCTTTCCACTCCTGGTACACATCATCACTAGGCCAAGTAAAACTAGCAATCTTCTATTTCATATCTTCTAGCCACTTCCAAGTGACTCGTACATGCCCAATCTCTGTTTCTATGAAACCATAATGAGATTTCACTTTTTCAATTTCCTTAATTGTTTAGAAAAATAAGGATGTGTCATCAGTACTAATAATCTGATTGATCCTTAGGGACAAATTGTGGTCCACCTCCTTTAACCAAGTCTTCTCTTCCTTTAGCTGGACAGGACCAATGAAACCTCCTGGAAACATTTCAAATTTATGATTTGAATATTCTTTCCTATAAAGTTGGGCTTTTGTTTTTATACCTGCTCCTTCCACTGAAAGAATATTCATCTCTTTTATAAGCTCACATGTGGACCTTAGATTGTCATTCTCTTCTGCATCTACATGGGAAGAACACATGAGCTCTAACTCTTTACCTCTAGACACCCACTTATTCAGGATTGGTTCCAAAGTGGCTTCTTCTTCTCTCAATTTGATCAAAATCTCAAGAATCCTCTTCATATTTATGTATACATTGGAGGTTTTGACTGAGCCAGCAAACTTCAAGATGGTGGCTTTCACCTTCTCCTCATATTTGTTTGCATACAATGTCTGAGCTTGTTTCAATTTTTCCAACTCATGTTGGACATTTTTAGGTAATTGGGAACTAGAAGGCATAGGAGAAGGGGGATATTCAATGATGGGACTAGTAGGAGGGGGTCTTGCTAGAGAGGAGGCTATCATGAGTGTAGAAGATTCACCAGGATGATATTGACCTACTAGTTGACTCTGGAGTCTAGCAATTATGTTGTCTCTGTTGGCTATTACTTCTTTAGCATCATTGTAAGCTTTTAAAATAGTCTCCAACTTCAATTGGGTATTAGCCTTTTCTTGTGCCTCTTTCTCTACCACCGCAACACTGAATTTTGCAGTCTCTAGGACTGTGCTTGTAGCTTCCACTACCCCTGTGTCTTGGACTCTCTTAACTATCATGCCTCCTGAGAGGCTAGAATCTGATGCATCCTTCCTTCTTTTGTTTTCATCCTTCTTTAAACACCACTTGATAAGAGTAGCATTATCTTTGCTGAATGTCACTTTTTCCATAGGCTTTGTTTCTTTCCTCACTGCATCAAGCACTAAGGCATCAACTATATCCCATTCAGGGAGAATAAACACACCAACCTTTTCTACCATTTCTCTTCTTTCTTAGGGGTGATTGCTTTGAACTCCTTGATCATTTCTTTCTTAACCTCTTCTTCTACCTGAGTTGTATTTTTAAGAGGTTGTTGACTTTTCCTCTGTTCACATCTAGTCTTGAATTGATCAATATTTTGCTTCCATAGAAACTCTATAAAAGCTCTTGATGTGACAAAATTACTGTCAGCTAGGAATTCTTCACTAGTTTTCTTAACAATAAGCTCCATTTCTTGGTCCTTTAACTCACCATCGGTCAAATCCATTTCAACATTAGGTGGCTCTTCAGGCATCCCCTCTTGGGTCTCCTCATAGGTATAGGCAATCTCACCGAGACTCCCTAACTGCAATAATTGTTCAGCCACAACTTGTTCATCTCCAATGTGGATAGGAGACTGAGATGGAGAATATTGAGGCTCATCAGTTTTAATTTCCTTTCCCACTCTCTTCTTCTTAGGGGAATCCTGGATGTCAATGACATCTTCAATTTTCCTCTTCCCTTTTGAAGTGGAAGGCTCACCTGTCACTGGCATTATCACAGTGTACTTTGACCTTTTATGCATTACATAGTCACCACGTGGGATATCTCTAGCAAAGGCAGGCTTAGCCAATACCATCTTAGCCATATCAAGCTCATTTTGTATTATGGCCTCCCTCTTTTCTTTTAAGGTCTAAATGAGATCTTCAAAATAAAGAATCATGAATTTCATTTTCTCCTCAAATGGATTGAAGCTAGAAAGGGGGTCATAGCCAGTGTCAAATTGATGGATAAAATCAAGGGCTTTCTTATATTCCACCCACTTCCCCTTCCTTATTTCTTGCTCATCTAAGTTGAATTCATTTTTAATCAGATCTTTTGGGAACTAAAATTGATGTGGCCTACCTTTTCACACTGCTCTTTTTCTGAACATGCCATTGAAAAAATCCTCGAGGTCTACACATCTTGACACTGTAGTAGACAACCTATATGGCTTAAAGAATTCTTCAAAAAATCTCCATCCACCCTTAGTCATCACAAAATGGTGAGCCATGGTAATAGTTGGGAAAATAGTCCCTTTATCTCTATTGGTTAGCTCTGCTTCTTGTACTCCCCCAATTTGTCTCAGGACTTCTGCAATCCCTATCTTCAATGAGACCTGATAGGGTAGTAAAAAGGGGGTGCCTCTAAATCCAAACACTCTAAAAATAGTAGACACAGGGTACAAATATATGTCTCCCTAATTGTGAACAATCTTGATATCCTCTACAAACTCCTTTGGTCTGTGAAACTCCAAAAGAGCCTTAGGAATTCTAGGGTTTTCTCTACATAGAAGAATCCTAATTTTAGATGCAAAGCATCTATCAAACTTTAAATAACTTGCATGTTCTCTATCCCAAGATAGAAAAGTACTCCACAATTGCACTGGCATCTCCTCTTTATCGTTGACCTTAATCAGGTCCATCTCCTTTCCAAAATAATCAGCCCCTTTGAATAGAAACATATGCATTAACATGGAGTACCATCCAAATGGCCTATCCACCTTACCATTTTTGATTCCTACTAGCCCTTTATGAATTGCATCAGCAAGGTATGAGGCATAATCAAATGTTATTGCTAGGGAGGGGTTTAGAATTTGTGCAATCATTAACATATAATGGGTTGGCATATTGTTTTTAGCATCCTCTCCAAAAATCTGGCATAATGCCCAATATATACCCTTAGCTCTCAGAGTGAATAGGTTGAGAGAGAATGGTTCCATTATGTTGGGGCCTACAACTATTAACCCCCCTATCTTTACAAAGAATTCTTTCAATGGGCCACTTCTAAGATGATCCCTTTGTGTGTTGTAAACTTGGGCTAATGACTCAAAGTCAATAGGTTCTAACAAATTGGAGGACTCACTGAGTTTAAACACTTTCTTGAATTCATCTTCATTTATCTCAATCAAGACTGATCCCTTTATGTTCCTGATGCATCTTGCCACAGATTCATAATTCTGTGCAATCAGGGCTAACAGATCTACATCCATAAAAAAACACCTAGAACCACAAGCTTTCCTACATCCTTCTCCCATATGCCATTCAAACGAGCTGGGGAATTCCAAAACCAACTTTGAAGAGTCTTAAGCCTGACAATCCTATTTCAAGGTCCCTCAACCAATTACCCTTATCATAAAGGCCATCTCCAATTTTTAGATGAGGGTTCTTAGGTACTAGCTCTTTGGCATTAGCCCCAGCATTGGTGGACATGGTTAATTGCTCTAAAATATCATCACAGGTATTTCGGTCCTGGTAATTCACTTTCCCTATAAATTCTCTTCTGGGTGCCATTCTGGTCAAACAATTATACCACTAGAAGCTAGCACAAACCTCTAATGAAGTAATTCACATAGCAGTATTTGAGAACAAAGCAAGAGTTATCAAGAAAAGTACAAGAAACCTGATTATTCCCCTGAAGAAAATCACTCTGCAATAATTCACTCTGCAACAAACTTCGATGAAACAATACTTAGGAATCAAGTTGATGCAGACTGAAAAGGGCAAGTTGGCATTTAAGTTTTAGAAATTAACTCTGCATGCTTTGGCTTTCTTTTCAGAATTAAATTCGCCAAATCGAATTCAAAACTGGCTCCAATGGGTCATAATTTCTCTAAGTCTTTCCTCTGTTTTGCTCTTTCGCTACTTCGCAGAACATAAAACCCGTGCTCTTTTCTTTTGTGAAACAACGCTGGCCGTTGGATCTCAAGAACTTACATCACCTTTATCTCTGTTTAATCTCTTTGCTTTAGTGTTGGGCCCTACCTCCTTTTCGCAACTTCGCGAAGTTTAACAGTCATGCACTTTTCCTTCGCGTGGCCGCGCCAAGCATTAGATCAAACTCAAATCACCTGACCTTTAACTCCAACTGGGACCGTCAATCCTTTTAACTAACCGTGCCTCATCTTGATGGCTAACGGTTTTTTCCATTTCACTGAGGTTAAGTTGTGGGCATCTTCGGCTCATGAAACAATGAGAAGCATTGGATCAATCTTGAGATAAATGCCTTTTAAGTGGGCCCTTTATCCGGGAATTACTTACCCCACTTGTTATCCAGTTAATAAATGCCACATGGTAGTCGGCCATTAGCCCTAGAAACTCCTTTTGGTTCCACCCTTAATCCGCCACGTGTTCCCTTTTACTATTCCCACATAACTGCCAGTTACACCTAGGTGGGCCCTCAACCACTTTTTTAAACCATGTGTCACGTCACTCCTCCATGTGATTTCCACCTATCTTTTGCAAATTCGCAAACATTATTCTTCATTTGGCTTGTAGCCATGAAACCACGAGAACCGTTAGATCAAAATAGACCTGATCTGCTTTTAACTTCATACCATGCCTGTCTCTTGGGCCCATCGACCTTTTCGTTACTTCGCAATGACTAACTTGCTAGCATCTTATCTTCACGAATTCACGTGAGCCGTTAGATCTCAAGAACTTGCTCGTTGTTTACTCTTTTTATGACAACCTTTCCCGAACCCACTGCATACCGCCAACTGAGTGCCTTGTCACCGCCATGTCATCGCCAACTGGGGTTACCACATTTAATACCACTCTTAGCGGGACCCTCCACCTTTTCGATATTTTGCTGAAGGTATAGCTCGTGCATCTCCCGACCATGAAATAATGAGAATCCATTGATCTTTTTCCAAGCTCTACAAAAAGCACCAGCTGTTATGCCACGTCACTCCTCCATGTGATTTCCGCCTATCTTTCGCGACTTCGCGACCATTATTCTTCATTTGGCTTGCAGCCACGAAACCATGAGAACCGTTAGATAAATAAATGAGTTTTTTTTGTTTAAGTGATTATACAAATTCTAACAAGAAGGATAGAATGGAAAAGTATGAAAGTATAGATAAATAGAAATGCATAGCTCAATAGGTGGTTGTGGCTAAGGTTTTTTCTATATAAACTGAAATAGTATGAAGGTTATTTTTTTATTTTTTGAGAAGTGCCCACTATTGTACGGTAACCGTTATATTGCATGAGACCTTACTTCTTCTTTAGCGTAAGAGTTTATTGGGATATTTATTAGCATGCTTGAAGCATCAATGGCAAAAAGTCAAAGCTTTGTTTTCGGTGGATATCGTTGAAATGAAAATATCCAATTTGATGATAGCGGATGTTTGAAAGACCATTGTAGTTTTTGTGCTTTTATTAATTATTAATTAATAGTCTTATAGTGTACAAATTGGAAGGTGATTAAATTATGGATGTTTGACTCTTTAGATATATCAAACAACACCTATTGTATTGGTAGTTATGGTCATAAATAGTAAAAAAGAACTAAGATTTCATTAGGCAAAGTACTAATAATAGTAAATTTCATTTACATTTAATTTAAATATTATATTTCAAATTATGACAAGTACTAATAATACTAGATTTCATGTACATGCATTTAAAATATTATATTTGAAATGATGATTTAGTTGGTGGATGGATGCGTCTATTTGAAATGAGCATACTCACTTTGATGATAGAGGATGTTTGAAAGACCAATCTAGTTTTGAATTTTCTTCAGTTATTTGAAAGATGTTGAATGTTGATTGGAACAATCTAATATGTTTTTCTAAGTCTGATTTCTTTGACCAGTGGTTGGAATTTTGGTTTTGAAGAGATTTTGAGGATAACTTGTGTGTTATTGACTTTTGAATGTTGCACAGTAGATATAATACAAATAGAAGACTAAACTAATTCTGAAACTAAAAATCAAAACTCTGATTTTTATTACAGCAATATAAATTTGACAAAAATGACAATTTATTTTCCTCAAGGTGCAAATTCGCATACCAAGAGTCTTCAGCTTGCCTGGTTGAGCCTCCTTATTTAACTAAACTCAATATATGTTGATCAATAGTTTGTTGAGTGTGGAATAAACTCCAAATGGCTTTATTGACTCTAGAATGAATTACCAAAAACAATTTGAGGGGTACTAAGCAAACCTAGATGGAATTCTAAATTCTTGTCAGGTGAACCCTTCCAGGAATGAAGAATATCCCTAATTTATTGAATATTCAGATCATGATTGACCCTATTTCTCCTAAATAACTACTGCAATATTATTCCTTATCACCAACATTGAATCTAATTTGCAGACCTGAAACCCTTGAATTTAATGGGAATGTTACGGTTTACCTAAAGAAGGTACGACTAGCATAAATTATGAAAGTTTTGATGTGGTTGACCACCAAACCTTCTCCAATTCAATCTAAATGCAACCTGTTGCTGATTAAACCCTAAAATCTACTAAAATTGGTCCTCAATGACCTAAAAATTAGTCTCCTGAATGTCCAATTTGCAAATTTGGTTAGAGGGATTTCATCCTGAAACCACAATACTTGAGGTTTTTGTTCCCAATACTTCTCCAAAGCTGTTTTTGTCGTGCAGATCTGAAAATTAATGGAGAGCTCCAAAAATGGATAACAAGAATGCTAAAAATATTTCGTGAAGTCTCTTTTCTTCCCAAATTCCTAGGCCCAAGTCTCCAACATTCCATGATTCCAAAAGAATATTCCTCCTCCAAATGGATGCTCAACTTGAGGGTTCCATTATCATAAGTTGGGTCATTATTAAAATTTCTCATCTATGTCTAGAGAGGAGTGCCCAAGGGGGGAAACTTATAATTCATCACTAACTTTTATCAATCCCCTTTTAATAAAGTTACTTTATAAACATCTTTTATAAAGTCACTTTAATGTATTATTACCACTTAAGGTAAAAGGAACTTTATAATATAATATTGGCATTAGACCACCCTCCTTATAAAGTCACTTTATAAAATATTTTTCAGTTTTATAAAAAATGACTTATAATGTTAAATTATAAAGTTTACACCTTATAAGTTTGCCAAGGTCAAATAAATGACTAAGTAAAGTCCCCCTTGGTTATCCAATCATCTCTTAGCCTCCAATTTTGCCTACGGAGATAGCTAAAGTGACATTTGATAATTATTTTACCCTCTTTTTCTAATAATTAAATTAATTAATAATAAATCATCATTTTAAATAATATTTATTTTGGACAACTTAATAAGAATTAATTTAATTAATTGTCACTTTTAAAAATTGAGGACATTACATTATTTATTTTGTATTTTCTTTAATTTTCTATTTTTCAATGAAAAAACATGTTCATTTTGGTTGATTGTTTGAAAGACCAATTTAGTCTTTTTTTTATGCATTACCTATATATCGGATGAGAAAACGTCCTTTTTATGTTGAAGTGATGATATAAATAGATATTAATTTTGCCAAGGTTGTTTGTGTAGTAGATATTATTGTTGAATACCTGAAATACTCATAGGGGAGGGGCGAATCAGTATTCCCTTGAACTTATTAAAAATTCTAACTAGCCACTCACATAACATAATTCAAATGCAATAAAGGAAATTAACACAAAACACATAACACTAATTTGTATGTGGAAAACCCAATATGGGGAAAACCACAGAGAGAGTGATCTCTCAAGAATGATGCAATATGCAATCGATTACATAAAACAAAAGGGGTGGCTCATTGCCGGTGGGGGCTTACTGTCCGGAGGGTTCACTACCCAAATAAAAAAGGGCTCATTACAAGATGATAAAAAAAAAAATTGAACTATTAGAGTTGCATCTGACATATGCATGGATTACAGTTTTGTTGAAGTTCACAAACTGCTTTATACATCCATTGTACATGCATTGTATAACAATATTCACATCCATGAAAATTTTGCATATACAATATGTACACAATAGTTGTTTGTCAACAACCATTTCTCTAACTTGTAAAATTGATGGCTATATATATCTGCACCAAATATTTTGATCAATCGAATCAACCACAAAGGGGTGAGACTGAAATATCCACACGCAACAGAAAAAATATCTTCATAATATGTCGGCTTTAATCTTGATCCAAGAGTACTTTGCAAAACACGCCTCCAATATATATTAATAGGACTGGATCCAAAAATGCCTTGTAGATTATACCTTCATCACATCCCGATGGGACCAAACCCAAAATACCTTCCAGTAAGGTAGATAGCGGGCCTCAAAACTGCATGAAGTAAGCATACATACATTACATAATAAAGAAATAGTGTATACTAAAGAAAACTACCAAACCAGAAACATACATGTCGGGCCAAACCACATCAATGACATCAATGACAATAGGCCAACAACATCCCCCTTTGTCATTGATGGCAGCATAAAGTAATACAGTATAAGTTTGCTCAGAGCTTAGAAAAACAACTAAAATAACAACTAACTAACTGTCTGAAAGATTTTGCATAATAGACGTAATAAAAATGACACCACTCCCCCTTTGACAGCAATGACAAAGGGCCAAAAACTAAAAAGTGTGCATAAACATAACCAAAAATCCCCCTAAGGGAGATAACCAATGTTAATCAAGGAATGGCTTGAGCTTTTGAACATGCGCAATCCAAGAGTCCTTATATCTATCCCAATACGAGATAGCCTATGTCAGAAACTCGATCTGTACCTGCAAGGATGCATGCATATGTTCTGCTTGTCAAATAGAACCATGTGCATAATATGTGAATTGTATAGCTCTAGAAAGGGCTGAGTTCATAACTGATATGCTCTCACTGCTCAGATCCTGCAATCGACCTAAGAGAAGAATGATATCATCCCTTTTCTATTGTAACTCAAATTATTTCTTGTGGAGCTCTTCAATTGATGATCTTTCGGAACTAGATTAGTCCTAAAATAACTTGTAGTTTTCATAGGCCTATCAGACCTTTTCCTTAATGATATTCATTTCATCTTTAATGCTCTTTGTGGCATTTGGCCACTGAAGACTATATGAGAAAATTATTTCATCATTTGACAAGTATTTTTAAACTTGAGATATGAGTTGTGTGAGCTGATGGTGTGCAGTCTTACATTTACCCTTGAGTTCTTGGAATAGCTTCTCTTGGTCCTTCTTATTAAAATCTTGACACTGAGGCATCATAACATTCAAAGCCGCCAATAATTCTTCAAACAATTTGTCCTTCTTATTAAAATCTTGTCTAGTGGACGATAGAAAGGCTTCTCCAATTTGGTGTTTTTGTACCGGATCAACTTTTGAGAAGTCAAATAACTACATAGATGAAGTGATGGATTGAATGATCAATGGTGCAGGAAACATTTTCTTCCAGAAATCCTTAGTAGTATCGGAGCCGATACCAATCATAGTTATTATTCTAGATACATTCACATCTGATTCCTTCAACCAAATTATCTATCTTTTCTTCTAATGAAGCCTTGGGCTTAGGTTCATTCCTTTCAGTCTCAGCTATCATTTGTTCTTCTTGACCTTTGTCCCTAGAATCTTCAATTTTTTTTCCTAATCCGGATTCAAGATTCACTAAAGTATCACAAAAATTTTCAGGGCATCCATCACATTATCCATAATAGATTCATCGTCAACTGAATTATTAGATCCACATTCTCAAACTCACCAGGAGGAGTACTAAAGTCGACAAAGGGTAACATACCACGATTCTTTGCAATAGACATTAATGTTTCCATGATTTCATTCTTAAGTTTCTCCTTGGCATCAAGTTCTCCTAACATAAGATTTCCTAGACCTCTCTTGGTCCTTAGTTCAATCTTACAAGATTCTATGAGATTGGCCTTATCCTCTTTAGAAAGGGTGGAATCGACAAACTCAAAAACCTGATCCTTAATAGTTAGTTCTTCCTCTCTAGTAATTTTTCCTATTCTAGTCAATTATTCATATAATTCAACAAGAATATCATTCTTAATTTTTTTTGTACATGCTTCTAATTTAACAAAATATAATAGAAAAGATTTAACTATACAACTTTTATCTATGTCATTGACCTTAACAAAAAGATTGTCTACCTCTTTTGGGATTTTTCCTTGTGCAACTGATTCAAATAGGTTCTCTGCAACAAGTACTTTCTAAGTTTTCCTAGTCGTAGGCTTCCAAACATGTATCTGATATTTCTCAGGTTCTTCTTCTTCCTCAGACTCAAGTATTATTGCCCTTTTCTTTGCTTCTTTTGGCTTCTTTGGGGAAGTGGATGAGCCCAAAGCTCCTTTGGAGTGGCTTTTGCAAAGACTCTGGATGATCCAACAAGTCTTTCAAAATGCCTATACTCAGTGTATACAGTGAAAATGGATGATGAAAATAATAATATTGAAAGACTAACAAAGATCCAACCAGAAAACCTTAGCCTAACAATGAAAAGGATCTACCATACACAAATGAAGATACCTAAGATCATGCAAATCCATAAAATAAAGTAAAGTATACCATTCACATGTCAATTTGGGTTGCAATCTCCATTTCTTCCTATCTCCATTGATCATGTTTGATATATTCACTCTCAGATTTTATGTGTGCACAAGAGCTCAACAAAGAACGAAAAATGTGATTGATACCTTTATCACAAGAAGGCTTGATTGCATACGATTGATTATGTCATTAGGTGATTGATTGTGGTTGAAAAGGAAGAGGGCATCCTCTTATATACAGAACACTGTAATAAATGGAAGGATAGAATTAAGAGGTGTAAAGATAAATGGTCAGCTAGAATTAAAGGGTAGGTAGAAGAAATAATAAAATGATAAAGGGGGTAGGTAAGAGAAGAATTAAGACATGAATGACATGTGTCATAGGTAGAAAATGCTAATGAATTAATTAAATAAATAAAGATTTATTCAATTAATAGAGGAAGTGGGATCAATTAAATAAATAAAAGTATTTATTTAATTTAGGAAAAGGGTAATTTAAATAAATAAAACTATTTATTTAAATGAGGAAAGACTTAGAAGAGGATTAATAGATTAATTAAATAAATAAAGATTTATTTAATTAATTGAGGACTTAGGATAAAATAATTAAGTAAATAAAATATTTATTTAATTAGATAGGACAATTTTAGGTGTCTACATTTTTCCCCTCTTTGAGACAATGAAGCTTGTCGCGTTGATTCAAGGAAGAAAAGATAAACTGATACAAAGTTTCTACATGAAGGGAATGATATGCCCTCTCGAGAGATTGGATGGAAAAACTGAAAGGGATTGCAAACAATCTCTCAATAAGAAAGAAAGGCTAGAAAGGATGGAATGGCATAGGGAAGAAATATAACATGGGAGACTAGGGTTAAGTAACATATATGATAGGTTTAGAAGGAAAATATCCTCATTTGCATCCACACATCTGAGAGATCAAAGTGCAGAGAGAGAGCTTAGAGCAGTCAGAGAAGTTAACGATGATGGATAGAGTTCACAAGTTCAATCAAGTCCTATGGTATCAAAGACCAGTCGACATGGGTGAGTTGGTATGTACCTCGAAGCCTCTTTGTACATTTTTGCATTTATTGTTGTCATTAATGGACTTTAGGGTAGATAATAAAAATTATGAAAGATGTGTTTTGCACTGCAAGCGCGTCTAGGTAGGATAAGTGCGTCTACGTTAGGTTTGGTCACGTATATGTATTTAATCTCGTTTATGTGTAGATTATGGTGCATTTGTCCCAAGAATGTACGTTTGTGTCAAGAGGGTGTATTTATGAAAAACAAGCATGTCTATATAGAACAATGACGCGTCTGTGATGTACAGGCACGTCTAGGGCAAGAAAACACATATAAAACAATGTCTGCATTGTGAAAATGCATTTATGTCTAAGTAGGCTAGAGTCAACAGTTATGTGATGAACATATGATGTTGATTGGATAAGCTACTGAGAGGATTCACTCAAATAGATGCCCTAGGGAAGACAAATTGAAAAAAAGGCTAAAATTAAAAATTGTGTGATAAACATACGTTGCCAATTGGATAAGTTGCTGGGAGGATATGCTCAAGCAGGGTTACTAAATAGGACTAAGTGCAATGCTATGAACATATACACTAGGATCCAATGCCACATGATAGACATAAGCATTAGGATAGAAGTAGCACTATGTGATGAACATGAGTACCACTAGGATTAACATGATTGGTTTGATTAAATGTAGGAGTACTTGCCCTAGATACAGTCGCGGAAGAGATTCCCTATGACACAGAGGTTACAACCAGAATTGACCTTTGAGGAGTGGGCAGCTGTTGAGGCTATGGGATTGAGACACATCATGTATTTGTCTAAGATTTGGTTGAACAGAGGATTGCTAGCTACTCTAGCAGAGAGATGGCGCTTTGAGATGTTTGTTTCATTTGTCGACTAGCGAGATTTCAGTCACTTTAGATGATTTTTACAAGATGTTGAGGATATCGATTGACGGCGAGCTGGTGTCGTATGACAAAGAGGGAGATAGGGATGTATTAAGATAGGTCATTTTTGACCCAAAGCTAGAGATGATATCGAGTCATGTCAACTGGGAGGTTATGCTATCTATTGGACCCAGAGTACGGGCAATGGTAGGAGGAGTGATTAGTGGTTACCTTTGTCCATACTAGGCGACACAAGGTATGGATGTTGGCTAGGGGAGGACTCTAGAGAAAATGGTGACAAAGAACACTAGGTTTGCATGGGGTCCATGTTCTAAGGATAACCGGTGAACAACTGAGAGGGGGGTGAATCAGTTGTTAATATATTATATGAATTAAAGTGCTTAAAACCTTATACTAGAATAACTGATTAAGAATTAAAGCATAAATGAAAACTAGAGAATCAATACCATGCAACCATAACACATAACACCATGATTTGTACATGTAAAATCTCAATGAGGAAAAACCACGGTGGGAAACCATGCCCACAATCAGATGATACTTCTGTAGAAAGTATATGATTATAATAGGGGCCTGCACATGTAAGAACACACACTGCCTAGAGTGCATTGCTCATCACAATGGAGTATTACTGACTACAGAAATGTCAAGCACCTCAAGATATTTGGACTACAATCCAGAGAGAAGAATTACCGGTGATAGCATCAAACATGATAGATTACATTTTTAGTTAAGCTCAATACCAGAGTTCTAAAACCTCTTAAATAAACCCAACTCAATCACCTATGATCAACCAAATCCTCTACACAAATTATTATTACATTATTCGCTCCTTGCTTTTTCCATATGATCTACAATGAGATCTTACATATATTTATACCAACCCAGGACCTAACCAATTAGGTCGGCCACACAAATGATAATTCAATAGATCCATTACATAATCTTGAAATAAAATCATAACACATGACAGCCTAAGGCCAAAAACATATCATCCAATCAATAAAACATCTCGGAAGCACATCGGAGGATCCACCAACATGTTTCATGAAAAATAGTCAATAACCTAGATAGAACCTAACCTAAATTAGATCCACATATGCCAAAGAAATGAAACCAATCAGTTGAGGCATGAACACAATCACCATAAGCATCTTGAATCCCTTCTAGAAGCTACACAAGCACCACTTTAGTAGTGGATAAAGAAATGCAGCTTCAGCTTCAGCAGTGGATAAAGAAATGCATGGCAACTTCTTGTTGATCCATGAAACCAACTTCTTCCCAAGGAAGAATGATCCACCGGATGTGCTCTTCCATTCATCAACATCACCTTCCCAATATGCATCTGTATATGCACATAAATTAAAGTCATCATCTTTAGGGTACCATCAACCATATCCAGTTGTGCCTTGCAAATATCAGAATATCCTTTTTATTGCACTTTCATGATTTTCTCTCTGATTACTTTGAAATCTTGATACAATACTAACTGTATTCATTATATCTAGTCTAGTCT
Organism: Cryptomeria japonica; assembly: GCF_030272615.1. Classification (NCBI taxonomy): domain Eukaryota; kingdom Viridiplantae; phylum Streptophyta; class Pinopsida; order Cupressales; family Cupressaceae; genus Cryptomeria; species Cryptomeria japonica. Next base: position 53,538,842 of record NC_081414.1, on the reverse strand, counting down.
GAGTTAAATATAGAAAACCACCAATCATGGATTTATATCTTGTAGAATTTACTAAAGGGGATACATCCTTAATTGATAAATTTTTACTTATAACCATAGGAGTACTAACCGGTTTAGCATTTTCCATACCAACATTATTCAACAATTACTTTAGATACTTAGTTTGATAGATAAAGATGCCTTTGTTAGTCTAAGTAATTTGCAAACCTAGAAAAAAACTTATTTCTCCAGTCATAGACATTTCAAATTCACTCTGCATATTATCATAAAATTTCATGCACAATTTTTCTTCACCTCCAAAAATGATATCATCAATAAATACTTTAATAATCATAATCTCATCATTAGTGATCTTATAATATATATTACTATCAGCGTTAACTTTTATAAAATCAAGCTTCAAAAGATACTTATCTAACCTTGCATACCAAGCTCTAGGAGCCTGCTTTAGTCCATATAGGGCTTTCCTTAATCTGTAAACCATATATTTTTCATTTGTTAGTAAAAATACATCTGGTTGCTCAATAAAGACTTCGTATTCAAGTTCTCCATTTAGAAATGCACACTTAACATGCATCTAATAGACCTTGTAGTTCTGATAGGCTGCATAAGCAAGAAATAGTCTAACAGCTTCAATTCTACTACTGGTGCAAACGTTTCACCATAATCAATTCCTTCCTTTTGAGAATATCCTTTGCAAACCAATCTAGCCTTGTTTCTTACAACTTCTACATCCTCATTCAGTTTGTTTCTAAAAACCCATTTAGTTCCAATAGCATTCTTATTGTTATGTCGAGGAACCAAAGTCCAAGTATTGTTCTTTTATATCTGATCCAATTCATCTTTCATAGCTTTCATCCAACATTCATATTTACAAGCTTCAATTAATGATGTCAACTCAATCTGAGAAATGAAACATAACTCTTGATTTTCCAATATTCTCCTTGTCATGACTCCCATGTTTTTGTCTCCAATGATCTAATTTTTCATAATGATTTAGCCTTACATAACTTGGTGTTTTCTAATTTTCAGGTTCTTTGTGTTTCTCTTTAGTTATAGTTGAGTTTTCTGATGATGTCAACGTAACTGGTTCAATATTCTATTCTAGTACAGGCACTACTGGTTTAGTTATGATCATTTCCACTGCTCATCCTCTTTCACATTAGCGCTCTCCACAATTATCTGCAATCATTTGTTATAACATCTATATGATTTTTTTTTGGTTGAATAACCAAGAAATATTCCTTCATCACATTTACGTTCAAACTTTCCAATGGAATCATCTCTTTTGATATAGCACTTACTTCCAAACATTCTCAAATATTTAAGAGTGGGAGAATGACCAAACCTTGATTCATAAGGTGTCTTACCGATATCTCCCTTGATTTGAACTCTGTTGAATGTATAAATCATTGTACTTACTACTTCTCTCCAGTAGATATGAGGAAAATTAACTTCCATAATCGTGCTTCTGGCTACATTGAAAATGGTTATGTTCTTTCTTTCCAAAATGTCATTTTGCTAAGGTGTTTGGGGTGTAGATAACTGTCTCGTAATGCCATTTTTATCACAATAACTATTGAATTCACTGAATGTGAATTCACCACCTTGATCTAATCTCAGACACTTAATTTTCATTCCCATCAATCAAATCAAATTAAAAACATCATTAGATTTATCATGTATGCTCTTAAAATAAGTTTTGATTTTCTTACCCATTTGATATTCTTTACATACCGAATTGTGAGGCATCACAATCTTAGGTAAATCTCTAACCGCCATAGTTGAAATGACCTTTATAATGCAATCAAAATTTACATGACATGACCTCTTATGCCATAGCCAACTTTCATCAACATGTGCAATCAAACATGTGTTTTAATTGGAGTTCAAATGAAACATGTTACATTTTGTCTATGTATCGGTTGCAATCTCCAATCCTGATTTGCTAATGATTTTGCACTTTCCATCTTTGAATTGTAATTGAAATCCTCTGTCTACCAATTTTCCTACACTCAAAATATTATGCTTCAGACCTTCAACATAATAGACATTATCAATGTTATGCTTACTATCCAATGAAATGGTTCCTCTTCCTTTGATCATGCATGCCTTTTTATTACCAAATTTGACCTGACCACCATCAAATTCTTGCAAAGTTACAAACTTCCCTTTGTCACCTATCATATGATGAGAACATCCACTATCTATTACCCACTCATCTGTGTCTTCAACATTTGCTGCAAGGTCCTTTTCCTCATTTTTGATAACTAGTTTTGGATCATCTTCCTTCATAGCATAAAATACCTAGTCTTTTCCATTGTTGGATCCATTAGCTAAATCTCCTATAGGTTCTTCTTCTGATTCATTGATTACTCCTTCCTCATCAGCATAGTAGCATGATTTTTTTTTGTATTTCCTATACTTATGCTTGATCTGATAATTAGGGTTAGGCTTAAAATATCTTCTAGCTTTTTCTTCCAACTGTAGGTATCCTACTAGAAAATAGGGCTTCAAGTTGCTCTATCTCTTCATCTTCTTTCCTAATCTCTTCCAATTCCTTTGCATACAAAACTTTCCAATCTTTCTTTTTGGTTGATAATGTGGATGCCTTAAATCCATTATCAATCTATGTAGATACAAGAGGACCAAATTCCTCAAGCTCAAAAATAGATATCTTCCCAACAAGAGTATCTCTATTGAAAGAAGAATTAGGCATGGTTCTTAGCTCATTAATTGTAGTTACCTTCATCTTATATGTTGGTGGCTAAACCCTTAACACTTTTGAAACAATCTCTTCCTCATTCAAAGATCCACCACATCACTAAATTCCCAATACCATTTCATTTACCCTTTCCATAAATGTAGAAATTCTTTTATCTTCCTCCATCTTCAAGATTTCATATCTTACCTTGTAATATTCAAGCTTTGTGATTTTAAAAGTAGGATCACCTTCATTTAGAGTCTCCAACTTGTCCCATATAGCTTTTGTTGATGATTTTTTTGATAGTCCCATGATTTGTTGATCTGATAAGGTGCTTAAGAGGGCTTCTATAGATCTGTAGTCATTCTCAATGTTCTTATCCAAGTCTGTCGATGCAGGAATGCTAGATGTCAGATTATGAGGAGTGTAACCTTTTTTAGTTATTCCCCAAATTTCCTTTCTAATGCATCTTAAATGAGTCTCCATCTGAATCTTTCATACTCCATACTTTGTTCCATCAAGCCTAGGACTATCCTTCTAGAAAACATGAGTTCAACTATTAGTTTCCATATGATCTTCCTCAAGTGGTTAAGCTTATGTAAAAAGAGGATCAAGCTCTGATACCAATTGTTAGGATAACCGGTGAACAATTGAGAGGGGGGGGGTTGAATTAGTTGTTAACGGTTTATGTGAATTAAAGCACTTAAAACCTTATACCAAAATAATTAATTAAGCATCAAAGCATAAATCAAAACCAAAGAATCAATATCATGCAACCATAACACATAACACCATGATTTTTACGTGGAAAACCTCAATGAGGAAAAGCCATGGTGGGAAATCCTACCCATAGTCAGATGATACTTCTACAACAAGTATTTGATTACAATAGGAGCCTACACATGCAGGAAGACACACTAGCTAGAGCACACTACTCATCACAATGGAGTCTCACTGACTATAGAGATGGCAACCACCTCAAGATATTTGGACTACAATCTAGAGAGAAGACCTATCGGTGATAGCATCAAACATGCCAGATTACAATTCTAGTTAATCTTAATACCGGAGGTCTAAAACCTCTTACGTAAACCCAAGTCAATCACCTATGATCGACCAAATCCTTTGTACAAATGCTTATTATATTATTTGCTCGTTGCTCTTTCCATATGATCTACAATGAGATCTTACATATATTTATACAAACCTGGGACCTAACCAATTAGGTCGGCCCCACAAATGATAATTCAATAGATCCATTACATTATCCTAAAATAAAATCATAACACATGTCGGCCTAAGGCTAAACAAATATCATCCAATCAATAAAACATCCCTGAAGCACATCGGAGGATCCACCAACACGTTTCATTAAAAATGATCCATAACCTAGATAGCACTGGACCTAAATTAGATCCACACATGCCAAAGCATGAACACAGTCACCATCAGCATCTTGAATCCCTTCGAGAAGCCACACCAACACCACTTATGCATTACATCAAAGATCTTCAATAAAGCTATGCCAATGAAACCCTTACCGGACCAATAAAGCAAGATTACTAGAACATAAGATAGAATTTGATCATCAATTCAATACCAACTGACTGAAACATACTTCAAAAGAATATGAACCATCCATACAAACTTACTCCATCAACCAGATCATATCGGTGACAATCAACTGATTATCTTCTGAATCCAATCCTTCTACTTGAAGTCAGTAAACAACCATAAAAGAAAGTTTTGACATCAATGAAACACATAATCAATTCCATCATATTGCCAACACGTGTGTGTTAGCACACTTGTATCATGAGCTTCACTAGTTCGTGTATCTTGGTGGCTGCAGGCTAGGTTGCAGGGTTACTTTGTTACAAGTTTGGTCGTATGAGAAAATTGCAATGACTAGACCAGTACATTTCAGAGCAAGGGGGAATGGACATTCATATGCACATTTGTACAGTATGATCACTTCCCAGCCATGGATTCATTAGACAGTTTAGATAACTCAAAGACAACTAAGAGGGGGGGGGGTTTGAATCAGTTGTCAAAAAATTACCAGAAGTACTAGCAATTTAAACTTTAATACCAAAACCCAAAACAATAATACTAAAATAGTAGTTAATCAAATTAAGAATAAACAATAATCATAGAATAAAATTAATCCACACAACACCAAGTTTTGTACATGGAAAACCCAGTAAAAGGAAAAACCACGGTGGGAAGCCTACCCACAGTCAAATAATACTTTTGCAGTAAGTATGTGAATTACAATGAAGGGAAATGCACTTGTAGGAAGGCCAACATTCTAGAGCACACTACTCATCACAAAAGGAGCCTCACTGAATATGTAGAAATCCATACTACAATATGAAGAAATGTTGAACTGCAAAAGATAGCATCTCCTATGCTAGAGTACAGTTCCAGTTAAGCTCATTACCAAAGGAATAAATCCTCTTACACAAACCCAATTCAATATCCAATGATCGACCAACTCCTCTACCTAAATGATATTACATTATTCACACATTACATTCCTTGACCATGACCTCTTACATTAACCATGATGATCTACAATGAGATCTTACATCTATTTATACAAACCCTCGACCATAAACAATTAGGTTAGTCACCAGATAATAAACTAATTACAAACCATGTTGGCTTTAGACCAAACAAATAATATCAACAGATAAGACATCTCAAAAATACAACAATAGGTCCTATCCACACATTATATTAAAGTTGATCCATAACCTAGATCAACTGGGACCAAGCATAGGTCCACACACTTCATCAATGATCTCCAACCACCAAGTCTCGAACATGATCACCAATAGCATGCTAAAACTCCACCAGAAGCTGCACCAACACCACTTATACAATTCATCAAAGATCTCCACCAAAAGCTCTGTCGGTAAACCCTTGTCGGAACCAAAAACTAAGCATCTAAGCAAGCAGGATAGCATTCAATCACCAGACCAAAACCAACTGACCAAATATGAGTATAAGTATCATGAACAAGAAAATTCCATCACTAGATTATATCAGAGCATACCGGATCATGCCAAATCCAAGTTAACTAGTAACCACCTAACCAACTAGGACCAGAAGGGTGTCGATAAAGATCCAAATAGCTAGTGTTGACATCAATGATAAAACATAAATGCAACACATAATCAATTCCACCAAATGGCCAATAGGAGTGGGAAGGTGGACTGTTAGAGATGGGTGATAGATGATATATATAGTGTCATATGGAGATGATATCTTGACTATGAGGATTGGGAGGAGGATGCTACAAAGCTTCCTTACATCTTTAAGAGCAAGTATCTGATTGGGTGGACATTGTATATACTAGACAAACATCTAATTAATAGGGTATGCAGGCAGTTTGGGCATCAACAAAGGATGCCTCAAGGATTTAGAGAGTTTGCACAAATAGTGGGGGAGAAGGCTCACTAGGGGCCGATTTTGTCCTATGATCTTGTTGTTACATAGTTTTGAGAAGTAAGTTCCTATATCTTAGGATCTACAGAGAGATGTGATTGACATAAGTATAGATGCAGAGTATGCCGCCTATTTTATAGAACATTTAGTACTTAGATTTATAGATCTAGATGAGCCTTTGGTAGCAGAGGATGATAATGATGAGGATGATGATGAAAGTGGTGGGGTTAGATAGACAAGGCAGAGGAGAGGATCAGTGAGGAGGGTGGTGAGGGGTAGGGGTGGACCAGGGGATGCTAGAGAGAGAGTTGAGGGAGGCGAGGATCCATGGGGAGGGAGGCCACCAAGACCACCAAGGGGGAGAGGAGGACAAGTCTTATAGGGTGATGGATAGTTATAGGGACAAGTACCAGGGAGAGAGACACAGGGACAAGCTAGGTAGGAGGAGGGTGCCCAATGTGTAGATGAGGAGGAGGATGAGTTTCTAGCACTATGAGAGATTGCAATAGGACAAGTTGATGAAATCAAGGATCTTGAGAGAGATGTGTCTCAATTGAGGCAACAGTCAAAAGAGATGGAGAGGGAGCGAGATCGGGCCACTAAATGATATATGATCATAAGGAGTCACTAAGGGTAGGGAAAGAAGAAGAAGAGGGGGATCATGGAGCAAGTTATGCATGTCTCCTGCGGATAGGGGAGGAGATTTGGTACTGGAGAGATCTATATTACGCAGCAATTCCTCCAAAGATTAGAGCAGGGAGCTACAGGAGAGCCTCGTGGGCTACGACACTAGGAGAGATAGGAGGTAGGCATCCAATGGTGGGGTCATGGGTCCACCCGCACCACCAGGGAGAGGGGATAGATGAGGGGACAAACAGGGTGATCTTGGGGCAAGGACTTTGAGAGCTCAGCTTCCTTCAAGGCTAGCTAGCTCTGAGGGAGGGAGTTCATCATAGCTCTTTTGGATCCCATTAGCTTAGTATTTAGATGATGATGTAGACACCTTTGGGTGATTTTGTAGACATATATGATATTGACATCATTGTATCATGACACTTATTATTTTTTAATATCTATATGAGATGACTCATCCTTGTGGAAATTATATGCATGTGTTCCTATGTGATGTTTCTATATGCTTTTATAATTATGTGACGCAATGCCATGATTCTATATGATAATGCAGTTTATGATAACGCAATGATGAATGGATAGTACCAAACCGGTACTAAGAGGGGGGTGAATCAGTATAGGCAAAAACACAATCTTAAACTAGTTTGTCAATAGACACTATGCATTGATAGACAAATAGTAACATCGGTCCTTAATCAGAGTACAGTCGACAAAACCTAGAATAACTGAGACAAGCATAAACCGGTTAACACTTATCTTCTCATACAACACACCATGTCACTATGTCCTCATACCGATTCACATAATGTCAACAATATCCCCCTTTGGCATTGATGGCAATATACAAAGATATCTCTTCGCTTCACATCTTCTCCCCCAATTTCTGTAGATATCTTCTCCACTTCACATCTTCTCCCCCTTTGACAACAATGCCAAAGTAGAGGCACAAGTTGCCCTATTCCATTATGCTTCTCCTCTTGAGGAGTAGCATCCTTCAACACATCAATCCAAAAAAACTTTGACTATGCAATACCTAACTGATGTGAAGCATGTGCCTTTAGTTTACCTCCTGAAGGGGCAACACCCCTAGTTCACCTCTTAAGTACATAAATGTGGCCTTTGGGAGAGGCTTGGTGAATATGTCTGCTAACTACTCCTTACTGGAAACATGTTCCAGTGTAATCTCTTTGTTTTGAAACTTTTCCCTCAAGAAATGATACTTAGGCTCAAATTGCTTGGTTCTAGAATGTAAAACCAGATTCTTGGAGATATTAATTGCACTAGTATTCTCACAAAATATACTTACCGGTTTAGATATAGAAACTTTGAAGCCATTTAATACATGCTTCATACAAATTGTCTAAGTGCAGTTCATGAAAGTTGCAACATACTCTGCTTCTGTTGTAGACTGAGAGATACAACTCTAGTTTTTACTCATCCATGAGACCAGTCTACCACCGAGAAAGAATGCACCATCGGTTGTTCTTTTTTGGTCATCTACATTACCTGCCCAATCAGCATCTATGTATACTTTTAAGTTGAAATCCTTGCTATATGGATACCACAATCCATAATCAACAGTTCCCTTTAGATACCTAAGAATCCGCTTGACTGCAACCAAGTGGGATTCACTTGGGCTTTTCTGGAACCTTGCAGTAATGCCAACTGCATGTGCAATATCTGGTCTGCTATGCACTACATAACGTAACTTACCAATCATTGATCGGTATTCCTTCTCATCAACCAATGCTGAGTCATCTTCTTTGGATAGTTTACAACCGGTCACCATCAAAGTACCAACCAATTTTCTATCTTCCATGCCAAAGGTCTTCAACACCTCTTTGACATACTTGGACTGAGTGATAAAGATTCCATCTTTCATCTGTTGGATCTGTAGTCCAATGAAGAACTTAATCTCCCCTATGAGTGACATCTCAAACTCTTTCTTCATCTCATCTACAAACTCATGACTCATCTTGTCATCTCCACCAAAGATAATGTCATCAACAAATACCTCACAGATCAGGATCCGGTCTCATGCAGACTTTAAGTAGATATTATTGTCTTCACTTGTTCTCTCAAATCCAATCTTCAGAAGATGTGAATGCAGACACTCATACCAAGCTCTAGGTGCCTGATTTAGACCATATAAGGCTGTATGTAGCCTACATACCATGTCACTATCTTTAGATAGGATGAACCCATCTGGTTGCTATATATACACCTCCTCTTCAAGTACACCATTCAGGAATGCAAATTTTACATCCATTTGATATACTTTGAAACCTTTAAAAGCTGCATATGCAAGAAGCATACAAACTCCTTCCAATCTAGCTACAGGAGCAAAGGTATCTCCACAGTCTTCTCCTTCTTCTTGGGCATATCCTTTGCACACCAATATGGCTTTGTTCCTAATCGATGTGCCATCCTCATTCAGCTTATTTATGAAAACCCATTTTGTACCAATGACATTTTTATACTCCAGTCTGGATACCAAAGACCATGTACCATTTTTCTCTATCTAGTCAAGTTCCTCTTCCATTTCCTTGATCCATTCTTCATCTTTATGTGCCTCTTTGAATGATTTGTGCTCAAATTTACAGATCATACATGATTTTTCTCTGACCTTTCTTCTTGTAAGGATTCCTGCATCCTTATCTCCTATGAGTTGCTTAGGATCATGATTCAACTTGACATACCGAGGAATGGTCTTGATAGATTCCTCTTGCTTTTCTTCTTCATCCTCATCTCCATCAGTATCACCATCTACATCTGCCGGTGTAGGAACACTGTTACTAGTACTCAGTTGACTGACAACCAATTCCCAGAAGGTTACAACCAGTTCATTTACCGCTTGCTCACTGTCGGTTTCCTCCATTTTCTTAGAGGTTTCGTCAACTCTTACATTGATGCTTTCCATGATTCTCTGAGTCCTATTATTGAAACACTTGAGAGCTTTGCTCTTGATGGAATACCCTAGGAATATTCCCTCATCACATTTCGCATCAAATTTTCTCTAGTGCTCACTCCTCTTGATGTAACATTTTCTACCAAACACTCTAAAGTAGCTAACCATAGGTGTCTTACTAGTCCAATACTCATAAGGAGTTTTATCCTTACCTTTCTTGATGAGTACCCGGTTCATTGTATAGACTACAGTGCTCACCACTTCTCTCCAAAAGGCGTGCGCTACCTTTCCTTGAATAAACATTGTTCTAGTTGCTTCAACCACAGTCTAGTTATTCCTCTCTACTAGGCCATTCTGCTATGGAGTCTGGGAGGCAGATAGTTGTCTATTGATGCCATGTTCTTCATAGTACTTGTTGAATTCATCGGAAGTGAATTCCCCTCCTTGATCAGTTCTCAGACACTTGATCCTTTTACCGCTTTCCTTCTCCACTAATGCTCTGAAAGATTTGAACTTTACAAAAGCTTCAGACTTATCTTTCAAGAATGTGACCCACATCATTCTTGAGTAGTCATCAGTGAGAATCATGAAGTACCTATCACCCTGCACAATCCTATTTTTCATAAGACGACACAAATCAGTATGCACAAGATCAAGCAAATTGTTAGCAATAAAAGATTTACCTTTAAAGGTTGAGGAAGACATTTTCCCCAATTGACACTCTCTACACAAGGTATTATCCGGTTTGCTTAGCATCAGCAACCCTCTAACTACCTTGATCTTACTAGCCTTCACAATGTTATCAAAGTTTACATGGCAGAGTCTCCTATGCCATATCCAGCTATCATCAAATTTAGCCATAAGACATGTACTTATATTTTCATTCAACTGAAATAGGTTACCTTTGGTCTACATGCCGGTGGCCACCAATTCACCATTCTTTCCTTTTATTCTGCACACTCCATTCTTGAATTCTAGAGTGAGACCACTATCGTTTAGCTAGGCAACACTCAGAAGGTTGTGTCTTAGACCATCAACCTAGTACACATTGTCAGCACTACTCTTACCATTCAAAGAGATGGACCCTCTACCTTTGACCATGCATGGTGCATCATTACCAAAGCGAACCACACTACCATCATACTCTTCCAAGGATAGAAACTTTCTTCGGTCACCAGTCATATGGTGAGAACAACCACTGTCAATAATCCACTCATTGGAATTATCAAACTAGGAGACAAGAGCCTTCTTGTCTGACACATCTTCCTTGATAGCAACAAACACATTATCTTCATTTTCTTCATCTTCTGATTCCTCATTTGTGACACCTCCATCAATTGCCATAAAATAGTTTCTCTGGTTTCCTCCTTTGAATTTCTTGAACCTTTCTGGTTTGTCCTTGTTGTCACCATTAGGACAGTTTACAGCAATATGTCCTATCTGGTTACAAGAAAATCATTTCAAAGGAAGCTTACCTCTGTATTTACCGGTTCCTTTAGGAAGTTTCCTGGCAAGGAGAGCTTCAAATGCCATCAGAATCTCCTCATCATCCATTTCTCTGCTCTGTCTTGGTTCACCACTAGTGCTAGCTTCTTTTCCTTTTCTGGATGGTACAACAGAAGCTTTAAAAGTTGATTCAGTCTTTTGAACACTGCCATCAAAACTATTTAGCTCATAGGTTGTCAACTTTGCAATGATGGAGTCTAGGGATACCTTAGTCTTGTCTATTGATCTCAACTCCTGAATAGCAGCAACCCTTATTGCATAGACTGGTGATAAGGATCTCAGGACTTTGCTTACCATAGTGGAATCTTCCATTTTACCACCTGCACTCTTGATATCTCCAACAATGGTTTTGATTCTTATTCCATATTGTTGAATGGTCTCACCTTCAACCATCTGCATGTCTTCAAACTTCCCTCTAAGGCTTTCTTCCTTAGCTTGTTTTACATGCTCATCACCGCCATAGATATTTTCAAGAGTATCCCATACCTCTTTGGGATTTACCTTATCTTGGACATTAATAAACTCAATGTCAGATAAACTACTAATTAGGGCTTCCATGACTTGCCCATTCTCCTGCATCTCTCTCTTTTGGTCATCGGTGAGAGTACCGATAGGGGAAAAATAGGAATTCTCAACATAGCTCCAGTGTTGAGCACCCATGCTTCTGATGTATATCTTCATTCTATCTTTCCATTTACTAAAATTTTCTCTGTTAAACTTTGGACCTTCCCTCTTCATCATTAGACTGGGATCTTTACCTCAAGTGGTTAAGCTTATGACCCAAAGGACCTGAAGGATGCTCTGATACCAATTGATAACACAATGATGAATGGATAGTACCAAACTGGTACTGAGAGGGGAGTGAATCAGTATAGGAAAAAACACAATCTTAAACCGATTTGTCAATAGACACTGTGCATTGATAGACAAACAATAACACCGGTCCTTAATAAGAGTACAACCGGCAAAACCCAGAATAACTGAGACAAGCATAAACCGGTTAACACTTATCTTCTCGTACAATCTAACACTTCATTTCCATTTCACCCTAATGCATGGATAGATAATCTACCATCAAAGATATACATATAAGAAACTAGATCAACATGATTCACTGCTTGACAGAAAACAACATAGCATCACATGAAGAAGACATCACACATGACACACATATTTTTCACATGGAAACCCAACTGTGAAAAATCACAGTGGGGATGAATACCCACAAGCTATTTTTGAACTCTTTAGAAGTCCGCTCTGTTAGGAGCCTTGTTCTGTTAAAGACTGATACAATAGGTTTTGTTAGGAATCGATCCTATTAGGGAACACCCGGTTAAGGGATGGCTAGAATACCCGGTTAAGGGTTAAACCCTGTTAAAGGTTACCTTGTTAGAGGATTTCAAGAACTCAATGGTTTTGAGTCACCCTGTTAAAGGATTTACAGCAAGCCGGTTAAAGCTACCCTGTTAAGGGATTTCTCAACTATTGAAGTGGATAGAGATCAATAGGTATTACAATGATCTGGTAACAACACTCAATGCCAATGCAGATCCACTTAAGCTCCTCTTCACCTTCTGCACTCACACTCTGTAGGTATCACTTCTGTCCTCTAGTCTAGCAAGAATAATGTATCTCTTCTCTTGGATACACATAAAACTTTTGCGAAAAACCTTAGAAAGAATCACAACATCGACCTTATAGGAAAATAGATAGGTCGGTAGCATAAACCCTAAACCTGTTAGGTTAAGGAATTCAAATGGTTCAATCCTGACCGTTGAGCATGCTGCATTAAATGCAACAGTCTTGATCCAATCTCAAGACATTCTCCATTGTTCATTTTCCACCGATTTCATGGTGGCTGATAACCCATCACACGTTATCACCATTTATAGACTTCGCACATTCCTAAGGTAGATAGGAACAATCTCCTTCATGCAAGATCCTTCACGCGTACAAGTCTTACATGGCAACACGATCTATTCTTTGTTATCATGCTAACTCATCACACAAAGTCACCGGTTGAGCCACATAGGCTTGAAGAACTTCAACCGGAAACCCTGAAATTGAGACTACCAACTGGTAGTCATACAATGCTTCTATGTGCCGGTTCCCATAACCATATGCTGGTTCACCTTGAACAGACATACCACTTCACTTGGGCACAAATGCCGGTTCACATTGTTATACCGGTTCTCTTCTCTTCATCATATTGACATCAATGATGACACACAATGTCATTATGTCCTCATACCGGTTCACATAATGCCAACAGTTTATGTATGTGTGTTATTATAATGATTCTATGATTCTTTATGCAATGGATATGTACATGATGGAATGAAACATATTTTTTTCCTTTATGTTTTTTATATGTCCTACATGATACAAATGTGGATATACTATATGTAGGTGGATGTATGATAATTAACATGTTATGATTATTTATATGATGAGAATGAAAATTTGTATATGATATGCTAGTAAGTGGTGTGCAGCATGTGATGCAATTATGATTTCTAAATGTATGCATATAATGAAAATTGCTAACATGTAGTGATGCAAATGAGTGAAATGCACATATTTTTCGCATGCCATTATACTCAGTCATGCAATAGTGGGCTACACAGACTCAATCAAGAATGGGGGATGGAAGGTAGAAGATATGGAAGTGAAAGAGCTTCTTGTGCTATTATCATCATTGAGCTTTATTATGGCAAATAGGCTATGACAATAGAGGTATAGGTTCGACCCATAGAATCATTGTACCTATTTGCATGAAGATTAGACAGACACAAACAAGGAATGCCTCGATTCATACTAAGAGACAATCCACAAAGAACAAAACAATAGGTGAACATATCCCATCCTTGCCTTTCTAGTCAAAGACATCCTAGAGATATAATCTCTAGTTAGAGACATCCTGAAAAAGCTAAAAGACATGTCACCAAAAGATAAAATCAAAAGAAAACCAAGACTTGACACCAGCACATAATGAAATCTTCAAGTTATTTGTGTTTCTTGCCACATATGTTAACATGTTAGATTTGGTGACAATGTTGTCATCTCAATAAAGGACAGATCATGCTGAAAACCCATGTTGTTGCCAAAGTTTGGTGAAATATTTAATTTGTTGAAAACCCACTGTTGATTGTGTCTCATCTAAAAATAATTGAATCCATGAAATTGATGCTTTATTGCAAAGAAGATCGAAACTTTATTGCAAATTGGCAATGCAAATGCCTTCTTATTATGGATTGTGCGCGAAAAAGGATGAATAAAACGACAATGATCCTCAAAACATGCGATGCTTAGGGTACCACTTCCATCACTAGATTTAGGATTTTGCCCTAGTTGCAAATTGGACTTGATTTATTATGGAAGGAAAGGGTGAAAAGGAAGTTTTATTATGAATGGCTAACCAATCTTAGGTACATCAATAACAAGTCATGATGTGAATGAGTAAATTTATTATGGATGGATAGGTTATGAGTGTGTGCAAAGTGAAAGGATAAGAATGAATCTTGAAGGAGGGAGGAGAAATGTCTCTACACATGGCACCAGTAACCCAATTTTCCCCATGGTACTTGCCCAAGGCACCATCAAAGTGGTTTTCTCCATTGTACGAATTTATTTCTCTTTACTTTTTTTTATTTTTCAATTTTTTTGTGTCACAAGGCGCCTATTTGCCAGGCTTTCACCAAGTAATGATTTTTCATTTTATTTTTTAATTTGTTTGTATTTTTTAATTAAGATATTCTAAAGATATATGTGTAAAACCTATGAAGGTGCATGTTCTTGATAGGATCCTCCAAAGGTTCTCAATCTGGTGTTGAAAGATGATATGCACCTGATCCATAGACTGTTGTGATGACGTAATGACCAAGCCAATTGGGTTCAAATTTTCCTTTCTTTTCTCGGTCCTACTGATTTTTAGGATTCTCTCTCAATACTAAGTCGCCTACCTCAAATGTATGAGGCTTTACATTATGATTTTCATTGTGACTCATTCTCTGTTGGTAAGCCTTAAGATGATTAAAATAAGTTTGTCTTCGCTCATCCAATAAAACTAGTTCTTGTAAATGAGAGACCTTGTAGTCTTCATCATTGATTATATCATGTAAGAGACTCACAAGGATCGTAACTCGACCCCAATAGGCAAGATAACTTTGGTACCATACACAAGTGAATAGGGAGTGGCTCTGGTAGGTGTGCAAACACTTATGTGATAGGACCAAAGTGCGGGATTGGGTTGGATGTGCCAATTTTGGCCAATGTCATTGACTATCTTTTTGAGAATTCTGAGAATAGTTTTGTTAGATGCCTCAGGTTGACCATTACGTTGGGGAGTATGGAGTGGAGAAGAAATGATTAATATGTAAGTGATCACAAATTTAATGAACATCCTAATTTTGAAAGGGATGTCCATTATCTGTGATGATAGAAAGAGGGACACCATGTCGATAGATGATGTAGTGAAGGATGAATGTAGCAATCTGTTTTTCAATGACTTGGGTGAGAGGAATGACTTCAATCCATTTTATGAAATACTTTGTGGTAGTGATAATGAATTTATGTTCATTGGAAGGAGGGTGAATATTGCCTATGAGATCGAGTCCCCACTAACAAAAGGCCCAAGGAGTCATAATCAGTTCAAGTTCCTGAGCTAGCGCATGAATGAGGTCTCCATGGATCTGACAATGCTTATATTTCTTGACAAACTGATATGTGTATTTTTCCATAGGGCCAATAGTATTCAGTCCTGATAAGTTTCTTGGCTAAGGTCAAACCACTACAGTGGGCACCACATATACCTTCATGAACCTCATGCATTACAATCTAAGGTTCATCACTTTCTAAACATCTAAGAAGAGTGTCATCTAAATCTCAAATGTAAAGGGTATCGACTAAAATGATATAATGAGAGGATTTGTAGATGAATGTATGATGCTAATTGTTGGAAAGGTCAGGTGGAAGGGTATTGTTATGAATAATACCAAGGGGAATCTAAACCAACTACACATATCATCTCGGAGGGAGTAATCTCATATGAGGGGACCAAAAGATTATCCACCAAGAACTTGTAGCGGGTCTCATTTTGTGGTAGATCAATCTGTTGGCATTCTACACTCTTATGAGAATAGTAGGTGTTGTCATTGATGGCAATCATCTGGCAACCTTCTAGCACTCTTTAGGTAAAGCCATCAGTAGGCACCGACACTAGCATAGACATCTACATACACCAGCAGACACTTCACTAGCAACGGCAACAATGCATACTGGCACCCCAGCCGACAAAGAATAAACTTTTGTTTAAATGTAATTATCTTTTGTAAAGTCGAAATAACATATTGTAAAAGAATCATATGTATGTATGATACCTTATAGGTCATTGTGTGTGAAAACTAGTAGTATACATGGAAATAATATATAGATAATATTTTGTATAAGGAGATATAGTTGGCAGCAAAGTTTTTGGTTATAGAATGAGCTTAAACCGGTACTAAACCTGGCATAGTTGATGTTGATTTGAAGCAGTACATTGTATTGGATTTCATAATCCACTTTTGTAGTTAGTGTGACTCTTATTGAGCAGTGAGCTCTAGGCAGTTGGCCTTCCTACATGTGCAGGCCCCTCAATGTTAGTAATATCTATTCATTGACTAGTGAGTGAATATTGTGGGTCACAAATCCCACCAAGGTTTTTCCCACACCGGGTTTCCTCATTAAAAATCTTATGTTATGGTGTTTTTTCTATGTTGTCTCTATTGTTCTTGTTTATTGCATTAATTCTTATTTACTGGTACACTATTTTGGGATGCAAAGTTCTTAATAAGTTTAAATATTCTACTAATCAGTTAGATATTGATTCACCCCCTCCTCTTAGTATCTTTGGGACTGTCATTAATCCTAACAATTGGTATCAGAGCCTGGTCCTCTATTTTCAAAAGCCTAACAACTTAAGGAAGATTCTGACACTGGTACAGACAAAGAACTTAAGAAAACAATTGGAAGGAAATATTGTAGACTATGATGTAGCGAAATTGAAAAATATCAAACTTGAAGATGATCTGACTGCACAGGATTTCATTCAAGGACTTCAAGAGAATATTACTATAGCTCAAAATAAAATAAAAGAACTTCATGAGAAGATGCATAATGATAATGATGAAAAGGAAACTCTTAATGAACTTGTGAACAAATTGAAACAAGAAAACTGTAATATGAAGAATGAAATTCAAATTATGACTATGAGGTTTTGTAAAGACATTGAAGACAGGAAGAAGAATGAAGAATACTTGACTAGGAGACTCAATGATGCTGAAAATGAAAATCTAAGACTCAAACATGAAAATGATATGTTGAAGATAGATTTGATTCACATGCAACATGACAAAATTGAACTCATGAGACAAAAGTGAATTCTGGAAAATGAGTTGGCTACTGCAAATCAACACAAAGAAAAATTCAAGAAAACCTCAGAAGAATTTGATAACATGCTGAAAAATAAGAAACCTAATGGAGATAATAATGGACTTGGATTTGAAGTTGGAGAAAGTTTTGGTACTACAAACAATCATGATCACAGTAAACTGGTAAGACAACCTAGTGCTTATAAATTTAATGGGAAATGCTTTAGCTGTAACAAGTATGGTCATACAGAAAATCAATATAGATTCAGAAACAATCAGAACATCAATGCACCCACCAGTCAATGTTCCAAATGCAACAAAGTTGGTCATAATTTACAAAACTGCAGAATGAATGTGAGATGTTATGTTTGTGGAAGATTTTGACACTTATCTAATCAATGCATAATACAAACTCGCATAGGATATGGAAAATCTATTCAAAGGAATAATGTAACTTGTTATGCTTGTAACAAAATTGGACATATTGCAAAATTTTGTAGAAGCAAGACTTCACTGACAAATAATAAAGGACCCAGTTTGAAAGAAAAAGAAAAGGTAGATGAGGTAAAGCAAGAATTTTCAAAATAATGGATTAGAAAGATAGATCAGAATGTTGATGACACTATTTCTTCACCGATAGAACAAAGTATTACTCCACTGGTAGGAGATTCTTCATCCAACTGAGAAGTAACCATTTGGGGGCATTGTAGAAAATTGAATATCATGCAAATTACCCTCGATCAATGGTGAGAAGAGAGATTTCTTCTTTACCGGCAGGTGTGTTAAGTTTTTACTTAATTGACGAGCATTTAATGTGGTTGTTGGAAGAAAAATCATTATAAATCATCAATTTTTCCTCATTTTTGATTCACCAAGCATTCAAATTAGCAGAGAGTGCAAAATCTAAGAAAAGACATTCAAAGAAAACATGTGAAGCAATTTCTTTCAAGCATTCAAACATTATCAGGCAACTAAAGGTATTTTTCAAATGGCTTCTTCTTCTACTCCCGAATTTATTGTGAACCCTACTATTGTAGAAAACATAAAATGCCCTAGGCCTATGTTTAAAATTATTCCCAAAGTAGCTAAGCAAGATGATTCCATAGGAGCATTTTCAAAAATTCCTAAAGGTGTAGCTTATACTGAAGACCCTAGGATATATATTAATTGCAACATTGAAGAATTAGGTTATGAGGAATTGTTGAAAATGTTTAAAACTATAATTTGTGATGAAAATGGCACTGTTAAACCTGAGCATAAGATTGTGGAGACTTTAGGTTTTGTTGAGATACTAAATATCCCAGAATTTCCCGAAGAAGTAGTGAGAATTGTCCTAAGTAGGGAACATGGATAATTTCTATGGTTAAACTCTATTTGCAAATTCACTCAGCAAGCAATTAGGGCAGTAACAGGTTTACCCTCAACCGGCAGTAGACCAAACAAGACAAAGAAAGTTCCTAACAACAAACTAATGACCCTAACTTGAGCAACATCAAACAGTATATCGCTAAGAGTGAATGACATCAAGGACATCAATGTGAGATTCATAAGTATAGTTTTAGGTTACAAGACTACTCATGCAAACAAACTTAATTTAGTTTCTAGTCTTTGCATTAATAGTGCTTATGAAATGGTGAACAACAATGCAAAAATAGATGTGTGTGAATGGCTAAAAGATGAACTCATAGATAATTTGAAAAATATTAAAGGAGACAAGAAAGGGACATTTCATTTTGGTAATCTCTTAGTATGCCTAATATTGTATTTCACAAAGGAAATCCCTGGTATAGGATAGAAAGACTTTGGATATGACATACCGGTAGGAAAAAAATTATAGGAAGATTTTATCGGCATGGGAACTACAAAAGATAGCAACATAACTGAATATTTCAAAGCTTTTCAAGCCAAAATGAAAACCAAAGAAAGACTACCGCAGAGTGTAGTGGACAAATATGATAAAGAGATCTATTTTCTCATCAAGAAGGATGAGACATGGATGAAAGTTGTACTTCCTAGGACTGTATGGATAATTGAAATGGGCTATGAGGTAGATCTCAACATAATTGAGACTTATGCAAAAACTTTGTTAGATGCACCAAGAGAACCAACAAAAGAAGTTTTTGGTAGTGTTGAAACAATTGAAAATAATGTAAAAAAAATGAAGCAAAGGAAGAAAAGAGAGAAATACATAAGAGATGCATCAAATAAGTCAGAGGAAATCAAAGAACATGTTATGAACATTACTGGTATAACAGCTAGTGAGCTAGAAGGACTGCAACCGGAGGCACACATTTCACCAGCTGGCACATCTTCTAACAATGAGATACCAACTGAATTCAAAAGAGTTGAAAGGAAGAGAAAAACTTCACCCATACCCTCTCCTCCTCCCAAAAGAACAAGGACCTTAAGGAGGAAACAATAGGAAGTAAGGAAACCGGCTAAGAAACTAACCTCCAAGAAGAAATAGAAACTGGTCATACCCTCATTGGATAATTTTCTAAATGAAATAACTGATGATGGTAATTTGGCTAATGTGAGCAAATTGTATAACACATTCAAAGATTCAAAAAAGGAAAGCATTGAAAATAGTATAATTTTACATCTGGATATATACAAGAAAGTTTTAATTGAAGTTGTGGATGACTTGCCTAATGAACTATATAGAAGGTTATATGCAAAGAGGATTGCAGTGATGAAATTGGAAAAGAAACTAAAAGTTGAAAAACTTCTAGCTGTACATTTGGTTAACTCAAAAGAGGAGATTGATGACCTCATTTGTGAGGCTAACTGATAGGGAGATTGTCTAGAAAGTGCTCAAAAGAGCCAATCTGCTCAAGAAGTTAACTTTACTACCCAAAGGATATGTTTGAGTCTGCTATTTGTGTTCACAAAATCAGTCTTGATGGTTATAGTGTCAAGTGCTTCCAGTATCACCTTCCTAACAAACTCCCCTTAAGGTGTTGGCTCATACCCATGCTCAAATCTTCTCAAGTTCTCACACCACCCAACTACTCATTCTCAACCTCTACTCTTAGGAAATCAAACCTCTATTTCAAAGAGCTTTAGGAGTCATTTGCAAGGACAAGTAAGGGTAGCAAAGTTTTCTTCAAAGTTAGATGCTCACAAATTGGTTTTAGGCTCATAGCCCTTAACTATTCAAATTTGCCAAATAAAGTCAAAAACATCCAAATTGTTGGCATTAAAAAAGACAAGGGAGATTGTTGGCATTATAATAGACAAAGGGGGAGATTATTGGTATTATAACAGATAAGGGAGATTGTTGGCATTTCAATAAGGATATTCAGAAGGTTGTTGATGATTATGGATATAACTGCTAAAGGATGTTTACTGTCTTAATATTATTATTTTGTCATTGATGTCAAGAAATTGATTTTCTAATTCAATATGATGTTTCCATATCTTGAGAAGTATGAATTGGTGAGTATAAAGATGTTGGTAAAAGACATAGAAAGAATGTGATGAATAAGGGGAGGAATAAGTTATTCAATGGGAAACTATTACCGAGTTAGACAATGATGAGATCATGATGTTTAGATTGTTTTGATATCCTACATATGTTATTGATTGTAAGGTTAATACTATACTATGATACCAAGCAAAGAACCTAGTCGGTAAACCCTAAAGAACCTAGCTGGTAAACCCTAAGGAACCTAGTCGGTAAACCCTAAGGTTATCGCCATCGGTTAATGAACGCGGTATGTCTACCGAGTGAAGTTCAGTATTTACCGAGTTGCAACCGAGTAATAACAGAATGCATTGACTGAATAAAATTATTATTTAATGAAGGAAGTTGATGAGCTGGTTATGATTAAATGATTGGTATGTCATGAATGAAGTTTAATAAAGAATCTATGGCAAAGGAAAATCGGCAGGAAGATCCACAGCTTAGATTGAACTGCAATACCCTAGCACAAGTTCCAAGAAATGTATGCAAGTTCCAAGGTAGGGTAAAACATTTTCAGATCGAAGGACACATTGAACTTGGTCAAGTTTGAAGATCTAATGGCTATGATTGATCATGGGATATGTGATCAAGGAGATTAAGCGGTTGGCAAATTGTTTATAAATAAGGAAACTATTGATAAACAATGTATGTGGGAAAGTGTATGCATAGGGATGCTACATAGTGATTACCGAGCACAGAAGCTTGAAGACCTATTTGAATAATAGAATATAGAGCCCAACAGATGGACAAGATAAGTCCTATGACTAAATTGTATTGAGAAAATAAGAATCTTCTTTAGCATTTTAGATGTGAAGTTGGAGATAGATTTTTATTACTGTTATTTTCTGAAGTGGCAGAAAATCTCTTAACCGAGTGGACTTAACAATCTTATTTGTAAAACCGTCTAGCAAGGTGACATTCTAATTGAGTGTTTGAAATCCTTTAACCAAATCACTTCTAACAAGGTGAAGATCCTAACAGATCTGAGGGAAATCCCTTAACCGGGTCACATCTAGCAATGTGTTTGTAATCTTTAACAGGATTTGCTTTTAACTGAGCATACTCTAGCAGAGTATATTTCTTAGTGGGTTTTAAATCCTCGAGTGGTTTTTCCCTATTTGGGTTTCTATGTTAAATCTAGTGTTATGAGTGTTATAATGTCTATATGGTTATGAGTTTGCATGTTTAGCAGTTTTGGTTATATTACTGAACCATATGTTACCAAGGTTGAATCTGTTGTTTTTATAGAAGATTAAGTTTGTATGATTCACCCCCCCTCTCATCTTATTATCTTGGCATCTATACTTAACATTAAGTATCAAAACTATCAATTCCTATCAGAGCTTTGGACTCCAGAAGAAAAGTTTAAAGGTACTTGAGGCAAAGATCCAAAGATGTATAAGAGAGATGCACCAAAGCTGAACAAGTCAAGTTTCTCTACATGGCAGAAAAGGATGAAGTTGCACCTATCAGGAGTTGGAGAATGATTTCATTAAACCGAGCACCTATCCATTGACAATGGAATAGATAAAGGCAAAGCAAGAACATATTCAAGCAATGATTGAAATAACATCTGCATTGACTAACTCAGAGTTTAATGATCTAGA
The DNA here is from genome assembly GCF_030272615.1 of Cryptomeria japonica. Taxonomy (NCBI): domain Eukaryota; kingdom Viridiplantae; phylum Streptophyta; class Pinopsida; order Cupressales; family Cupressaceae; genus Cryptomeria; species Cryptomeria japonica. The sequence continues at coordinate 53,516,155 of NC_081414.1, read as the reverse complement.
AGGCTGCAATGATGCAAAGGCAATGTGGGACAAGCTCATATCTATGTATGGTGGAGATGAACATGTTCATAGAGAAAAAGTGGATAGTCTAAGAGGACAACTTGAATCTATGAGGATGAATGAAGGTGAGAACATAACCCAGTACAGTACAAGACTAAAGGAGATTGTCAATCAAATCAAAGAAGTAGGTGGAACTATTGAAGAAAAGGATATAACAAGTTGTTAAGAACCCTTCTACCAGCTTATGCAATCCGAGTCCCTGCAATCAATGAATTGAGTTCTGTACCCAATATGCCAATTTCTTTAGATGCTACTATTGGTAAGATACATGCATTTGAGTTAAGTAATTTTGATAACAATGGGTCTTCGGTAAATAAAGTTGAGTCTGCATTTAGTTCTTTTCATATTGGTGAATCTGATGATTACAATGATAGAATGAGTAAGTACACTGAAGGGGATCACAGTGGAGCAAGTGAAAGATTTCTCAAGAACATGGAAAAAGTGCACAAACTGTATGAGGAAATCAGAAAGCAAGAAGAGTTTGAAGCACTATTAGCCAGAAGGTTACCGAGAGGCAAAGGTAAGTATAAAGGAAAACTACCTTTTAAATGTTTCAATTGTGATAAGATAGGGCATATGGCTTCTAACTATCCTGACAAAGATTCTAATGAAAAGAGAGATTACCGAGCTGACAGACAAAAAGATAATCATTATAGAGGACACCGAGACTTCAGAAGAAGAGATAGAAAGTCATGCCTAATAGCTGATGAGGAATCAAATGATGATAAATCAGATGAAATTGATAAAAAGGAAGTAGTTTATGTGGCTATCAAAGATGAATCAGATGAAGAAAGGTATGAAGAAAAATCCCCAATATCTCACATAAATACTAATGATTCTTGGATCATAGATAGTGGATGCTCACATCACATGACAGGTGATAAACACAAATTTGATACATTAGAAGATTATGATGGAGGCTATGTAAGATTTGGTAATGATGCACCATGTTTGGTAAGAGGTAAAGGATCTATAACACTTCTTGACAATGCAAGATGCAATGATGTTTATTGGGTTGAAGGTTTGAAATACAATTTGTTGAGTGTAGCACAGCTAAACAATATAGGTTACCGAATCGAATTTCAGAAAGGAATTATCAAAGTTCATGACAAGCATGGAAAGTTAGCTGCTACCGGGACAAAAACAAAAGGTAACATATTTCAACTTGACTCAACTCAGAACAATTGTTTGTATGCAAAGATAGATGATACCTGGTTATGGCATAAAAGGTTTTGTCATGTAAATTTTGATAATCTGATCAAAATAAGCAAGAAGCATCGAGTAAGAGGCCTACCAAGTCTTGAAAAACCTAAGAATGCTATGTGTCGAGGATGCCAGATGGGTAAGATGACAAGATCAAGCTTTACAAGTAAGTCCTACACTTCTAAGGGAATTTTAGATCTTGTGCACATTAATATTTGTGGTCCTATGAAAGTTCAAAGTTATTATGGTCATAAATATTTCATATTATTTGTGGATGATTACTCAAGGATGATGTCAGTGATGTTTTTAAAAGAAAAATCAGAAGCTTTTCAAATGTTTAAATGGTACAAGGCAAGAGTTGAAAATGAAACAGGAAGACAACTGAAATGTCTTAGATTAGATAGAGGACAAGAGTTCACATCTGATGAGTTCAACTTATTCTACAATGATCATGGTATTAAAAGACAAGTCTCTGCACCGAAAACTCCACAACAAAATGGGATAGCTAAGAGAAGAAATAGATCTATTGTGGATTGTGCCAGAACCCTGATGATTGAAAAGAAAGTGTCAGAAAGATTTTGGAGAGAAGCAATAAGCACAACAGTTTATACCCTGAACTGAGTACAACTAAAGAAAGGAACTTTGAAGACACCATATGAGATCTGGTATGACAAGAAACCTAATGTAAGTTACTTCAAAATCTTTGGAAGTAGATGCTATGTTCACAAAGATGATAGAAATGGCAAGTTTGATCAGAAAAGTGAAGAAGGAACATTTCTTGGTTATTCTTCTAGAAGTAAAGCATTTAAATGTCTGATCAAATCATCTAACAAAATAGTAGAAAGTGCAAATGTGAAAATTGATGAATTTGCAGAAAGAAATGATGAAGGAAACTCCAAGGAACCAGAAGATTATGATGAATTTGTCTATGTTCAACTGACAAGTCTTATCGAGAGAACTGTTGAAGAAAATGAAGAGAATATCCAGTTACCGAGTGGTGAAGAAGATCATACAGAACCTACTGAGCCTGTATTAGCCAAGTATGTCAGAAGACACCATGCATCAAGTCAGATTATAGGAGATAAGGATGATCTAGTGATGACAAGGAATAAACTGAGACAAAACACATGTCTAATATTTGAATTTGAACCAAGGATAGTGAAAGAGGCATTTAATAGTGAAGATTGGATAAATGCTATGACAAAAGAGATTGATCAAATCAAGAAGAATGACACATGGACAGTGGTCCCAAGACCAAAGGACAAAAATGTAATCGGCACAAAGTGGATTTTCAGAAACAAGCTGAATGAAAAAGATGAGGTCATTCGAAATAAAGCAAGACTAGTTTGCAAAGGTTATGCCCAAGAAGAAGGAGTTGATTATGGTGAGACTTTTGCACCTGTGGCAAGGCTTGAAGGAGTAAGAATATTGTCGGCATATGCTCCTCACAAGAATTTCAAGGTATATCAAATGGATGTCAAATTTGCATTTATGAATGGTATATTAGAAGAAGAAGTTTTTATTGAACAACCTAAAGGATTTGTTGAAGACAAGAATAAAGATCAAGTATGTAAATTGAACAAAGCTTTATATGGTTTGAAACAAGCACCTAGAGCATGGTACAAAATATTACACTCTTATTTAATCAAGATTGGTTTTATAAGAACAAGTGAAATTAGTAACATGTACATGAAGAATGATGAAAATGGAATATCGATCTCAGCCATATTTGTTGATGATATTATCTTTTGTGGAAATGACTCTCTATGAAAGAACTTTGGAAATGAAATGAGCAAAGAATTTGAGATGTCATTAATTGGTGAGATAAAGTATTTTATAGGTTTACAAATATTGCAAATGAAAGATGAGATTTTCATTACTCAATCCAGGTACATAAAGGAAATGTTGAAGAAATTTGGAATGGAGGGTTCAAAACCAGTAAGTACTCCTATGACTACCAATTGTAAATTATCAAAGAATGATGAATCTGCATCTGTTAATGAGACACTTTACCAATCTAGGATTGGAAAGCTACAATATGTTGTTCACTGCAGGCCAGATATAGCATATGCAGTAAGTATAGCTGCAAGATTCTCTGCAGATCCCAAGGAAAGACACATGACATCAATCAAGAGAATTTTCAGATACTTGAAAGGCACTAAAGATTATGGCTTAGTATATCAGAAAGGAAATGTTTTTGATTTAAAAGTTTATATTGATGCTAATTGGGCAAGCAACATTGATGACAGAAAAAGCACAAGTGGAGGAGCTTTCTTTTTAGGAGAAAGACTAGTGAGTTGGCTTAGCAAGAAACAAGGATGTGTTTCATAGTCAACAATAGAAGCTAAATACATTCACGCAACATTGAATTGTACCAACATAGCATGGATCAAACAACTATTGGAAGGTATAAATGAGCAAGTTACCAAGCCAGTAACTATATTCAGCGACAATACTAGTGCCATAAACATTTCAAAGAATCCTGTTATGCACTCTAAGGCAAAGCACATCTCTATCAAATATCATTATCTTAGAGAAGAAGCTCAAGAGAAGAAAGTGGTGTTGGAGTATGTTAGCACAAAGGAACAAATGGTAGATATCTTCACCAAGCCACTACCAAGGGACACTTTTGAGTATTTCAGAATTAAGTTAGGGGCCATACCCCTATCTTCCATTCACTGACTGAGTTTGATAAAAGCATCAATTCAATGACTCTACAGAATATCTTTTAAGGAGTTGATGCTGATTTACACACTTTAGGATGTTTTCTAAAGGTGTGCAGGAAACAAATATAGGGAACAGGAACTGAAGACAAAATGCTCTGACCGAGACTAAGTTGACACATAATAGTAGGAAATTACTTCATATAGGAAGAAATTATGTTTTAGTTCTTTACTTTTTGGCATTATTGTCAAAGGGGGAGAAGACTGAAGAAAAGGGGAGAAGACTAATGTATGGGGGAGAAGATTGATGACAGGAGGAGAGCATTTCATCATTTCAGAATCTCATAGCAATCCGAATCAATTAGGTCAAATCAATTGGTTTTGCCATCAATGCCAAAGGGGGAGATTGTTGGCATTATAACAGACAATGGAGATTGTTGGAATTATAACAGACAAAGGGGGAGATTGTTGGCATTATAACAGACAAGGGAGATTGTTGGCATTTCAATAAGGATATTGAGAAGGTTGTTGATGATTATGGATATAACTGCTAAAGGATATTTACTATCTTAATATTATTATTTTGTCATTGATGTCAAGAAATTGATTTTCTAATTCAGTATGATGTTGCCATATCTTGAGAAGTATGAATTGGTGAGTATAAAGATGTCAGTAAAAGACACAAAAAGAATGTGATGAATAAGGGGAGGAATAAGTTATTCAATGGGCAACTATTACCGAGTTAGACAATGATGAGATCATGATGTTTAGATTGTTTTGATATCCGACATATGTTATTGATTGTAAGGTTAATACTATACTATTTTACCAAGAAAAGAACCTAATCGGTAAACCCTAAAGAACCTAGTCGGTAAACCCTAAGGAACCTAGTCGATAAACCCTAAGGTTATCGCTATCAGTTAACGAAGGCAGTATGTCTACCGAGTGAAGTTCAGTATTTACCAAGTTGCAACCGAGTAATAACAGAATGCATTGAATGAATAAAAGTATTATTTAATGAAGGAAGCTGATGAGCTGGTTATGATTAAATGATTGGTATGTCATGAATAAAGTTTATTAAAGAATCTATGGCAAAGGAAAATTGGTAAGAAGATCTACAACTCAGATTGAACCGCAATACCCTAGCACAAGTTCCAAGAAATGTATGCAAGTTCCAAGGTAGGGTAAAACTTTTTTAGATTGAAGGATACATTGAACCTAGTCAAATTTGAATATTTGATGCCTATGATTGATCATGGGATATGTGATCAAGGAGATTAAGCGGTTAGCAAATTGTTTATAAATAAGGAACTATTGATAAACAATGTATGTGTGCAAGTGTATGCATAGGGATGCTACATAGTGATTACCGAGCACAAAAGCTTGAAGACCTGTTTGAATAATAGAGTATAGAGCCCAACAGATGGATAAGATAAGGCCTATGACTAAATTGTATTGAGCAAAGAAGAATCTGCTTTAGCATTTTAGATGTGAATTTGCAGATAGATTTTTATTACTGTTATTTTGTAAAGTGATAGAAAATCTCTTAACCGAGTGGACTTAACAGTCTTATTTGTAAAACCCTCTAGCAAGGTGACATTCTGATTAAGTGTTTGAAATCCTTTAACAAGGTCACTTCTAACAAGGTGAAGATCCTAACAAATCTGAGGGAAATTCCTTAACCGGGTCACATCTAGCAATGTGTTTGTAATCTTTAATAGGATTTTCTTTTATTCGAGAATACTCTAGTAGAGTATATTTCTTAGTGGGTCCAAAATCCCACAGTGGTTTTTCCCTATTTGGGTTTCTACGTTAAATCTGGTGTTGTGAGTGTTATAATGTTTATATGCTTATGAGTTTGCATGTTTAGCAGTTTTCGTTATATTGCTAAAGCATATGTTACCGAGGTTGAATTTGTTGTTTTTATGGAAGATTAAGTTTGTATGATTCACCCCCCCTCTCATCTTATTAGCTTGGTATCTATACTTAACATTAAGTATCAGAACTATCACAAATGAGGTTGCACACTGTCCAAGGTTCCTAGTAACACTTGTTTGACTATTTGAAATTGTTCTCACAAGGTCTCATAAGCCCCAACCTTCTCCTTGGCATCGGTTTCATGCATTTTAACAAAAACAATCATTTTGTGTGTTATGCAACAAAGGGCTACTAGCCCATGGAGGCCTAATTGGCTCTTTTTTTCTCACCTAGCCCAACAATGGGCATTTCCACCATAAAAATTGTTTCGAATGATGTCTAGGAGGTCTATGCTTGAATATGTTTTAGGTCTTGAGCTCCATGAGGAAGGTTTAATGACTATCCACTTTTTATGGCACAAAAGAAGGGTTTAGTGAGGGTTTTGAGCTTGTAAAGTTTGATTTGTCAACTCCTTCATGAACAAAGGCATAAAGCTGACTGAGGAAGTCTACCACACCTTAGAGAACACTATCCAATCCTTTTCCACTTGTCACTTTTCCAAACATTTGGCATAGAAATTGAAAATCAGAAAACTGTCACTATGACATTCAATTCACTGCCCTTTTACCAGTCAACAACCTTGCACCTTGGGACCTGCAAAATGAAGAGTTTTGGAGTTGGAAAAACACCTCAATGAGTTCTTCAAACATATCTTGATCTCCTATTACAATTCCCTTTTCAATTACAAGGGTTGGATGATGCTATTTAAGCATTCCATGGGCATTTGATATGTATGTTTTCCAAAAATAGTGAACTCACTATTTGATTACAAAATGAGAAAGATTAAGTAAGAACAAACTATACTATCCATCCAAGAATATGCTCAAATTCCCTTTTCCAAATTTCCATTCCTTTGTCGCATTCATTTTCTCACCCAAATCACTTTTGAGTACAAACTTTGAGTTTTATTCATGCTACTAGCCAAATGACAAACACTTGAGTAGTATTCACTCAAGTGCATCTTCCAAACACTTCTCTAGCACAAAATGAAATGTATGTACATTATATACACAGGAATAAACTAGGAATAATCCATTGGAGGGATCCTAGACCTAGATCAACCAAGTTGATGCATTTCTAAACTTCAAACCCCTGGCAGGGCAACAAACTCACAGTTTGCATATATTTTTGTAAAAACCAATTTACAAAAGAAACAAAAAACAATATTCACTTGTGGTGCATGGAATAATAAATATGAACACCTCCCAGAAGATACAGTATGAACAAGAATGCTACAGTACAAACTGTTACTCGAAAGAAGACAAAACAGTCATAAAAGCCAAAAAAAGCATGATTTCGATTAAGATTCTCTTGTAAATACAAACACAAACCCTTTCCAAGGAAAAGGTAGGCCTTTTATAGTTTTCCCAATTTGTTATCAAGCCTTAGTATGGACATGAGGCTTTCATAACTTCATTTTGCAAGAAAAACCCAAAAAATGACAACTTTTGAGAACTTTTTAGGCCAAATGACAACTTTTCTTGCTCCAAGATGCATTTTTCATAATCTAACCTTATCAACTTGTCTAAAAAACTTAGACATGCCTAAAAACACCTAAAAAACATGTTCCAATACTTTGGAAAGCATTAGAAGACCTTTTTGGCAATTTTGCATATTTTTGCCAAAAATTGTCAACTCAAGGCCTAAAAGGCAAAACTGGATCTCTAGAGCCCAAAATGAGATCAAAACCACTAAACATGACCCAAAAAAATATAGAACAACATAATCAACCTAACACAATACTTTACAAACATTAAAGCATTAAATACTCAAAAATGGGAGTTTTACTCAACTAGGTACTCCTGCACAATACTCCCCCAAAAACAAAGAAGTCATGTGACTCCTTGAGGCAGCAAAGAAGAAGGAATGCCAAATTTTTGAAAGTTAGCTTTAGGTATCCATGTGGCCTCTAAAATTGGCTCCTCCTTCCATTTTATGAGATGCTCCATGTAGGTGTGATGCCTTATCTGTTTGAGAATTCTAGAGTCTAGAACCTGTTCTGCTTGGGGAAAAGAAAGAGAAGGGAGAGATAGATCAGAAAGGGATTTGGAAACATTTGAAACTCTTTTAATCTCCTCAAGTGGCTGCCCTTTGAAAGCAATCAGATTTGCAACATTAAAAATGGGGGACAAAGAAACATTAGTAGGCAAATCAACTTTGTAAGCATTAGACCCATACTTAGCCAAGATCTTGCAAGGGCCTATCCTCCTCATCTGAAGTTTTCTTGGAAATCCCTTTTGTAGCCTTGCCTTTTTCAAATGAACATCACATAATCACCCATGGAAAACTAAACATCTCTCTTTGTAGCATCCACTCTTGCCTTGACTTTTTGAAAGGTTTCTTGGAGAGCTTTTCTCACTTGCTCATGAACCTCCTTCATGGAGTGAGCCATGTCATCTATTGTTCCACTCTTATGCTGAAAGTTAGTGATTTACCTCAACTCCATTATACCCCTTGGATGCATACCATAAACAACTTCAAATGGACTTTTACCTATAGAGCAGTTAACACTGGCATTGTAGGCATATTCTGCTTGATGAATGAGTTGATGCCAACTCTGCCCATATTCCTTTGTCAAGCATCTAAGCATGTTTCTAAGAGATCTATTCACAACTTCCATTTGGCCATCAGTTTGTGGATGATAAGCTAAACCAAAAGAGAGATTAGTACCCAATCTCTTCCATAATGTTTTCCAGAAATGACCAAGAAACTTAACATCCCTATCTGAAACAATGCTAGTAGGCAATCCATGTATTCTAACAACTTCCTTGAAAAATAAATAAGCAATATGACTTGCATCATATGTTGTTTTGCAAGGAATAAAATGAGCCATTTTTCTAAATTGGTCAACCACTACAAAAATTCTATCAAATCCTTCTCGAGTTCTAGGTAATCCTACTAGAAAATCCATACTAATGCAATCCCAAGGCCTATGTGGAATGGGAAGAGGCTGATATAGACCAACATTAGAGGAATTACCTTTGGCTTTCTGACATTCCAAGCACTGCTCAACATACCTCCTGATGTCTCTCTACATCTTAGGCCAATAATAGAACCTTTGAACCAGCTCTAAGGCCTTATTGAGACCAAAATGTCCACTTAAGCACCCATTGTGCTTCTCTTGAATGAGGTTCTCTCTCATAGAACCCTTTGGAACACACAATTGTCCACCCCTGAATAACAAACCATCCTACAAAGTGAAATCAGCATATGGACCATGGAAATTATTCTCAAAATCTTTACAAACTTTATAAGCTTCAGCAAAATCATCATCAGTAGGATACATGTCCCTGAAACCATCAATACCAATGCTCTGAACTTGAATCTCATGAATAGTTAATAACCTTCTACTCAAAGCATCTGCTACTTTATTCAACTGACCCTTCTTATGCTTAAGATTAAAAGTGTAAGCTTGTAAATATTCTACCCATTTAACATGCCTATGATTCAGTTTATCCCGTGAGTTCAAGAAACTGAGTGCCTGATTATCTGTATAAACAACAAATTCCTTAGGAAGAAGATAGTGTCTCCATTTCCTAAGTACTTGTACTAATGCATAGAGTTCTAAATCATAGGAAGAGCACTTTTTATTTTCATCATTCAACTTCTCACTAAAGAATCCAACTATCCTATTTTCTTGACTTAAAACAACTCCTACAACAATATTACTAGCATCACATTCAATAGTAAAAAGCTTATCAAAACTAGGTAAAATGAGCATTGGTTGAGTAGCTACTTTAGTTTTCAATAATTCAAACCCCTTATTGGTTGCACTTGTCCACTGAAATTTTACCTTTACACCCCCTTTGATGTTGTCTAACGTTGGAGCACAAATCTCACTAGATCCCCTAATGAACTTTCTGTAAAACTGTACCAAACCATGGAAGCTTCTAACATCACTGGCTGTCTTAGGAGTTGTCCAACTGGTTATTGCTGCAACTTTAGATTGATTCATTTTTAGATTGCCTCCTGATACAACAAAACCAAGATAGACCAATTCTTGCTGCATGAAATCATATTTTTCTAGATTTATGGTTAGTTGTTCATCAGATAACTTTCTCAAAACAATAGCTAAATGTTTTAGATGCTCTTCTTTGGTCTTACTGAAAATGAGTATATCATCTAAATACACAACAACAAATTTTCCTATGAAATCATGTAAAACTTCATTCATGAGTCTCATGAATGTGCTGGGATCATTTGAGAGTCCAAATGGCATGACAACCCACTCATAGAGACCCTCATTCATTTTGAAAGTTGTCTTCCACTCATCCCCCTCTTTGATTCTTATCTGATGGTAACCACTCTTCAAATAAATCTTACTAAAATATTGTACACCCCACAAACAATCCATCAAATCCTCTATCCTGGGTATGGGAAATCTGTATTTGATGGTGATCTTGTTTATCGCTCTATAATCTGTGCAATGTCTCCATGTTCCACCCTTCTTAGGTGCCAACACTGTAGGTACTGCACAAGAACTAATGTTTTTCCTAATCAGCCCTTGGTCTAAGAGTTATTGTATTTGTCTTCCTACCTCTTTGTTTTGTTCAGGGGTCATCTTGTAGGCTGCCTTATTAGACAAAGAGGCTCCAGGAATGAAGTCAATCTAATGGCTAATGGCTCTAGGAGGTGGTAAGGCGCAGGTGTACCATCACTGATTATTTGTTTGAAGTTATCAAGGATTTTATGCACTTCACATGGTATCTCAACTTTCTCTTCTACCCTTTCTTCCTTGGGCTTCACTATGAGTGCAAATCCTACTCCTTCACCCTCTTCTAGTGTTTTTATGAACTCATTCTCATTCACTAACAAGATGCTAGGTATCTTGTTCCTGCTCTCTCCTTCTTCAATAAGGGATTGAATCTGATAGGTTACTCCATCTTTCTGAAATGAATAGGTGTTTCTTTCCCCATTACGGTGTTCTTTTCGGTCAAACTGCCATAATCTACCCAGCAGTAGGTGGCAAGCATCCATAGGAAGGATGTCACATAGGATCCTATCTACATATTCCCCAATGTGGAAATCTACCCAAGCTTGCTCATTTACCAACACGTATTGTCCCTTGTTTAACCATGTGACCTTGTATGGCTCCTTATGTTGTATTGTAGGTAGTTTCAATTTGCTTGTTGCTTCCTCTGATATGATGTTATCTATGGATCCTGAATCTATGATCACCTTACACACCTTTCCCATGATTTTACACTTAATCCTAAACAATGCTCTTCTCTATGAGGCCTGTGTACTATGTGGCTTCTTCATTAACACTCTCTTGATCATCAAGCTCTCACCATCTTCTGAAGCTAGGTTGTTCAGTGTTGAAGTTCTGGTATTACCTCCATCTTCTTGAACATATTTTACTCTCTTTTCACCACCATAGGATGAACTAGGCTTTTCTGGGCATCTATAGGCAGGGTGGCCCAATTTTTGGCAGTTGTAAAACTTCATGGTTGAGAATTAGGACCCTCTCCCTATTCCATTAGATCTACCTCTACTCAAGTTGCTTGATCCCCTACCCCTATAGTTGGGTTTGCTCTGAGAATCCCCACTTTGCTCAATAAGTTTAGACTCTCCCTGGGATTATTGATCTATGCTCCTTCCCCCAAAACTGCCTCTATGGCCTCTACCATCTCTTCCCCTACTTCTTCCTCTATTATTTTGTTCTTGCTTTCTCCTACCTTTCTCTTCCACTTTAAGTGCCAATTGATAGCACTTGTGGACTATTTGTGGGCATAACAAGCTCATCTCTTCCTGGATGTTCCACCTTAACCCATTCAAGTACCTTGCCACTTTTATGCTCTCATCCTCTTCTACTCTAGATCTCATGCACAGTTTCTGAAACTCTTAAGTGTAGCTACTGACATCTAGTTCTTTTTGTCTCAGGTTTTGTCTTTTCTTGTGAAGTTGTATTTCATAGTCTTCAGGAAGGTAGGTCTCTTTGATTTTGGCTACCATTGCTTTCCAGGTGGCTATTTGTTGCTTACCTTCTTTCACCCTTTCCTCTTGGATGAATTTCCACCATGTTAAGTCTGCCCCTCTCAACCTTGATTTTGCCACCTTAACCTTTTGTGCTTCGGTTATCCCATCACACTCAAAATGGTTCTCTAGACCTTCAATCCACTCTATTAGAGCATCTAGATCCATCTTCCCACTGAAAAGGGCCACTCCTTCTAAGGTCTTCCCACTCATGGCTCTGAAGGCTTTCAAGAATAGTTCTTTCTCTATGACAGGGTCAGGTATTAGGACCTCATCTTCTATGGCCACCATTTTACCCTTATCTTGGACCCCCTCAGTTTTGACTTCTACTTCAGCTAGTTTCATTGCTATTTGTTCCAACCTTTCTCTGAGTGCCCTATTTTCCTCTTCTTTGTCTTCAACCTTCTTAGCTAGTTCTACATTAGTCACCATGGTTTCCTAATGTTCCTTTCCTCTTGAATCTTTTGTTAGGCTCTGATACCACTATGATAGGGAGATTGTCCAAAAAGTGCTCAAAAGGGCCAATCTACTCAAGAAGTTAACTTTACTACCCAAAGGATATGTTTGAGTCTGCTATTTGTGTTCACAAAATCAGTCTTGATGGTTATAGTGTCAAGTCCTTCCAGTATCACCTTCCTAACAAACTCCCCTTAAGGTGTTGGCTCATACCCATGCTCAAATCTACTCAAGTTCTCACACCACCCAACTACTCATTCCCAACCCCTACTCTTAGGAAATCAAACCTTTGTTTCAGAGACCTTTAGGAGTCATTTGCAAGGACAAGTAAGGGCAGCAAAGTTTTCTTCAAAGTTAGATTCTCACAAATTGGTTTTAGTCTCATAGCCCTTAACTACTCAAATTTGCCAACAAAAGTCAGAAACCTCCAAATGAGGTTGCACACTGTCCAAGGTTCCTAGTAACACTTGTTTGATTGTTTTAAATTGTTCTCACAAGGTTTCATAAGCCCCAACCTTCTCCTTGCCATCGGTTTCATGCATTTTAACAAAAACAGTCATTTTGTATGTTATGCAACAAAGGGCTACTAGCCCATGGAGGCCTAATTGGCTCCTTTTTGCTCACCTAGCCCAACGATGGGCATTTCCACCATAAAAATTGTTTTGGATGATTTCTAGGATGTCTATGCTTGAATATTTTTCAGGTCTTGAGCTCCATGAGGAAGGTTTAATGATTGTCCACTTTTATGGCACAAAAGAAGGGTTTAGTGAGGGTTTTGAGCTTGCAAAGTTTGATTTATCAACTCCTTCATGAAAAAAGGCCTAAGCTGACTGAGTAAGTTTTCCACACCTTGGAGAACACTATCCAAGCCATTTCCACTTGTCATTTTGCCAAACATTTGGCATACAAACTGAAAATCAGAAAACTGTCACTATGACAGTCAATTCACTGCCCTTTTACCAGTTAGCAACCTTGCTCCTTGGGACCTGAAAAATGAATAGTTTTGGAGTTGGAAAAACACCTCAATGAGGTCTTCAAACATATCTTGATCTCCTATTACAATTCCCTTTTCAATTACAAGGCTTGGATGATGCTATTTAAGCATTCCATGCGCATTTCATATGTATGTTTTCCAAAAAAAGTGAACTCACTGTTTGATTACAAAATGAGAAATATTAAGTAAGAACAAACTAAACTATCCATCCAATAATATGCTCAAATTCCCTTGGCCAAATGTCCATGTCTCTATCGCATTCATTTTCTCACCCAAATCACTTTTGAGTACAAACTTTGAGTTTTATTCATGCTACTAGCCAAATGACAAACACTTGCCTAGTATTTACTCAAGTGCATCTTCCAAACACTTCTCTAGCACAAAATGAAATATATGTACATTATATACACAATGAATCAACTTGGAAGAATCCATTGGAGGGATCCCAGACCTGGATCAACCAAGTTGATGCATTTCTAAACTTCAAACCCCTGGCAGGGCAGCAGACTCGCAGTTTGCAAATATTTTTGTACAAACCAATTTACAAAAGAAACCAAAAACAATATTCACTTGTGGTGCATGGAATAATCAATATGAATACCTCCTAGAAGGTACAATATAGAGAAGAATGCTATAGTATGGACTGTTACTCCAAAGAAGACAAACAGTCATAAAAGCTAAAAAAGCATGATTTCGATTAAGATTCTCTTGTAAATATGAACACCAACCCTTTCCAAGGAAAAGGGAGGCCTTTTATAGTTTTCCCAGTTGGTTATCAAGCCTTCGTATGGACATGAGGCTTTCATAACTTCATTTTGCAAGAAAAACCCAAAAATGACAACTTTTCTTGCTCCAAGATGCATTTTTCACAATATAACCTTATCAACTTGTCTAAAAAATTTAGACATGCCTAAAAACACCTAAAAAACATGTTCCAATGCTTTGGAAAGCATTAGAAGACCTTTTTGGCAATTTTGCAAATTTTTGCCAAAAATAGTCAACTCAAGGCCTAAAAGGCAAAACTTAATCTCTAGAGCCCAAAATGAGATCAAAACCACTAAACACGACCCAGAACAACCTAAAACAACATAATCAACCTAACACAAGACTTTACAAACATTAAAGCATTAAATACTCAAAAATGGGAGTTTTACTCAACTAGGTGCTCCTGCACCACTAACAGATCCGTTTTTGCTAGTGGTCACCCACAAGTAAGTTTGATGGAAAGTAGAGTAAATGAGATTGCAAAGGGGACTGCTGATAAATGGGATATCTTCTTTGTGGAAAAAGAAAAACAAGAGGAATTGAACCGACCTAAGAAAACATTCAAACTTTATCAAAAGGATAAAGACAACGGGAAAGGCAAAGTTGGTGGAATACTGAACATCAAGATAACTGATAACTTGCCACCACCCTTGGATACTACACTGATACATACTGATGTTCCACCAGTTACTGAAAGTGAAGGTATCACACATGATAATACTAATCCTAAATCTGAAATACTATTCACCATGAATGTAGACACTCGAGAAGTGAATATTGTTATGGATAAGGATGGTAAAGAGGCTAAGGATGATAATATTGATAGTGGCAACATTGTTGATAAACCGGTAGAGAATTTTGATGTTGAGATCCCAATAGAGAAATCATTACAAACTGAGCAACCATTGGACACTAGGAAGAATACTGAAAGTATAGATGCTGGCACAGAGAAACCTATTGAGACACCGGCAGTTGAGCACAATGAGAAGTGACAGAAGAAGAGGTACATATTGTGAAACCACTAATCACTAAGCTACCTAAGCAATTAGACAAACCTTTGCTGGTTGAAATGCAAACTCAGACTGATCCATCAGAGGTTAACTCAAGCAAAATGGTTACAAATGTTGGAAGCACAAAGGTAATCAAGGTAGTTGGTCAGACATCTAGTACTTCATCGAATGAATTCAGACCTACTAATGTGACAGAGGTACTCCTGGACTCTATCAAGAAGAAAACTAATTGTAATGCATTGTCTTACAAGGCAATTTATGACACCATACCAATTCTTAAATTGATTGCACCAAAATGTAACATAGATCATGTAAAGGGTTCTTTAGGTAAATTGGACACATTGTCCAAATTTATTACTGACAATGTAATAACGGTTGATAAGGTGAATGAGGACACCTTCAAAGAGAAAGTTGAAAAGGAAAAGGTTAAATTATTTGAGGATACAATAAAGAAGTGCACAAAACACATCAACACACTATTATCAGCACTAAACGCTACAATTTTGGAATACAAAGAGTTGTATAGAGAAACATGCAAACCAGAGTTGTATAGAGAAACATGCAAACCAGAGTTGTATAGAGAAACATGCAAACCGTGAGGACACCTACAAAGAGTTGACATAGAAAAGGAAATAAGTAGAGTACAGAAAGAAATAGATGACATAGCTGATAACATAATTGGTTCATCCAAACCTATATCAATTTTGAGCAGGAAATAGCAGGTTTTGAGGAGAAATTGGAGAAATTTGAGAAAGAGAAGGCAAGGATTAAGGCTAATACCAGAGAACTTAAGTATAAACTTGGTCCTAAGTTGGACAACCTTATCTCTCTGAGAAATAAAATCTCTAAGACATTACTTCAAGGAGAAAGATCACTGAGAGAGCACATGCATCATCTCACCAGCACAATCCAACAAACTGAGGCAACCCTAAATGACAGCAATAGATTCATGCAAAGTCTAAATTTGGTTCTGGCAGATATATTCCAGATTGTAACCAACCAGATACAAATTTTAAGGTGAAATTTTTTGCACTCGATTGACGATTTTTGACAACATTTGTCATTGATGTCAAAGGGGGAGTAGTGGACAGAGAAAAATGACTAATCAGAGGAGATCATCTGCTCAGGGGGAGAACATCTTTTTGGTAACTTTTTGGACTATGTTTTTTTGAACATTTTTTTTTATTTTCCTCATGAGTGTTGCCATCAATGCCAAAGAGGGAGATTGTTGCCATTCTACACTCTTATGAGAATAGTTGGTGTTGTCATTGATGGCAACCATCTGGCAACCTTCTGGCACTCATCTAGTAAAGCCACCGGCAGGAACCGACACCGATATAGACATCTACATACACCAGCAGACACTTCACCGACAACGACAACAATGCATCCCGGCACCCCAGCCGACAAAGAATAAACTTTTGTTTAAATGTAAATATCTTTTGTAAAGCCAACATGACATATTGTAAAAGACTCATATATATGTATGAGATCTTATAGGTCATTGTGTTTGAAAAGTAGTAGTATACATGGAAATAATATATAGATAATATTTTGTATAAGATATAGTTGACAACGAAGGTTTTGGTTATAGAATAAGCTTAAACCGGTACTGAACCTAGCATAGTTGATGTTGATTTGAAGCAGTACATTGTATTGGATTTCATAATCCACTTTTGTAGTCAGTGTGACTCTTATTGAGCAGTGAGCTCAAGGCAGTTGGACTTCCTGCATGTGCAGGTCCCTCATTGTTAGTAATATTTATTCATTGGCCAGTGAATGAATATTGTGGATCACAAATCACACCGACGTTTTTCCCACATCGGGTTTCCTCGTTAAAAATCTTGTGTTATGGTTTGTTTTATATGTTGTCTCTATTGTTCCTATTTATTGCATTAATTCTTATTTACTAGTACACTATTTTGGGATGCAAAGTTCTTAATAAGTTTAAATATTTTGTTATTCGATTAGATACTGATTCAGCCCCCCTCTCAATATCTTTGGGACTATCATTAATCCTAACATGATCAATAAAGAAATAGTAGTCATGGCATCTACAACTTGATTGTTATCCCTTAGAATCTGCTCAAAGATTATCTCTGTGAAGTATTGTTAAAGTCATTTACCATTTTCTTATAAGGCAATAATTTTTCATATTTTATTTAGTAGTCATCATTTGTTTGATGAATTACAAGTCAAGAGTCCCCCAAAAAAAGAAGCTCCTAGATCTTTCAATGAACCGCAATTCATAAACCTTTTGTTAATGCCTCATACTCTACTATATTATTGGTGCAAGGAAATGACAATCGATAGGATTTAGGAATGGAATCCCCTTGAGGTCTGATAAAGAGAATGCCAGATCCTGTGCCATGTTGCATGTATTAACCATCAAAATATAATTGCCAAGGCTTCTTATGTGTCACATCCATAATAGATTCATCTAGAAACTCTAAAGTCATAGGAGTATCATCAATCATGGGTGCATCTGCCAATTAATCTGCAATAGCTTGTCCTTTAATTTCTTTTCTATTCACATACTCAATGTAGAACTCACTCAAAATCATAACCATTTAGCTAATCTGCCAATGAGTGTTGCCTTATTGAGAAGATATTTTAGTGGATCTATCCTAGCAATGAGCTTTGTTTTGTGAGTAAGCATGTAATGGCGCAAGTTTTGTGAAGGAAAAACCATAGCCAAACATGCACGTTCAATTGGTGTGTAAATAAGCTCATACCCAACCAAAGTATGACTAATATAGTACACTTCCCTTTCTTTACCATCATTGTCTTATTGTGCTAGAAGTGCCCCCAGTGTTATTTGTGTAGCTGATATCTAGAGCAACGAGGGTTTTCCTAGAATTGGTGGCATCAAAACTAGTGGATTTAAGAGATAATCTTTGAGTATCTAAAAATCCTGTTGACATTTATCATCCCACTTGAATTTTATGTTTTTATGGAGTAGATGTTGAAAAGGATGACATTTATCTATGAGTTGAGCAATGAATCTTCATATAGACTGTAGTCTACCCTATAGAGAATGAAGTTGACTAATATTATTTGGTGGTGGCATTTCTAATATAGCTCTAACTTTTGTTGGATCAGCTTCAATTCCTCTCTTTGAGACAATTTATTCAGGGAGCTTCCCGGAGGTTACTCCAAAGACACACTTCTTATGGTTTAATCTTACTTTGTATTTCTCTAGTCAATCGAAGACCACTGAGAGGATGTCCAAATGTGTTTATCTTTATATTGATTTACCCAAGAGGTCATCAACATAATCCTCCACAATGACATGCATAAGATCATGAAAGATGGTAGTCATAGCTCTTTGGTATGTGGCACCTATGTTCTTTAGTACAAAGGGCATGACATTCCAGTAGAATGTTCCCCAAGGACATGTAAATGTTGTTTTGTGTTGATCTTCAGGTGCGATTTTTATCTAGTTATATCCGGAGAATCCATCCATCAAAGATAAAATTGCATGACCAGTTGTAAGATCCACTATCAAGTTAATATTTGGCAACGAAAAATTATCCTTAGGAAAATCTTTGTTGATGTCCCTAAAATCTGTACATATTCTAATGCTATGATCTGGCTTGCTAATAGGTACTAAGTTAGAGATCCACTTGGGGTAATTAATCGGTCTCATGAATCCAACGTCTAATAGTTTCTCAAGTTCTACCTTGACTAATAATGCCACTTGAGGATGCATTTTCCTTAATTTTTGTTTCATTGGCTTTGCTCCTAGTATAACTATTAAATGATGCATTACTAAATCAGTTTCCAATCCAAGCATATCTGCATATGACCATGCAAAATTGATTTGTTGTTTTTTGAAGAAACTTATGAACTTCGGTCTCTGTTTTTCTATCAGGGACTATGCTAAGAATATATTATGCGGGATCACTTTTGTGCCAATGTTTGTCTGGATAGCTTCCTCCACCAACATGGATGATTTCTTTTCATATGACATCATTGGGAGAATGTCGAGCCTTCCATCTTCAAGTGACTTAGAGAGGTTTTCACAATAAGACCATTACTTTCTTTTTACTTTTTCAGGGTGAGACAATGCCACAATGTGGTTTTCACAATAAGACCCATGATTTGTTTTTATTTTTATATTTTTGTGACTAGAAGGCCCAACACCCTCATTGAAGTATGCCACACTATTGAGATCTATAGTGTATCCTACTTTATGGTCCCCAAGAGGAAGATCATCTTGTATACCCAAATAGTCTATGAAAGCATTGTCATTCTCAAATGTGTCTAGTTGCAAAGGTCCTTTTGGTCCCAAACAATGAGTTGTTGATGAATGAGGGGAAGACCATCGGTGTTTTCAAATTTAGTGAGAGTAATGGTAAAGATATAAGTGTCTTCAGGTATGTCAAGGTAATTTTGAGGTCATCACTAGCACTCTCCTCATCTGTCTCAATTGTGAAAAAAACCAAATTGATATCACTAGAAGCACATTTAGCAATGAGAGTCCTCACTCTACGTTATTTCAGCATAGAACCTAGAAATGGGGACTTTTGGGGATCCTCAGAATTTTTTCCTTTATTCTTTGCTTCTTTTGTTATGTTTGTTTAACCGACTCTAAATTTTCTATTGAACTCTTCTTCTTTTATGGGTTCACATGGTTCTCTAAATATTTCGGTGAGCTCATAATCACTAGAAGATTTATCTAAACCCCATTCCCACTCATTGGAATCCATGGAGAAACACTTTTGTTCTTGTTGGTCATTAGAATCTATGCTTTACAATGATTCTTTAGATTTGTGAGTGCCTAATCTGAAGGGTATGAAACCAAGTCCTTTTGGAGCGCTGATTTTTAATGTTAATTCTAGTTGCAAAGGTTGAATAATACCTTCTTTTCTTAAGCAAAGAGTATCTTGATGTGATCTTGTGTATCCTCTTCAGGATCTTTAGAAAGCATTTTGTATAAGTCCTCTTCTCCCATCTCACCCCACTTCTTTAATATAGCAGGATACCATTTTACTGTAATGATAGATACTTTTTTAGAAGGTTGTGGCTGTCCATATTCTTTTGGACAATCCATTACTTGTCTTAGGTACATAGTTTGATTTAGAGTATACTCGCCCTTGCCCTTGTCTTGATATTTACCTTTAAGCTCACCTTTTTTCGATGTTCAAAGTTTTAATTATTCAAGGTCAAGATATGCGAATGATGGAGTTGCTTCTCTATTGATTAGTATTATTGTTTCCAATTTTGGCTGCAGGTTATTGCAATATATGAATGGATTCGGATCACCATTAACATACCTCAATTGATAGTTCTAATACTTAATGTAAGTACAAATCCAATAGCCAACAAGATGAGAGGGGGGGGGTGAATCATACAAACTTAATCATCCATAAAAACATCAGATTCAACCTCGGTAACATATATATTAGTCATATAACCAAAACTGTCAAACATGCAAACTCAAAAGCATATGAACAATATAAACCTCATAACACCAGATTTAACGTGGAAACCCAAATAGGGAAAAACCACTGTGGGATTTCAGACCCACTAAGAAATATACTCTTCTAGAGTATGCTCAGTTAAAAGCAAATCCTGTTAAAGATTACAAACACATTGCTAGATGTGACCCGGTTAAGGGATTTCCCTCAGATCTATTAGGATCTTCACTTTGTTAGAAGTGACATTGTTAAAGGATTTTAAACACTCAATAAGAATGTCACCTTGCTAGAGGATTTACATATAAGATTGTTAAGTCCACTCGGTTAAGAGATTTTCTGCTACTTCTCAAAATAATAGTAATAAAAATATGTCTACAACTTCACATCTAAAAATGCTAAAGCAGATTCCTATTTGTTCAATATAATTTAGACATAGAACTAATCTTGTCTATCTGTTGGGAATCTATACTCTGTTATTCTAATAGGTCTTCAAGCTTCTGTGCTCGGTAATCACTATGTAGCATCCCTGTGCATACAATTGCCCACATACATTGTTTATCAATAGTTTCCTATTTATAAACAATCTTTCAACCGCTTAATCTCCTTGATCACATTTCCCATGATCAATCATAGCCATTAGATCTTCAATCTTGTCTAGGTTCAATGCATCCTTCAATCTGAAAATGTTTTACCCCGCCTTGGAACTTGCATTTTCACCTTGGAACTTGTGTTAGGATATTGCGGTTCAATCTAAGCTATAGATCTTCCTGCCAATCTTTCTTTACCATAGATTCTTTAACAATCTTCATACACGGCTTACCAATCATTTAATTCACTCCAGCTCATCAACTTCCTTCATTAAATATCACATGTAAACATTTAATACATTCTGTTATAGCTCGGTTGTAACTCGGTAAATACTAAACTTCACTCGGTAGACATTCTACCTTCATTAACCGATAGCAATAACCTTAGGGTTTACCGACTAGGTTCTTTGCTTGGTAACATAGTATAGTATTAACCTTTCAAACAATACCATATGTAGGATATCAAAACAATCTAAACATCATGATCTCATCATTGTCTAACTCGGTAATAGTTGCGCATTGAATAACTTATCCCCTTATTCATCATACTCTTTCTATGTCTTTTACTGACATCTTTATACTCATCAAATCATACTTCTTAAGATATGGCAACATCATACTGAATTAGAAAATCAATTTCTTGACATCAATGACAAAATAATAATATTAAGACAGTAATCATCCTTAATCAGTTATATCCATAGTCATCAACAACCTTCTCAATATCCTTATTGAAATGCCAACAATCTCTCATTGTAATTGGAATGCCAACCTTTTTCTTGTCTGTTATAATGCCAACATCAACTCCATTGTGTGGGAACTTGATACATTGGTGATATGTTGAGGGAACAACTCTCATTTCATGAATCCATGGGCATCCCAAGAGTATGTTATATGTGAACTCTAAAATAAGGACTTGGCATACCACATCCTTCTTAACTGGCTCAAATTTAAGAGGTAAAGTGACTATGCCCTTGGATGAGTGCTCTTCATCATCATATGATTTAATGGTGATCGCATGTGCAGAATTCATAGCCTTTTCAATATATCCCAATTGCTTAATAGTATTCAATGTAAAAATGTTCGGACCCTCTCCTCCATCTATCTGGACTCATTTTCTTCGGTTTTTATGGAGAAAGGATTCAAAATGTAGAGGTGCATTATGAGGTTGGGTTACAGATGCATCATTCGCTTCTGTGAATGTGAGGCTATGTGGAATCAAAATGTATCCCACCATGTCTTGAAACTAGTCTACGTTCAGATCAATACGTATGGAAGTTTATATCAATACTTTGTCAAGAATGGCCTTATGTGAAGGGGATATACACAAAATCTCAAGGATGGAAATGAGGGTGGGTGTCTTCCCTAACTACTCTACAAGGTCATACTCATTCTCAGTAGATGATGAGGATGTGGTCTTAGATGGAACACCTTGCAAGGTGACTTTACTTCGATGGGTTGTAACATTACATTCGGAGGTTTCATTTTTGGAGGATGAGGAAGATGGTCCAGTGCCTTTTAAAACAACTTTACTCCTTTGGGTAGAACTCTCAGGAGCTTTGTCCTTTATGATGATTGTTGAAACATGTTTATCCATTGAAATTTGATTAATAGTACAATCATAATCATAGGGTGTCTTGGTATAATTATCTTGATTATCTATTTTGGCTTTACCTTTATCATGTTTAGGGAATGGATCCTTAAACATCGCATGTTCCTCATTGGAGGTGTGACCATCAACTTCTATGCTGCCTCTGTCAATGAGATCATGTATGATATTCTTCAATCTATGACAGTTTCTAGATAAATGCCCTTTGCTCTTATGATACTCACAATATTCATCATCATTCCACCAATTTAGTTTTACTTTTGGCTCATATGATGGATTATCTGGAATTGTTATGAGCTTGTTTGCCACTATCTTCTTAAATATTATTTCAATCAGTTCTCCCAGTGTACTTTCTTTGAGGTTTTGATTGCCTTTGATTGTTCACTTGATTTTTCATATTAGAAGAGCTTGTACCAAGGAAAGTAATCATAGGTTTCACAACATTTGCATCTACTACCCCATCATTGATTGCTATCTTATTCTTGTTCTGAAAATAGGGTTTGTCTTTCCCATTTGATTCCTCTTTTTTCTCTTTGAATATTTTTAGGACATCTGTTCAATAAGGACTTTTTTTGTTGTTATTCCTTTCTCAATGACCTCTTTGAAGGTAGACAAACAAGCTTTTCTTAGCTCATATCCAATATCCTTGTTGACGTTTCTTAGCTCATATCCAATATCCTTGTTGACATTTTGAGTGAACATTTCTACCATTTGTTTTTGTGGAATATCACAAGATCATCGACTAGGAAGACCTCTCCATCATTGTAAGAATGAAGAGAAGGATTCCCCATTTTTCTGCTTAGTATTGCATAAAGTGGCTACTAACACATCTGTTTCAATGTTGTATGAGAAATGTTGCATGAAAGCCTCTGGTAGATCACTCCATGACTTAATTTTGGGTGGAAGTTGGGAGAACCATTCCATTGCTTGTTTACCTAAGCTTTGTTGAAACAATCTCATCAAGTATGTTTCTTCTCTTGCTACATCAATGCAAGTTGTGAAAAATTGTCTTATGTGTGCCTTAGGATCCCCTTTGCCTTTATACTTATCAAATTTTGGTGTCACAAAATGTGGAGGAAATGAAGGCATTGGAATGCTTCTATCAAATGGGTAAGGAAATTTGGCTTTCATTGTGTACTGTTGCTTTGGTGTATTCATGTCTGCCATTTTCTTTTGCAAATCCTTGATTTGTTGTTGCGCATCATTTTTGGGTGGTGTCTTTTCTCTTTGAGCTAGTCCCATGCCTGAGCCACCGAGTGGAGGAATGTAATGCATGTATGGATGGTATTGATCATAGATGTGTTCATATGGAGAATGGACATATTTATAGCTTGCATATGGACCACTTGGTATGGTGTTGTAATGAGGAGCACTAGGTCTAGGTCGATACATGTCATGACCATGAGAATAGGAGGTATCATAAAAGTGATCTTGAGTATTGCCCTCAAATAAGACATGGGGTATCCTTGTATCATGATTTTGAATGTTTGCTTGAGTGTAATTGTATGTATTAGTATGATCTTGGGTATCATCATTAACATGTGTGGTGGTAGTTCTTCTCCATGGGAAAGGATGACTGCGGGGCTGTTCATGAGAGGTTCTATCATAACTGGCATGAGCATGAGTATATGTGTTTGGAATTTTAGGTTTTTGAAATAGAGATAAAGGTGACTTAAGAATGATACATTGCCTCCTATTACCACCATTATTGGACCTCTTTAGCCTTGTATTAGCTTGATTTGCTTGATTTGGATCATCCTATAGAATTTGTGACATATCAAAATCATGGGCTAATCTTGTTCCACTTTATGCCATAACTTGTAGGAAATATTGTCTATCCCTCTTCATTATTTATTGAACCAATATGTTAAAATGGGGATCCATGATAGTTTCCTCAACTTCTACAAAATCCATAGAGGAATTGTTATTGTCATTGTCATTATCATTTACATTGTTGTTCTCTTTGTTGTCGTTGTCATGGTCTAGTATATTACTATGATTGTCAAATGGATTGTAAAATTCATCTCCATCAAACTCATAAGTACTCATGTTTAAAGACCTTAAAGCTTCTTTGTCTTCCCTTCTAGACCTTTCTGAATGGGTTTCAACCATGGACTCAAGTCTTGACCAAAATGAAAGGTAGGATGAAAATGCAAAGACTGTGGAAGAGCCAGAGGTGTATGAAGTGTGGATGAATCTAAGGTAAACTTGAAATGTCCAAGAGTGTAAGACCAAATTATTTATGTTGTTAGAGTAACGAGTGGCTTCCAAAGAGATGATGGATCTCTTGATGAGGTAAGTTGATCTTGACTCAAGAAGACCAAATGAGACCCTAAGATGATAGATCTTAATGCAGAACCACTTAGTGTTATGTTGTAGTATGTTTGTAAGAGTGTGATGAGGAAAAATAAATGAACCTTTTGACTCAAATTTAGAAAAGATGTATGAGGTAAATGCAAGGAAAATGGTTGAGTATATATGACTAAGACATATTGACTAAAAATGAAGCCCTATAGGAAGCAGCCTTAGAAGCTCTTTGAGTCTGAAAAATGTAAGTCCTTTTTCTCGTGACAATTTTATGTAATTTCTCGACTGTGAATCACAAATGCAATTTTAGCAAACTTGGATGTGATTTCTAATCCCAGATGTAGTTTCAATAAACATAGACACAATGTTTGGTGATAATGACAATTTTTAGCCTGAGGTTCTGTGAGGCCCTACCCCGACTCATCCAGACATTTCTATTATTTTCATATTGAGACTATTATGGATGTTTGTTTTTATGCATTATGGATTTAGAACTTATATGATTCCATGATTTGGATAACATTGACATATTTTGATGCTTCATTTTTATGCATTATGGACATGAAACTTTATATGATGCTAGAATAGAATTACTTTGAGACAATGTATGTCATTATTGGATTTGCAGGACTTCATTTTGATGATAGAAATAGGATGCTTATAATATGAATGGATCAATTTTGAGGATTATGATAATTGCTTATGTGGAATCAATTGGGATATATGAGATATTGATTTATTACTGTCAATTGTATGAGTGTTTGAGGTGTATTAGAATTCATGTGTTTAATAATATATTTGTGGTTATTTGGAATTACTAATGTGTTAATTGAGATGCGTAGGAAAATTATCCATGTGACCATGGAAATAATATGGAGGACCAAACCTAGATCTATTTATGTTTGTAATGCCAGGGGTTGTCTATTTGGAGAGACAATACCCCGTTTGTATTGTATTTTATTTGTGAAAGTAAATGATGCATGTGTGTTAAATTCATTTTATTAATTTGTGTAATCCTACAAGAGACAAATTCCATGTGTGATTTTTATATTGTATTTTATTGTGTCACTTGACACGTGCTGATTAGTGTCATTGATTTTGACTTGTCTCTTGGAGGGAGTTTGTTTCTACCAAAGCCATTTCAAACATTTGAGTGTGGACCCAAATTTGCCTTGGGTAGGGAGTCTTGGGAGTGGTCAACTCAGGTTTGATCTGTAGGTTAACTTCAGTTGGGTTTCTAAGGGGTCAAATGGACTCCTAGGGTTAGTCTTAGGGCTTTTCTAAAGGTCCAAAGGGTATACCTATGGGTTAGGGGTATTTTTAAATATGTGACTACTCCCATGTGACTGTTTAGTCATCTCAAAAAGTGGTTTTCCAAAGGTGAGCGAAAATTCAACTTAGAAGGTTCCTCCTAGGATAGACAACCTTCACTTTTGGTGTCAGACTCTCTTCCCCATCCTCTCTTACCTTTTCTCTTTCCAATTTTAGCAACATGTAAGAGGTTGGGAAGAACAACCAATGGGAACTCTCACTTTACCCAAGGGGTTGGGAAGAGTGAGAGAGGCCTTCTTAGGCAAGGATTAGGGACTCAGTGAGTTAATCACCCACTCTCCATTGTTGGAGATCATGCAAAATTTTTGAAGGATAGTTGTAGGATAGAATTTTTGGTCAAGCGTTGGTGAAGAGATTGTGTGGATTTGGGCTGCTCATCCCCAACTAAACCTATCAAACCTTTTGGCAGATTAAGGTTGGTTCTTACTTCTTTTGTTTATGTTGTATATGTTTGTTTTGGAGAAATGCTTGTATGGAAAAAGATGTGTATATGTATTTTGCTTTGTAGAAGAAAAATGTAATTTCCTTTCGTTGTTTCTTTTTTATGTTTTCTTGTATTGGGAGTGTCCAAGGCCTTCTACTCTTGGGAGAGTAGGATGGTCTTGGGGTGGAAGAAGTATGACAGCCTTGGGTGAGAGGCTCTCCTTTATGGAGAGTGATCTCAAGGGTGTTCTTTGTGACCCTTGCTGCATAGCCTTGTGTATGCATTTGGGGGTCATAAGGGGAGAAGAAATGGCTTATATGCCTTTGGGGGGCATAAGGGTGTGGAGATGTATTTTGTTGTATTTTGGTTGCCATGAGGTGGCTTGAGTTGTTCCATGCTTGTAGTCTCCCCAATGGTATTTTGTCCACTTCCACCCGTGGATTATCACCACAAGTTGTGGTGAAGTGTAGCTTGGGTTGGGAAAAATATTTTGTTGAGTGTTTGCCCCTTTGCTTGTTGTGGTTGTTTGTTTGTGACCCGTCTAGTGCTTGGTTCTCCAAGCTCGGGGGTGGCTTCTAGTAAGCCTAGACTGGGAGGTGAGCACTCCATGGTCAAGCTTTTGTTCTATTGCAGGTTGCTTGGGATGGGAAGGAAAAACGAAGAAATTAGTTGCTGGTTTTTACTTATGTTGCAGAAAAGATTAAAAAAAAAAGTTGTATTTATTATTGTAGCTTTGTAAAGAAAAAGCCAATGATGTATTTATTTTCCAAAAGCAAAGATATGTATGTATTTTATTTATAGTTCTCATTCAATGGAAAGGAGAATTCTAGTAGGGTTTTCAAACCCATTTGTAATGATATTTACATTGTCTTTTAATATGCTTAAAGAAATGCATTATTCTATTTGGTTATTTTTACAAAAAAAAAATGAAATGTATGAGCTTGTATTAAGTACTTCATTTACAAAAAGAAAAGATAAAGTTGTTTGCATTCATGTTGTTTTTAGTGTAGAGTTCATTTATTTCCTCACGCAAATAAACTTATGGAAAATGGGAAAAGCGTGCATATGGGCCTTTGAGTTAAATGCAAACACAAATTTAGTAAAATAGATTAAATATATCTATCTTTAAGTTGATTTTAAATGTTTCCTAGGCTAAAATAGTTGCTGTGATAATTTATTTACTTTCTATCATTTAATCAATTGCAGGAAAATAAATCTAATTAGCGATACATTTCTAAAGTTAGCATCTTACTTTTGCAAAAGAAAAATATATAAAATAAAGCTTGTTGTTGGTGTGTATTTTAAATATTAGTTTACAGAATGCTTTTAACATAAAAAAAAAAAAAAAAAGAGAGCAAAATATAAAACTCATATATTCAGCCTATTAGAAAAGAATATTTCATCCATTATCATGCTGTAAATGATATTATTAATTTTTGCATGTATAAAAGTTTTATTAGAAAGGAAACTCATAGTTTTTGCTTAAAGTGTGTTATTGTAAAAATATATACATATATATATATTTAAAGATATATATATATATATATATATTTAATCATTAAAATATTTCTTTCTGAAAGTCTACCTATTAAATAAATAAAAAACAGATGTATATATATACATGTTTCTATATATATATATATATATATATATATATATATATATATATATATATATATATATATATATATATATATATATATATATATATATATATATATATATATATATATATATATATATATATATATATATATATATATATATATATATATATATATATATATATTTAAAAGTTGATTTTTAATTCTTTAAAAACCAAACAAGCAAAAAAAAAAAAAAAACTAAAACAATATATTTTAGGGTGCCAAACCCTACCCCCGAAAGGCACGGAGCCAAAGCACTCTGCAGGAGGGTTTGGGCGGCACGGGGTCCCCAGTGGGCCGCGACCCACAGAGGCGTCAAGGCGCCACTGTGGGTCGAGGCACACAGGGGCACCGCGGCACCGCTGCAAGCCGTGAACCGTAGGGGTGGCCTTGGCCGCCACTACAGGCCACATCCCACAGCGACACCGCGACGCCGCTGCGTGGTGCGACCCGCAGTGGTGCCTAGGTGCCACTGCGGCGGTCTTTTAAACCCCGCGGCCCCCCCGTAAACCTTGGCCCTGTGATAAAAGGAAAACGCTAAAAAAAAAGACTCGGTCATTGCTGTAACCCTCACGGTTCCCATGGAAAGTGTCACCTCCACCATGGCTCCTCTAGCATGCACAAAACAATAAGCACACACTTCACACAAAAAAAAAATTAAAAAAAGAATACCTTTGTTAAGCCCTAACCCGAAATTAGGGTTAGGGCAAGACAACAAGATGGTAGAATATGGGTAGGGGTTGGGTATGTTTATATTTTTACATTTGTGTATTATGAGTTTTTTTTTTAATAATAAAGTGTGCCCTCATTTTCAGATATAGTTGTGTTCATTTTTAAAATATATATATATATATATATATAAATGTTTGTCTAATTAAAGTATATATATATATATATATATATATTACAATTAAAAATATAAAGGTATAAACCCACCTTTAGGAAAGCTTATATTATAATTTAATATTATAGGAAATTAAAAAAGCAATACTTTGTGGTATTTAGCTTTAGTGGAATTTAATTATTTATATAGGCCAGACATTAATTGTATTTTATAGGGTAAATTTCCTTATGGACTCCATCAATCCCTTTAGTCAAAATTTAGACAAATTATGCATATTGTTATAATAAACAAGAGGTTTATTTAATCTAAGAGCTAGGGCTAATTAATTTATTTCCTAGCAATTAAAAGGCCTTTAGAGATTAATTATTTCTCTTGTCAATTTAATTTTGAACCTTGTTTAATTGAGTTAATTATTTATTCACTGATGGAATAATATTAACTCCTTGGGGAAACAACATCCCATTTTTTAAATATAAAATAGTTTTCACCAAATCAATTTAGTTTTTAGAATTGATCAAAACTTAGTTAAGACAAGACTTGTTGTTGTGTTATTTAGCAAATTTAGCTTTATTAGGTTAAGTTTAAAATAAAAAAAAATTATTTCGTTTGTGCCCAAAAGTTTGGGCATGACAGGTTCGCAAATGTAATTTTGCTTTGCACAGATGCAAAAATCCAATAGAGATGCGGTTTTAAACTGACACAAACATGATTTTTTAACTTTCTCTAGTAAATGTGGGAGTATTTTTCTTTGATACCCAGACATGAATTTTGCTTTACACAGACGTAATTTCCCAACATAGACGTGATTTAAACTGACATGGATGTGGTTTTAAAAATGTTTTGCAATGATGTCCAATTGTGAAGTTGTTTAATGTGACTCAATCTCAATGTTGTGACTTTTACTGGCAAGAAAACACAACATAACAATGAAGACCCAATGTCTGAAAGTGTTTTTGTCCAAAATGATAAAGTGTTTCAATTTCAAGTTTGATTATAAAATGTCCTTATTTATTTTGCATACACTTGGAAAACACAACAGACATAATATTTGTTTAAAATGTTTGATTGATTCTTTGATGAATGAAGACAAGCACAAATCCTAAGGCTAGCCAAGACAATAATTGTTGGATCTCACTTGGTTTCCCAACTATACTTATTCATAGTAGAGATGCTTGATCCCACTAGCTCCCCTCCACGACACTCACTTCTCTGGGGCAGCCAAACACCAGTCCCCACGAAAAATCCCTATGGCAAAATTTGAATCTCTACTAAGAACTGTAAGAATGTGAGATGATATCAAATGTCCAACCTCCTGTACCAACTAGAAGGTTTTTGGCTTCTAACACAAAAAGGTGGCTAGTAAGGGCATCCGTTGAGGTGGCTATAATTAGCTACATGTTACCTTTGTTAAATGGAAGGCCTCCTAGCCTATAGAGGTTATACTCTATAGGGTTTATGGGGAGTCATAATGTCAATATAGCAACATGGAACACCCATTGCTTGCAACTTCTGTCACAAACACTTTTATTTATAGTGGCTTGGAAGAGCTTGGCTTTAGCCCACCACCACTTGGGTCATTCCCTCTCACTTGGCCGTATGGGCTACTCAAGAGTCATGCCCTCTAAAAGGTAAAACAAAAAGAGCCTATTGCTTAAGACACAAAAGACACTTTTTAATTTTAGAGAACCAATTGAAGTGTTTTCTAAACTAAAGAAGACAAAGCAAGCAATTTCAAAATTAAAATCTTTGCCAAAGGTCCTATAGTAAACTTGTTAGTGGTTTTGAAATGATACCACTCTTGTAATCACATTAGTTAGATAAATTTTAAGAAATCCAAAAGACTTTGTGAAATACGGACCTTCGATAAGACATTTTTCTCCTTTCCAAACAACTACACCACTTTATCAGTGTGATCAAAAGGGTTAGGCCAACAACCAAAATTTGAAAACCCTAAATGAAAGGGAGATGAAAATATGAAATCACAGACATGATTTTATCTAACACAAACTCGATTATAGATGTAGAAAGACAGAACATAGACTCTATTTCTAGATCCAAGACCTAGAAAATAGATAGAGAAACGCAGACACGATTTATGAATAGAAATGCGATTCCACCAGCCAAATACACAATTTCAGAAAAAACCTATCTTGCAAACAACAAAATGACCTACAAAAACACAAATGCAAAAAAAAAAGTGGTTAGAAAGGTCATAGATGCAATTTTGAGATCTGTAATCTACAAGATGAATAACAAAATCAGAAACGTGGGCAAAACTATCCCAAACATGGAAAGAAATCACAAACACAATGTTATCTATCGTAGACACAGAAAAATGCAGAGTTGTCACAATGTCGAACCTGCAACTTTCAAAAATACAAATATGCAAACAAGATGTCAAATTAAAAGGGACAAGAATCCCACCGAGCGTGCCAAAATGTATACGGTGAAAATGGATGATGAAAACAATAATATTAAAAGACTAATAAAGATCCAACCACAAAGCCCTAGCCTAACAATGAAAAGGATCCACCATACACAAATGAAGATACCTAAGATCATGCAAATCCACAAAATAAAACAAAGCATATGATTCACATGTCAAGTAGGGTTTCAATCTCCATTTATTCCTATCTCCAATGATCTTGTTTGATATATTTGCTCTTAGATTTTATGTGTGCACAAGAGCTCAACAAAGAACGAAAATGTGGTTGATAGCTTGATCGCAAGAAGATTGATTGCATAAGATCGATTATGTCATTAGGTGATTGATTAGGGTTGGAAGGAAGAGGAAATCCTCTTATATAGAGAAAATTGTAAGAAATGGAAGGATAAGATTAAGAGGTGTAAAGATAAATGGTTAGATAGAATTAAAGGGTAGGTAGAAGAAATAATAAAATGATAAAGGGGGTAGGTAAGGGAAGAATTAAGAGATGAATGACAAGTGTCATAGGTAGAAAAGGCTAATGAATAAATTAAATAAAAAAAGATTTAATCAATTAACAGAGGAAGTGGGATCAATTAAATAATTAAAAGTATTTATTTAATTTGGGAAAAGGATAATTTAAATAAATGAAAGTTTTTATTTAAATGAGGAAAGGCTTAGAAGAGGATTAATAAATCAATTAAATAAATAAAGATTTATTTAATTAATAGAGGACTTATGATAAAATAATTAAATAAATAAAATATTTATTTAATTAGACAGGACAATTCTAGGTGTCTACACTCGGTAACCTCTTCCTTAGTCAGATTTGGCTTAGCCATGGATTCCTGAATCACTTTAGTTACAATCTTCTCTCAATTATTTTTTGAGTGTTCCATGTGAATCTTCAAGGATTTCTCATTTTTAGTACCAAACAATTCTTGAGTTTCATCTATCAAACTCTTTAACAAAACTTGAGTTGCACCCTCAATCATTTCCTTAGTGACTTCATATCCAAAGGGCAGAATCTAGATTTTTCTTGGCATGACTGCTTCCACATGTAACACTTTCATTACATCCTTAGTGATATGATAATTTTGATCCAACCACAAAAATTCATCATGAAATCTACTCATTGCTAGTGTAACCCATTTTTCATCAAAGAAAAAGTTGAGAAAATCATTCCATGTATCTAGTCTCTTCTCAGCTAGTATTGTAAACTCGGGTCTTTCCTAACCATTCTCATCAATCATGATCTTTTTTCATAGTTCCAGCATCTTCCCATGATGGTGTAGCATCGTAAATTGTACGCACTTGCTAAAGCAGTACAATTTCACACCTAGTTTAGCACCCGCCTTGGCGTAGTTTGCATTTTACATTGCATTTCTCCTTTAGCACTTAATTAATCAAATTAATTAGGTCTAAGGTCCTATTTCATCATCCTCCACATCATAAAGTTAGGCCCTTTTCATTAAAGTGTGCCCCTTTCATTTTATTCTTCCAATACATCATTTAATCAAAAACCCTAATTAGGTCCTATTTTGAACTTGGGGGCTTGATTTCGGGGGTCAAAACATCTTGAAATCACCTGTAACTTCGGGATTCTCTCTAAAATCATCATATCCAATGGCCCTAAAAATTTGGTGAAAAGGTGTCGGGACCATGGCGCCCGGAGTGCACACGGTCCCGGACATTTTTCCCAAAATTTTAGGAGCGCAATCCAATCATAAAATAAAGCTTAACCCCAAGAAATTGGCAGGAGATTCAATCTCTAAGTTAGCCTAGAGTTGAAATTAAGACCTAGGGTTTCATATATAAGAGCTTTCTTTCTTCATTGGAAAGGATCTAAATTTTGTTTTCAGGACCTTCTATGCAGCAAAAGAGCAGATCTTTGAAGACTTCAACAACATTCAACATCCATCTATCAAGCATCTATCAATTTCATTCATCCATTTAGGGCTTTGAAGGCATTGAAGAGCAATAAGGGATCACCGACTGAAGATTGGCTTGTACCCCTCCCTTGGGGTTGGGTATGATTTCATGTTGTTTTCATGTCTTTGCATAAGTCTCATTATATCACTTGCATTCATGCTTTAGATCTCTTTACATCTTGATTTGGAGCATTTACATTATCATTTACAAGCAATTAGGGTTTACTTTCTAGGTTGCTCTAGTTTGCTTACTTGCATTTTAGGATCTTGCACACACACAAGGTCTGCACACACACTACTTTTACAATACAACTTGGCTATTCGTGGAGGTGGAAATCACCAAAGCGGGGGTTTGACTAAGGCAAAACCCTATATAGCCACCCAAAACACCTTTTCAGATATAAGTGCAGATTTCGGGATTCAGATGATGCCGCAAGTTGCAGATCCGAAAGAAGCAGATGGAGACTAAACCATACACCAAGTTTCAGAGCAGAAGACCAGGACAGGGGCGTGGGGCACCCTGGTCCTACCAGGATAGGGGCGCTAGGCACCCTGGTCCCTAGGACAGGGGCACTGGGCGCCCTGGTCCTCCTGACAGACAACAATTTTTAGCATTTCCGACAATTTTCCAGGTTGCAAAGTAGCAGTTTCAGGTGCAGTTTCAGGAACAGAATCAGGATAGTGGCGCCCGCGCCCCCATCCCAAACATTTTCACTCAGATTTTAACTCTGGGTATGCATCTGCATTCTTGTCTTGTCCTTGTGTTTACAGATTTCCATTGTTTAACTTCAATTCTGCAATCTTGTTATTAGTTCATACTTGCATTTTGGGGTTAGGAATTGAACGTGCATAATTTTACCTTTCAATTACAACAAAGGAATAGAAATCCTAATAGGTAGCCCGTGTCTCTCTCTTTCACCAAAAAGAAGTAGCCAATTGTGTGATGCCTCTAGGATCTTTCATATTCCATAATGTGTGTCAAAAGGTAGGATTAGGACATGTTAGCCTAGTCTCACTTTTTCCCTTACACATTTTGGTGAACCTGACGTGAATCCTTATTATTGCTTTCTCTTGCATTGCATTTTTTATATCTAGATCTAGATTTAGCGTGTTTCATTTAAGTCCATTTTCAAAAAAAAAAGAGTGTGTTTCTTTGTTTCTTTGCATTGTGTGTCTAAGTTGTATGCAACTTTTATTTCAAAATGTCGGATTTTTATTTGCAAGATGTTCATATTTATGATGATGTATGCAATTATGCCGATTATGAGTATAGCCAAGATGAATTAGATGAAGCTTTAAATGAGTTTTTGAAACCTAAAGATGTCAAACCTTCATTTTACCAAAGACTCATAAACCTTGTTACTATGCCATTTCGTTGTGATGAGAAAGATAAGTTGAATGATTCCTCTCAAGGGTACATTCCTATCAACTCTTCCACTAAATCTAGTAACATGGTTGTTTTCAATGATCCCCTCTATGAAGAGATGTCTCCTTTTGAATCAAAAGATAAACCTTTTAATAGATATGATCATGCTTTGTTGGATGATGCTCTTGATGACTTTGTGGCTTTATCGAAATCTCTAAACAAGAACAAAACTTCTAAATTAGTTAACATGATAAACCTGAATGAGCATAATAAGCCTCTCTTTGAAGTCCAAGGTGCTTTTCCTTCTCCCACCTTTCAAGTTCCTAAATCACCTCTCCTTACTGTCCAAGGAGGGTATGATTCCTTTCTTACTCCGAATAAACCTATCATCACTGTACAAGGAAGAAAACCTATAAGTCCTTATAGTTATGCCAAGCAATTAACTAGAGAGAGTTATCATGCGGTTGCCCATACTTATCATACTAGAAATAATAGGCAGCCTAATCCTCCTCCTGTTACTCTAGTTTCTCTTCCTAATCCTCAACCAATTCTTCTGCAAGCTCCACATATTTCACAAATTATTGGCAAGGAATACGATCTCATAGAACAACTTAAAGCTACCCCTGCCAAGATATCCCTTTGGCATTTGATTCAAACTTCTTCTGCTCATCACAGAATGTTACAAGATGCCTTGAAAGATTTGAATGTTCCTCCACCATCTAGTAATATAGTGTCTTTGGTTAACTCTGTGATGAATCCTAAAGCTCATATTGTGTTTACTCAAGATGAGTTACCTACTAGTGAAATTCAACATCAATATGATCCTTTGATGATTGTGGTTATCATAAATGATACTGCTATAAGACGAACACTAGTAGATAATGGCTCTAGTCTTAATGTGTGTAGCATTAATCTCTTGCATAAGATGAATGTGGATACATCCCTAATTGAGCCTGACTCTCATCCTATTCAAGGCTTTGATAATGTGGCTAAGACTTCATTAGGTATTATCACCTTACCCATCACAGTGGGGCCTGTTACTTTGCCTACTCCTATCCATGTTATGTCGGGAAATCTAACATACAACTTGCTATTAGGGAGACCTTGGATTCATAGTATGCAAGCTGTCCCCTCTACATTGCATAAACAAGTTAAATTTATTTATAACAATAAGACATATACCTTGATAGGTGATACTAATTTCCAAGCTTGTTTACAAACATCTACTTCCAAAGGGGGTTCTTCTAAGCCTTCCTCGTTAGTGATGACTCTTTAAACAAGATACCTATCGATGAATCCTCGCTCTCTGATGATCAAAATTCTTTGGATGAGTCTAGAGCTCCTGAAGAAGATTCTTCTCGACTTGAATCTACACATAAGAAGGATTTTGATCCTGAGAAGGTTCTCGCAGAAGACGATTGGGGATCTCTTGATTTTAATCCCACCTTTGTAGGTGAATATAAGGTTCCTTCTAGAGAGCTTAAAGTTGAAAAGAAGGAAGAAGCTAAAAATCAATCAATCTTACCTGAACCTATGAGCAATAATTTCGTGGCCGCTTCTCAAACTTCTTCTCCTCACACTTCTAATTCTGAAGAGTTTGATTCTTTGTCTTATGAAAAACCACCTTCTCTTTCTGAAATGGCTGATCATTATGGTCATGGTTTTCATATTCTAGCTAAGCATGGGTATCATGGAAATGGTTGTGGCACTCATGAACAAGGGATAAAGGTTCCTCTAGAGAATAATCTTTATGATTATGCCTTTGGACTTGGTTATAATCCCTGCAAACGCACTAAAGCTTCTAAGAGACCATGTATTAGTGTTAATGTTATTTCTACATCTCTACCAATGAGACACCCTGAGTATATTGATCCTTTGTGTGCCTGTGCTTTGGATGTCTTTCCTACCGATGATGCTTTAGCTGAGTTTTTAGGAGCATATGATACTCTTCCTCGTTATCATCACAATAGGGGATTCCCTTATTGTTTGAACACTGAAGCCTATTTTGGAAAAGAGACTGATAACGATGAGATTGTGAAAGAATTTCCTCAGTTAAAGGATACTCCTCAACAAAGTAATCTTCTTATAAGTGACACCATTGATGTTAACATGGATTCTGGCAATGAAGAAAAAGTTATTAAAATTGGAAAATGTCTGGACGAAGAAGAACAAAAACAATATGAAGATTTATTGCGTGAATTCCCTGAGATCTTTGCTTGGACATATTCTGACATGCCTGGTATAGATCCTAAGATTGTCACTCATAATATTGTCTTAGTTCCTGATGCTAAGCCTGTGAAACAAAAGATTCAAAAAATGAATCCTAAGGTAGCTTTGCTTGTTAAGGCTGAGATTGAAAAATTATTGGAGGCTGGATTTATCCGCCCTATTGATTATTCCCCATGGATTTCAAATATTGTCACTGTGGCTAAATCAAATAATAAAATAAGAATGTGAATTGACTTTCGAGATTTAAATAAAGCTTCTTTGAAAGATGATTTTCCCCTCCCAAACATTGACATGATAGTTGATTCTACAGCAGGACATGTTTTTTTATCCTTCATTGATGGTTTTTCAGGATACAATCAAATTTTCATTAATCCTCAAGATCAATTCAAAACTGTTTTCACCACTCCTTGGGGTACGTTTTGTTGGGTAATGATTCCTTTTGGACTTAAAAACGTCGGCGCAACTTATCAACGAGCGATGACCCTTATCTTTCATGATTACATGCATAAGATTTTAGAAGACTATGTTGATGATATTTTAGCCAAATCCATTCTCCGCATAGATCATATTAAGATCCTTCGTCAAATCTTTGAAAGGATTCATAAATATCACATCCGCTTGAATCCCCGAAAATGTGTTTTTGGTGTGGATAGTGGAAAACTATTAGGATTCATAGTTTCGCATCGTGGGATTGAGGTCGACACTAAGAAAATAGATGCTATTATCAACATGCCACCTCCTAGAAATGTGTCTCAACTCAAAAGCTTACAAGGAAAGATTCAAGCTATTCGTAGGTTTGTATCTCAACTTGTGGATCGTACTTTTCCTTTTACTCAACTTCTCAAAAAGAATATCACTTTTCAATGGAACGAAGATTGTCAGCAAGCATTTGAAGATTTAAAAGTGTATTTGGCTAGTCCTCCTATCCTTCAACCCGTCGAACCTTCTAAACTCTTTCTTCTATATACAGCTTCTTCCTCTCATGCTCTCGCAGCATTATTGGCACAACATGATAAAGATGGTAAGGAGTGTCTGGTTTATTATATAAGTCGTACCTTACTCGATTATGAGACCCGATATTCTGTGATAGAAAGACAATGCTTGGCCTTGGTGTTTGCGACTCAGAAATTGAGACATTATCTTTTAAATTCAAAAGTCCATGTCATGGTAAAGTTTGATCCTTTGAAGCATCTTTTCTCTAAAACTGATTTATCAGGACGCCTAGCTAAGTGGGTTATGATGTTAACTGAATTTAACCTTAAATTTGTTTCACAAAGAGAAATTAAAGGGCAAGCGTTGACCAATCACTTAGTTGAGGCCCCTTCACCTTTTTCCTTCCCTAACCTTGAGTCTTTTCCTGATGACTTCATTCTTTGTACAGAGAAGGATGAAACTTGGGAGTTATACTTTGATGGCTCTAAGTGTCGTATGGGATCGGGGGCAGGTGTTGTTCTGATTTCTCCTACAAAGAAGTCCATTCCCTTATCTTATCGTCTCACTTTCCTATGTACCAATAACATTGCTGAGTATGAGGCTCTTATAGCAGGAATAAAGGCAGCCTTGGCTTTGAATGTAAAACACATACATATTTTTGGAGATTCTCAACTGATTATAAGACAAGTAACAGGACTGTATCAAGCAAAACAAGACAAATTATCACAATATAAAGACCTTGCTATCTCTTTGTTACAAAAATTTGATTCTTACACCATGGAACCTGTTCCTCGAAAAGATAATCGACATGCGGACGCAATGGCATGTGTGGCTTCTCTGGTATCTTTAGAGGACCCTGTGGTTGATCTTAAATTTGTTATTCACAACCTTATTTCTCCAGCTATTATAGATGATTCTAGCCTGGTGACATATTGTGACTTTATAGACTCAGATGAATGGTATTCACATATCGTAAGATACTTGACCAATGGTACCTTTCCTGATTCCGCCAATAGGAACACTAGGGCTAGAATCCGCAAGCTATCTGCTAGATATATCATTCTTTCTAATGTTCTTTACCGAAGGGGTTATAACAGTATTCTCCTTCGCTATCTTAACAAATCAGAAATCCCTATTGCTCTTGAAGAGGCGCATTCAGGTGCCTATGGGGGGCATTTTGGAGGCAAATCCTTGGTTCAAAGGTTGCTCCATATGGGATATTATTGGCAAACTATGCAGTAGGATTCTTTTTCATTTGTTAAGAAATGTCATCAATGTTAACAACACAATAATTTGATTCATGCTCCTGCCCAAGAACTTTGTTCTCATGTAGCTTCTTGGCCTTTCTCTGCATGGGGGTTGGATCTCATCGGTAAAATCTCTCCTCCTTCACCTCAAGGACATACTTTCATTATAACCGCAACAGATTACTTTACAAAGTGGGTAGAAGCTATTCCCCTTCGCTCTACTACTGCTGAAGTGATTTGTCGATTTCTTCTAGAAAACATTATTTCTCGATTCGAGATACCTTCCACTATAATCTCCGATAATGGGACATCATTTAAGAACAAGGACATGAAGAAATTCCTCGAGAAGTATCATATCAAACATCGATTTTCTACACCATACTATCCTTAATCAAATGGCCAAGCCGAATCATCCAATAAGATAATTGAACAAATTCTTTGCAAAATTGTGAATAAGCATGGTAAGGATTGGAGTACTCAGCTAATCTATGCTCTTTGGGCCTACCAAATGAGTGTACGAATTGCTACAGGAACCGCCTCTTATAATCTTGTTTATGGTGCTGATGCTATTATGCCTTTAGAATTAGAGATTCCATCACTTTGAGTTTCTCTCAAAGGTATAGTAGATAATGACTCTTATAGAGAACAAAGACTTCAACAGCTTGAGATGCTTGATGAACAGCGTATAAATGCTCTTGAGCATATTCAAGCATATCACAAAACCCTACAACGAAGCTATAATGATAAGGTTATTCAACATTCCTTCTCAGTGGGTGACTTAGTTCTCTATGAGAATCAGCGCAATGTGAATGCCTTACTTGAAGAAAAGGGAAAATTTAGTCCTAATTGGCTTGGACCGTATATTGTTATTGAAGATTATGGATCAAGTGCTTATAAAATAGTGGGTGTAGATGGTACGCCTCTTAAAGAACCTATAAATGCTATGCACTTGCGTAGATACTATGCTTAATTCCTCATTTCCTATCTTTTATTTCATGTATCTTCTTTGCACTTCTTCAGAATTGGATAATATGTTAGCATATCTTTGTTAGAGCAAATAGAATTAAATGATGTTTTGTTTAATCTATATTTCTTTGTTCCTGACAAGCGCGTTTCTTTATTCTATGACTTGTCTTGAATTCATCTATGTAAATTGCAAAAGATTTACATTTTCATTATGCTGGCATATTATACAATGTCTTTATGTGTTAAGTAGAGTTGTATCATGTATGATGCTTAGGCTTAACACATATTTCTTCTCTATCATCAATGTAGTACTTGATTAAATATTTTATTTTTATTAAGTCACACATGTATCAATTTAATCATGGAGCATTGAGAAATCAATCACATGAAAATTAAATTCAGAACATACATGTACATCTACCAAATGTATTAACTTTAATCAAAATACACATTGTTTCAGGCATTAAAGATAACACGTTTGAGACAAAGAAGCATGTATATGTATATATATATATATATATATATATATATGTATATATATATATATGTATATATATATATATGTGGATCAATATACAAAGGTAGGTCACTATACATCCAAAATGTGACCTACCCTACATCATAAGATCACCTCCTATCCCTAGGGCTGGTGGCTGGAGAGTGACGACTAGATGCTCCCTCCTGATCTGGCCGTGAAGGTGGACCCATAGGTGTATAGCATGATATAGACCGTGAATGGCTCCGTGAGGAACTCCTATGATCCCTATCCATAAGGATCACGCGATACGAGGTAGCCTCGGCCTGAGCTACTGCTAGATCACATTGTGCCCGCTGAAGGTTCTCTGATAGGACTCTCTCTCTCTCCCTCCATATCTCCACCTGTACTCGAAATGGGGAAAACAAGTCATCATGCTGACCCGCATTCCCTTGAGGCCTATAGGAAACCTGTGAGGAACTAAGGATCTGTGCCGTCATGGAGACATCTGTCACTACTTGCTGGATCAAGGAACACCACTCCTGCACATTAGCTGTAGCAGTAGAACAGATTTTGTATTAGTACCATTTTATATCATCAAAACATTAATCAAGCAATATAAACCTACTATACCTGGATCTCCCTCGTGCCAGTAGGGATCGTGATATGGTAGCATCTGTGACTGGGAACTACTAGGCTCCCCACGCTCGAATGATCTATGCACGATGGGTACAGGTCTCCGTATCGCCTCATGTTCCCTCTTTTGGGGAATAGGGGGAGGATCTAAGGCTATGGTATCATCTCCTGAATGGTGAGGAGTTGCATCTGACTCCTCCTCATCATCTCTATCCTCCTCCTCCTCGTCATCCTCATCCTCATCCGTATCCTTGTTCTCCTCATCATCATCTCTATCTATGTCATCCTCCTCTCC
This sequence comes from Cryptomeria japonica, assembly GCF_030272615.1. NCBI lineage: Eukaryota > Viridiplantae > Streptophyta > Pinopsida > Cupressales > Cupressaceae > Cryptomeria > Cryptomeria japonica. Next base: position 53,474,376 of record NC_081414.1, on the reverse strand, counting down.
TTCCTCATCCTCCTCGACACTAGGCTAATCTCCTATGGGTGGATCGGGATCTCCTGCCTCCTCATGACCCTCTCCCTCCTCTGGCTCCTCTGATCTGGATCCCTGATCCTCATCTCGGTCTCCATGTCTCCATGGACCTAGATGGCCTGTCGGGTGATCTGGTGGAAAGATAGGCCCTGGGTACGTCCTCACAAACCATGAGAGATACATGCGCTGTGCTCCGGGATCTGTGGCATAATCAGTAACCACATCCTGGTCGGACCCCTCTATATCTGTGATCTCGATATCATCTATCGTAGGTCTCGCTACTGCTCTGGGTCTGGGAAGGACTTGTGAGTGTCGAGTGTAGATGGGTACATCAGCTGGAACACACTGCTCTAGCCCAAACTACCTCCGTACTCGGTCAAAATAGAATGGGACTATGATATGTGGATATCATCCTCTCAGTAGGTAGTTCCTCTATAAGCATGCTAGCTGTCTCTCCATCCCATCCCATCTGTGCATCCGCAGATATGGTCTCCATACAGTCACCTCAGCTGTCAATCTATCAAATGTCACTCTCCAATATAGTAGATCCCCAAATCTCCACTCGCTGGTAAGTGGATAAGCAAATACCCTAGGTCACTCGCTAGCCACACTCATCGGTTAGCCGACATGCCTGGTGCATGTAAAGTGCTCAAATATCCACACCTACAGAAGTGTGTATGTCATCAAGCTACAACCCTGTCCAAAGACATACTCCTCGAGGTCGTGATAGAGATGTGCAAACATACTCCGACCTCAGGCATATACTCTCCTATGTCTCTCCATAGCCACCATGTGAGACCCCCATGCATGTGTGTACCTTGCCCATTAGGGCAGACGGCTAGTGCAATGATGGCTATCATAAGATGTCTCATGAGGGGCACCTCTCTTGTAGGATGTAAGAGCCAGCTGACCATGATGCGACCTCTCGTCTCACTCGGCATGACTCTCCCTATGCAGTATACCTGCTCCCTCTAATGATCCTCTACTGACCAATCGGTCGCATATGTCATGGTAGCTCCTCTGATCGGTAGGCAAAGTATGTGGTACACATCCTCAAGTGTCACTGTCATCTCCCCTACTAGAAGCTGGAATGTACATGTGTCAGGATCCCATCGCTCCATGAGTGCCATCAGCATCGCAGGATGAAATCGAATGGCCGGCATAAGAATCATATACCACAAACCTACTATAGATAATGTGTCTCTCTCTGCTTGAGTCAGCCGTGGAATCTGATCTCACAAACTGCGAATAATCTGCCCTGTCGTATGCTCTCTCATGTATGGGAGACCCTGCAATGCAGAAAACATCAGTGTAATCAATAATCAATCATCACAATCATTTATGCCAAAATAAAAAACTATCGAACATCAAAAGCTCACCCTCGTCAAGTCTTGATTAGGACCATGGTGCCCTGAGAGGTCCATGGCGCCTTGAGGGGACCATGGCACCCTGAGAGGACCATGGCGCCCTTCAGGGACCATGGCACCCCACAGGGACCATGGCGCCCTGAAAGGACCATGGCACCCTTATGGGACCATGGCGCCCTGGGTGGGACCCAGGGTCAAATTCCAGGGCCCGCATTCAATCACAGAAAATCAAAGTCAACGGAAATGCAAAAAGTCAAAGTCAAAGTTCAGTCAACTCACCTCGTCCAATGGCTCGTCATCGATCACGGCCTGTCGCATGATCTCAATCCTCATGGGACGCTCCGGTCATCGTGAAGGCATGATGATGGCTATGTGGGCTCCGCTGCAATGAACAATACTCAGAAATCAACAAAGTGACAAATGCAATAGTCACTTTCAAGGTATATACTTTCATTTCTTTACCTTTACTTTCAAAACCCTAATTTTCCTCTATCACTCATTTCATCATAACTTGAGTTTGGGAGATGCATTTTCGAACCATTTGTTGCATAGGAATTGTATTTTCATTCCCTTACTCCCTTGATGTTCCAAAATGTGCTCTGATGAAGCCTTTGTAGTGAACATCTCTCATCAATAATCACTCACACAATTTGTTGTAACTAAACATGCTACCCTGTTTCACCTCCCTAATAAGCAAGCCGAAACAGGGGGGAGCATATAGCTACTCACAAATTTCATCACTTTCCTTAGTAAGCATTAGGTGATTTTGTGATCTAACGTGTGTTTTGTAGGGTGCGGTTCCTAACTATGTACTGCAGATACCGCTGGGGGCTTCGTTCGACAGAATTATGGATATATCTTTTTTCAAATAATGTTTACTTTCCTATACTTTAGCTTGCATATGCACGTAGTACTCATATGACCGCTAAAGTGGGGGCTAAATGTAGCATCGTAAATTGTACACACTTGCTAAAGCAGTACAATTTCACACCTAGTTTAGCACCCGCCTTGGCACAGTTTGCATTTTGCATTGCATTTCTCCTTTAGCACTTAATTAATCAAATTAATTAGGTCTAAGGTCCTATTTCATCATCCTCCACATCATAAAGTTAGGCCCTTTTCATTAAAGTGTGCCCCTTTCATTTTATTCTTCCAATACATCATTTAATCAAAAACCCTAATTAGGTCCTATTTTGAACTTGGGGGTTTGATTTTGGGGGTCAAAACATCTCAAAATCACCTGTAACTTCGGGATTCTCTCTAAAATCATCATATCCAACGGCCCTGAAAATTTGGTGAAAAGTTGTCGGGACCATGGCACCCGGAGTGCACAAGGTCCCGGACATTTTTCTTGAAATTTTAGGAGTGCAATCCAATCATAAAATAAAGTTTAACCCCAAGAAATTGGCAGGAGATTCAATCTCTAAGTCGGCCTAGAGTTGAAATTAAGACCTAGGGTTTCATATATAAGAGCTTTCTTTCTTCATTGGAAAGGATCCGAATTTTGTTTTCAGGACCTTCTATGCAGCGAAAGAGCAGTTCTTTGAAGACTTCAACAACATTCAACATCCATCTAACAAGCATCTATCAATTTCATTCATCCATTTAGGGCTTTGAAGGCATTGAAGAGTAATAAGGGATCACCGACTGAAGATTGGCTTGTACCCCTCCCTTGGGGTTGGGTATGATTTCATGTTGTTTTCATGTCTTTGCATAAGTCTCATTATATCACTTGCATTCATGCTTTATATCTCTTTACATCTCGATTTGGAGCATTTACATTATCATTTACAAGCAATTAGGGTTTACTTTCTAGGTTGCTCTAGTTTGCTTACTTGCATTTTAGGATCTTGCACACACACAAGGTCTGCACACACACTACTTTTACAATACAACTTGGCTATTCATGGAGGTGGAAATCACCAAAGCGGGGGTTTGACTAAGGCAAAACCCTATATAGCCACCCAAAACACCTTTTCAGATATAAGTGCAGATTTCGGGATTCAGATGATGCCGCAAGTTGCAGATCCGAAAGAAGCAGATGGAGACTAAACCATACACCAAGTTTCAGAGCAGAAGACCAGGACAGGGGCGTGGGGCACCCTGGTCCTACCAGGATAGGGGCGCTAGGCACCCTGGTCCCTAGGACAGGGGCACTGGGCGCCCTGGTCCTCCTGACAGACAACAATTTTTAGCATTTCCGACAATTTTCCAGGTTGCAAAGTAGCAGTTTCAGGTGCAGTTTCAGGAACAGAATCAGGATAGTGGCGCCCGCGCCCCCGTCCCAAACATTTTCACTCAGATTTTAACTCTGGGTATGCATCTGCATTCTTCTCTTGTCCTTGTGTTTACAGATTTCCATTGTTTAACTTCAATTATGCAATCTTGTTATTAGTTCATACTTGCATTTTGGGGTTAGGAATTGAACTTGCATAATTTTACCTTTCAATTACAACAAAGGAATAGAAATCCTAATAGGTAGCCCGTGGCTCTCTCTTTCACCAAAAAGATGTAGCCAATTGTGTGATACCTCTAGGCTCTTTCATATTCCGTAATGTGTGTCAAAAGGTAGGATTAGGACATGTTAGCCTAGTCTCGCTTTTTCCCTTACACAGATGGCTAAATTCCTCAAGCTTGACATGAACGAAAGACTAAATATCTTCAACCAGAATGACCCCAATGGGTATGTTCAAGAATGCTTCAACCAGTTCAACTTCCATCACTCTATACATAGTCTTTTTGAACACTAGACAAGGCTTTACTACAACATCAACAACAATAGGATTTTTCATGATCGCAGATTCAACAAATTTTGATCAATTCACCAGAGAAACCCTAATCGCCTTCATTACTTTCAACTCTCACAATGCTTCTTCAATTCATAGTGAAATAAGATTTGTTTAAGAGTTGTCCTTATATTATTTCAACTATCAATTCACATTAAATGCATATGAGTTGTCATCCTTTTCCTCAAGTTTCACACTAACATGCCTGACTTCGTGATGAGTTATGACTTTGATAAGCTTTGCGAGACATCACACTCTCTACTATGCCAGTACTGTGGCCTCACACTCTTTGTCTAGAGACAAGGATATTTCTCTTATTACCTGTAGTAGAGCTAGATTTTGACTCATCTACAATCTCTTTCTTCCTCCAAATCTTCTTCATCTCAACTTTCACATCCTCTACATTGATCTTCTTAGCCAGTTTGTTTGGAATTTGAACCTTATTCCTTCTGCATTTCCTTGCCATGTGTCTGTATTTGTTGTATTTGTAGCACTTGATATTTATCGAATCTTGTCGCAACCTACACTCATTATCTTTGTGTCAAAAAATGTTGCATGTGTAACATCTACCTTTAAAGTGATTATATATATTTTGATTTATAAATGGATCTACATTGATTAGTATTATGGCCATACTTATTGCATGCATAACATCTACCAGAGAATAGGTTATAATTTTGATTCAAGCTACTTCTATGTATTCTACTACATTATGATCTACTTTATTGCATTTATAACAAGAATCATTAATGAAGGTGTTCTTCTTACTTACCTGTTGCTCGACTAACGACTTACATTTATCTTCCTTGGTGGATTTATTGGAATTTATTGCTTTTCTTGGAGGTGAATCCTCGTTGTCATTTGCATCGGATTGCGAGCATTCACCAGATTCATTTTTTGCATTCTTTTTGGTTTCCAACACTTTCTTTCATCTGTCACCTTATCAAACTTAATAGATTTGGGTTTTCTCTCTTGTTTCTTTTCTGTCTCTAGATCTGGCTTCAAAGATGTTACTTCTTGTTTTAGCTTTTTGCACTCTTTTGATTTTCATTTCATCATTGTTACCCGCCCTTCACAATCAACCTATTGATATGTTTATTATTGCGAAGTTCACTCCATCGCGTAAACCTTCCATGTTCTTGTAATGGTGAATGATAGATCAAGAGGAAAACTACCCTTTCCCTCAGAGAGAGATGAGAGTTTCCCTATTGATTACCTTTCAAACATTTTTCACCATTATAAATTAGGAAGAGGAGAGGATAATTCACTAGATTCAATCTCTCCACATGAAGATGATAGTTTGAATTCTGACTGAATTGGGAATGTTAAGTTGATCCCCTCTTCCTTGTTGGAAATGGAAAGGAAATTGATTAAATTATGTAGTGCAAAAGTGACAAAGAACTGATTATAAATTGAGATCAGAATATGGGATGAAGTTGTGCACCTCGATCTAGCAGTAATATGTTGAGATGAAGTTACCTTATGAATTTGAATAAACGTTTCCTAGACCGTGGCGGGAATGTACACGGTCCTTCGAAAAAATTCGTGAAACAAAAAGGCTCTTTCCGCCTCTACAAATGAAGCCCGAATCTGAAAGTATAGTTGTGCACCTACAACCTACACACTAAAAAAGAGAGGAAAATGGGTTGGGATTGGGGGTTTGGCTTTGGGTCAAACCCCAATTTTGGAATTAACCAAGTAATGAAAGAATGTACTTGCGAGTAGATGTAAATGAAAGCCTGAATTGTAAATCACCTCAAGGGAGGTTGTGATAGCAATGTTGATAGAGATGTTTGTGTGTAATTGAATGTTGAAATCAATCTCCTCTTCAATGGTTGAATCCTTGACTTGAATGCAACACCTAGCCTTGAAGGGAGACTTGAGAATGCTCAATGTTGGAAAAGAATGCTTGAATGCTTGATCACTTATGCAACTTGAATCTATCCAACTTAGAGCTATCCAACTTATTGAACTTATCCAAATCAGAGGAAGAATTTCCCTTAAATGCATGTTAGTGGATCTGATTTTCGTCACGAGCCAACATCAGGGAATTTTCCCGCCTAATGCACAACCAACAATGCAACCCTAGGAAGGGTCCTACCCCAAAATAGGGCAAGGATAGGGGCACCACACCCCTGTCTTGGGAGGACAAGGGCACCACACCCCTATCCAAGGGGGGATAGTGGCACCACACCCCTGTCCTACCCCTTTATCCAGGGCAGAGTGTAGATGGGGTGATGCAGAGGCCAAGAAAGAAGTTATTTTTGAGGGCTTAGCAATCTTCAATCTTCAATCAGGCTAGAGGATTCAAACTTGCATGCGTGAGGACCCTAATGTAGTAAAAAATTACTAGGATAACAATTTTATGACACTACATTTAGCCCCCACTTTAGTGAGAGTATACATGTACGCTAATACTACCAGTAAATTTCAAGGAAACAAGATTGAAAGACTTTTACCATGTCAAGGAGGCAAGATGTGACAAGCCCCTAATGGACTTAGGATCTTATGACTTCGATTGATAAAGAAAAAGGGAAGATCAAGAAGGGGACAACCATGATAGCAAGTAGAAAATTTCCCCTCACTATGAGTCATGAAAGAAAGGATACAAAAGATTACAAAGAAAAACAAAGTTCACTAAGTAATTTTAAGTATCACGAAAAGGAAAGTATGAGTGGAGTGTATGCCCCCACGTTAAAGAAATTGCATGTGCCTTATCAAGGGAGATTTATTTAAGGTAGGATACACATGAGAGAAAGAAGGAAGGGAGCATGTTATCGCAAGGATTTAGCCCCCAATCAAGGTAAAAACCCAAGGATAATGAGCACAAAAAATGAGGTAGTGTTTCTTTCCTCGGGGTTAGTATGTAGTATGATAACTCATGTATGTATATGTGCATAATAATCATCATTCCCTAAAGGAAACTACCTTAGCAGAAAGGGAAGAGGGGATGTCTTTTGAGTAAACATGAAAGAGACCAAGAAAAGATCTCAATGCTTTGCATTGTCCCCAAGTAGACATTAAGGGAACAATAGAAGATCAAGGATACACATAACAGAATGGTCACAAAAGAGAAAGAAAGGAGAGAGAGAGAGAGAGAGAGAAGATCTACAATGCTAATACTACTAATCTGGCATGAAATCCACCTCCTAATCTTGCTGATCACTATTTCGGGAAGGTGAGCAACATGCCAGAGCAGTGACATCAAGAAAATCAGATGGAACTATCACAAGATCCAAACAAGGACTATTTTTATTTTGTAAGTCACTTTGTTCGATTCTAGGAGATAGGATTAGAGTTTGTGAAAACTCATCCGATAAATCCTTGTCTATGTCAATATATTCATACTCACTATCAGAAGCATTAAGAGTTATATTACCATTATGAATAACATTTCCACCCATTTATTCAACAAAGTTTAGAGAAAGAGGAGCAAGAACACGAATAGGAGTAAAACCATCACATTTTTTATGTAACTTATGATTTGGAGATGTAGGTTGAACATCTTGCCTAGTAGAAAAGGGAATCATGTCAACGGTTGGAGTCTGAGGAGATTGAATATTTTAAGTGATAGCTTCACAAGATTAAACATGGTGTCTTCATCGAGTCTTAGTGTAAGGCTGAGAAGGAGGAGGAACATTTGAACAAGTAGGAATGTTTCTCTCCTTGCTAGTTGAAGGTTTAGGATGAGGTCCTTTTGGTTGAACAATAAGAGAAGCAGGACTCTTCTCTCGATAAGAGGAAGGAGGTGGAACTGCACTGTAGAAAGGAGGAATATTAGGTGTAGGGAGGACACCAGGTCCATCATGAGGAGGAAGTATAGGTCTAACCTTAGGAAGAATATTGGTGTTCTCCTTAAGAGAAAGTAAAGTCACATCCATAGGAATAGGTGGACGATCTTCCTTAGGAGGGAGATTACTTCTATTCGAGAGGGGAAGAACATCATCTTGAAGAACAATAGGAATGCCGAGTGTTGGAAATCTAGGTTGACTTAAGTATAATATCATATCATTCTTCCATTTTTTATAAGATTGAAAAAGAGCATCGCTCCTTGATGGAAGAGATTGAAATTGTTTAGGCCAAAAGAGATCAATAGGAACACCAGGGCTTCTTTCGGATGGACGAAATAAGCTACGGTTCATGGTTATGATTTCTCCATTGTGAGGAAATTTAACACTTGTGGATTGGAGAAGCATTATCCTTCATGGAAGATGGCCAAGGATAGCCCAACTTCACACAAAATCGCTCAGAAGAAGGTATGATAACAAAGTCAACATCCATGGATTTACCATGAACTTCAACAAGAAGGGTGATAGAACCAATGGTACAACAAGAGATGCCATCAAATAACTTCACAACCATATTAGAAGCATCATATATTGGTTTATCGTAAAGTGAAAAGATACTCTTCAGTTATGACATTAACCATACAAGAGGGATCATTCAGGGCACCACAACAAGGGATATCCTTAACCTTCGCAACTATGTATAAAGGGCCATCAAGTGCTCTAATGGTTTCACTAGGGTCAAATGTAATATAAGGATCCTTAGGCATATCTTTTGTTTCTACCATATTAACCAAGTTTGGAGCCATAAAGGTGAATTCTTAATAAGAGAGAATTAGGCACAATCTCAATAAAGTTAGAGGTATGAGATGGCAAGTGATCAGTAAAAATCTTAAGATTTTGATTAGGAGGAGCTACCGATTTATTCCCTTTATAATTCACACCTACCATAGATGTAGTATTATTATCAATCAAGTCTTGAATCTTATATTTTAATGCAAAACATTTCTCAATATCATGACTAGGTTGACAATGAAATTGCTAAAAGGAATTGTTATCAAAATAAGGAGATGCAAATTTGGAAGGATCAATTTTTTTTATAGGAGGAATCTTGATAGCATTTTTGTGCAACAACTGAGACATAATACTATGTAAAGATTCATTCAAAGGAGTAAATTGTCTTTATCTTTGGAAAAATTTAGAAATAGAAGGCACGCCTATTGTAACATTCACATAGTTGTTGTTAATTGGACCATTGAACTTGATGAACCTTTTTGTTGGTTTGAACTTCACAAATGGTTGTTTAACACTCTCGCTTTTATCACTTGAAGCCATAGGAGTGGACTGATCCATTTGAATCATAGCAAGTTGATAATTGTGGAGTGTTGTGCACAACTGCAAAAAGGTAGTAAATTCAGACAAAAGAATATTTTCCCTGATATTTTTTTACAAATTAGAAATGAAAATTATTTGAATATCATTATCAGGTACATGAAAAGAGATTTGAGCACACAATTGCTTATATCTACCAATGAAATAAGTCACTTTTTCTTTAACACCATGTTTACAATGCATTAAATCAGTCAAAGTGATTTTAAGACTAATGTTGATTTGAAATTATTGGATGAAAGCATTTGCCAATTGTTGAAAGGAAGTGATGAAATAAGAAGGCAAAAAGAAATACCATTGTAAATCCATATCTCTTAGTGTTCTTGTAAATATTTTTTCAAGCAATCATTGATCATAAGCAAAATCAGTACACAAGGTTTGAAATGTTTTGACATGCATAAGAGGATCACCTTTTCCATTATAGAGTTACAATTGAGGGATCTCCACATGTTTAGGTGGCACGACTTTAACAATATCAAGAGAAATTAGGATTACAACATCAAAGGTGGGCACACTAAACTTGGATTGATTCATGGAAGCAATTTGTTGTTGTCAGGAAGACACGGTTTGAGCAAGATTGTTAATTGCCATTTCGGTAGAAGAATTGATGTTAGACATAGGTGATTGAGAAGGTGGTGTGATGTTAATGAAAGAAGGCATGGACTAAGAATAAGGTGGTGGGACATTATGATAAGTAGGAATGGGTGATGATTGGGTAGGAAAAGAGACACTTAAAGGAGGAATAAATTTGTTGAAGGAATTGCCCCCTTGTGTCACACTAATTGGTTGAGGAATAATAGGAACACTCATGGAAGATAGGTAAATATGGAGGATTAAATGAAGAAGAGGGATTAACCCCATGAGAAATTGTTGTAGGGATGACATTTTGATTTGAAGTGGCCATATTGTTAGATGTGAAAGTAGGAATACTAGTCATGGGAGTAGTCAAAAGAATAGAAGAATTGACTCATGTTGAAGGTTGTGAGTAACCTAGGGTTTGGGCACAACTTTTGATAGGCGTGAAATTAGAATCAACAATATGGGAAATTCCATGCTATATATCAATTCCATTCTTATCACTTTTAAGCATGTGTTTCAGGCCTTCAATTAATGGAAGAGATTCACTATTAGGGTATGCTTTGGACATCCATTGTTGAAAGCTATCAAATTGGTTGTCCAATGTGGAAAGTTGATCTATAGAAACCCTAGTTAAAGCTTCTTCATCATGGGATCCATCAATGGGGTGAATAGGTACATGATTAGGATGGGGAGCATTAGCATGATCCTCATTAAAGAAGTCACCCAAATTAGGCTCCATCTCATCGGTAATTAAACCTTGGGAAGCTTTAATTCTAATACTTCATCTAACAGGGATAGGATAGGTAGGACTAATAGTGGTAGAACTCATGCACTTGAGGGAAAATATGAATTTTGAATTGTGGAACAAAGCTTACAAAATTGAGTAATGCAAAATTTAAGAAAATAATGATTACACAAATTGAACTTTGTTGGAAGAAGGGAATGACACAATTTCCAAAAATGAAAGGAAACTAAAATTTTAAAATTAGGTCCAAAGGAATACCACTTAATTTGAAAATCAAAATTTTTAAAATCAGGGCAAACTATAATTAACCTCTTAATTTTAAAAAAATTCTTTGAAATTTGAAATGTTGATTTTGAAGGTATTTCCGATTCTAGAGAAATAAAAAATCGATAAAATCAACCACTCTTATGTATTTAGGCTATTAAATACAATCATAAAAGTCTCACGAAATTTTGGGAAAAAAGTCGAGGACCGTGGCGGGTGTTAGGATTCCCAAAGATACTGAGAGGGGGGGCTGAATTAGTATCTAACCGGTTAGCAGATTTTTTGATCTTATTAAACAAATTGCATTCCAAAAAAGTGTACCAGTAAACAAGAATTAATGTAGTAAATATGAACAATAAGCACAACATAGAAAGAACACCATAACACAAGATTTTTAATGAGGAAAATCGGTGTGGGAAAAACCTTGGTGGGATTTGTGACCCACAATATTCACTCACTGGCCAATGAATGGATATTACTTACAATAGGGGCCTGCACATGCAGGAAGGCCAACTGCCTAAAGCTTACTGCTTAATTACAAAAGGAAGTCTCATGGACTTACAAAATGGATTATGCAAATCCAATATAATGTACTGCTTTAGTTCAACATCTACTATGCCAGGTTCAGTACCGGTTTAAGCTCATAAAATAACCATAAACCTTACTCCAAAATCTGCCTTAATATTCGCACATTACTTCTGCAATAATCTTCCCATGTTCGCATCTACATAATGATCTACAAGATCTCATACTTATATATGAGTCTTATTACAATTCACCTTGTCGGCTTACAAAAAGATATTACAAATAAATACAAAATACAATAAACAAAATCCTGTCGGTCAGGATGTTGGTAATCATCTTTGTCGCTACCGGTAAACTATCTGCCGGTGTAGATTTTATCGGTGCCAGTGCCTGTCGGTGTCATAGGATTGCAAGGTTGGCATCACTGACAATACCTTCAATCACCTACAATTTCTCATTGGAGTGTGCAATGCCAACAATCTCCCACTTTGGCATTGATGGCAACACCCATGAGAAAAATCCAAAAATGTATCCAGAATTTGAAGTCCAAAAATTCTACCAAAACTGTGTGCTCCCCTTGAGCAGATGATCTCTTTTGTCCATTATTTTTCCCATCTCTACTACTCCCCCTTTGGCATCAATGACAAAGGTTGTCAAACATATCAACTGAGTGTAGTTCAAAGTTGGATCCCTGTAACTGGTTGGTTACAATCTGAAAAAGTTCTGCTAGTACAAAATTTAGGCTCTCAATGAACCTTTCACTATCCTTCAATGTTTCTTTTGTCCTTTGTATTGTACCAGTGAGTATGTACATTTTCTCTTCCAGTGTCTTTAGTCCTAGAACAAGTGCCTCTGAAATCTCTTTTCTCAAAGAGATGAGGATGTCAAGTTTCGGACCAAGTCTACATTTCAGTTCCTTAGCCTTGAACTTTATTCTTTCCTTCTCTTTTTCAAATTTTTCAATTTTCTCCTCAAAGTCTACTATTTCCTACTCTATTACCAATATGGGTTCTGATGAACCGATGAGATTATCAGGAATATCATTTATTTCTTTCTGCACTTTACTAATTTTCTTGTCTATATCCACTGTCAAAATATCAGTCTTGCATGTGTCCTTGTACAACTCTTTGAATTCCATTATTGTTTTGCTAAGTGCCGGTAAAAGGGTATCAATGTGTCCCATGCACTTCTTTATTGTCTCATCAGAGAATTTCTCCTTTTCCTTGTTCATTTTCTCACTTAATGTCTCCTTATTAATCTGATCAACTGTCAATAAGTTGTCGGTGATATTCTCAGACAATGTGTCTAATTGACACAAAGAATCTTCATTCTCCACATTGCACTTGGGTGCAATCAATTTTAATAAAGGAATCATATCATCAATAGCCTTGTCTACAAGTGCATTACAATCTATGATTTTCTTGATGGAATCCAATAATACCTCTGTCACATTTGTCGGTCTGAATTCTATCAAGGAGGAACCAGATGATTGTCCAACTACCTTAACAATCTGCATTCCACCAGTGTGAGTAACCTCTTTGCTTGTGTTGACCTTTGATAGGTCAGTTTGTGTCTGCATCTCAACTAGAAAAGGCTTGGGTTTCTCAGCTATGGCACTGTCTCTATCTCAACCTATTTCTCCTCATGTTTCATAGAATGTACCTCAGTTTGTTTCTTTGTGCTTTCTTCTATCGGTTTCTTTGATGAAGTCTCAGTATTTACTCCTGGTTTCTCAGTATGCACCTCTGAACTGTCCACTGTCGGTATCTCTAACTCTATGGGTTTTTCAGTGTGTGCACCAGTTACCATTCCAGTACCAAGGGGATCAACTGATTGTTCAACATGTGTTTCAACCCCAATCTCAATATTTCCAATTGTATGCTCAACATGTGTTTCCATTTCAATATTCTTAGCTAATGGCTTAGTTGCCACATCTTTCTTCTTAGTGGTTTCCTTATCAACCACAATGTTTACCTCTTCTGTATCAATGTTCATTGTATATAACACTTCTGAATCAAGATTGGTGTCCTCATGTGTCAACTCAACATTATCAATTTCCAGTGGAGTATCAGAAGAAGGTGGGGGCAAGTTGTCTGTCACTTTTATGCTTGGAGGTCCACCTACCTTGCCTTTGCCTTTGTCCATATCCTTTTGGTAAACTCTAAAAGCTTTGGGTCGTTTAAGTTCTTCTTGCTTTTCTTTCTCCACAAAGAAGATATCCCATTTATCCACTGTCTCTTCAAATATTTCATTCACTCTTCCAGCCATTAAAGCTACATGCCCGTGACCAGTGGAAAATACAGTCATGTTGCCTCACTTATCAGTTCATCAATTTCTTATGCTGATTTCACTGGGTGAACTGCAAGTAATTTTTCTATCTTTATCTTCTTATCCAGTTCCACAATGGCTAATCTCTTTGCATCTAGTCTTCTATACAAGTCACTTGGTAAATCATCTACAACTTCTATCAAAAATTTCTTATATATATCTAAGTGTAGATGACATTGTTTTCTATGCTTTCCTTTTCTTCATTAGTAGAAGTATTATACAATTTACTGACATTTGACAAGTTTCCATCATCCGTTATTTCATTCAAAAGATTTTCTAAAGGAGGAATAACTTATTTTTATTTCTTCTTCCTTGGTGTCATTTTATTTGCTGGGGGCCTTACTGCCTGTTGTTTTCTTCTTGTTCTCTTTGGTGCAGGAGAGGGTACCGATGAAGGTTTTATTTTCCTTTTTACTCTTTTAAACTCAGCTTGGATTTCACTGTCAGATGAAGTTCCAACCGGTGAAAGATGAGCTTTCGGTTGTATCCCTTCCAGTTCATTTTCCTTAATACCAGTGATATTCAATATGTTTTCCTTGATCCCTTTGGCCTGTTTTGTTGCTTTTCCGATAGATTGTTCTATTTTCTTCCTTTATTTAAGGGTTTGTACATTTCTCTCAATGGTTTTAGCATTTTCAAATATTTCCTCTTCAGGTTCTCTCGGGGCTTCAAGTAGGGCTTTAGCATATGTGTCAATTATGTTTTCATCTGCCTCATAACCCATTTCTATCACCCAAATAGTTCTAGGAACCACTGCTTCCATCCAGATTTCATCTTTCGTTATAACAAAACATATTTCTTTCTGATATTTGTCAACTATGTTCTGAGATAGTCTTTCCCTTGTTTTCATTCTAGCCTTAAATGCTTGGAAGTGTTCAATTATGTTTTTTTCCTTGTCATCTCCCATGTTGGTAAAGATATCCAAAATTTGTTTGCCTACCAGTATGTCAAAACCAAATTATTTTCTACCTATATCGGGAACTTCCTTAGTAATGTATAGCATTAGGCATACAAGTAAGTTGCCAAATCTGAAAGTACCTTTCTTGTCACCTTTAATTTTCTTCAGGTTATCAATCAATTCATCCTTTAGCCATTCACATATGTCAATCTTAGTTTTATTGTTCACCATGTCATAAGCACTCTTGATACATAAACTAGAAATAGAGTTTAATCTATTAGCATGTGTAGTCTTGTATCCTAGTATCATGCTAATAAATCTAACATTTATATCTTTGACAGCATTGACTCTCAAGGATCTTCTATCATGGGTTGCATCGGTTAGGGTCATCACAGTGTTGTTTGGAACCTTTTTAGTTTTATCAGGCCTACCACCAGTGGAAGATAAGCCAGTTACTTCCCTAACTGCTTCTCTTGTAATCTTATGGATGGAGTTAAGCCAAAAGAATTCCCCATGAACTCTGATAAGCACAATTCTTACAACTTCCTTGGGAAAATCAGGAATGCTAAGTATTCCCACAAAACCTAGGGTTTCAATTATCGTGTGTTCCAGTTTCACATAACCATTTTTATCACAAAATACTATCCTATACATGTTCATTATCTCATCAGCACCATGTTCCTCAATATGACAATGTATGTATATCCTAGGGTCTTCATCATATGCAACTCCTTTGGGTATTTTAGAGAACGCACCTAGGGTATCATCCTACTTCACTATTTTGGGTATGATCTTAAATACAGGCCTAGGGAGTTTAATCACTTCAATTACAGTAGGGTTTGCAATGAGTTCGGGTGCAGAGGAGGAAACCATATGATAAATACCTTAATCTTCCTTTAGGTTTAAATGCTTGATAGATTTTACTTCACTTCTCACTGTGGATGCCTTCGCTTGGTTTTTTCGCGCTATTAGGAAATTTGAATACTCAGTGAGTGAAAAAGAGTGAAAAACACTTGCTTTATAATGTCATTTCCTTCAACTACCATCATAAATGCCTTCAGGTTAAGTGAAAACTTAACTCATCTATCGGTAAAGAAGCATTTCATCTTCTTACCATCAACCGAAGGTAAACTAGCATGATTTTGAATTAGTTGCCATATCCCCAAAAGATTTCTTTTCAGTTAGATGAATAATCTCATGTCGGTGGAGTGATACTCTATTCTACCAGTGAAGGAATAGCCTCATCAACATTTTGATCTATCTTTCTAATCCATTGTTTTGAAAATTCTTGATTTACCTCATCAACCTTTTCTTTACCTTTCAAACTAGGTCCTTTGTTATTTGCCGATGATGCCTTACTTCTACAAAATTTTGCAATATGTCCAATCTTGTTACAAGCATAAAAAGTCCCATTAATGTTCTAAATAGATTTTCCATATCCTATGCCAGTATGTGTTCTACATTGATTAGATAAGTGTCCAAATCTTCCATAAACATAACATCTTACATTCATTCAACAATTTTTGGAATTATGACCAATTTTGTTGCATTTAGAACATTGACCGGTGGGTGCTTTAGTGTTCTGATAGTTTCTAGATCTACACTGATTTTCTCTATGACCATACTTGTTACAATTAAAGCATTTCCCATTAAATTTATAGGCATTAGGTTGTCTTACCGGTTTACTATGATCATGATTGTTTGCAGTACCGGAGCTTTCACCAACTTCAAAACCAAGTCCATTAGTATCTCCATTAGGTTTCTGATTTTCAGTATATCATCAAGTTCTTCTTAACTTTTCTTGAATTTCTCTTTATGTTGATTTGCAATAGCCAACTCATTTTCCAAGATCTTTTTGTCTCATGAGTTTAGTTTTATCATGTTCCAAGTGAATCAGATTCATCTTTAACATATCATTTTCATGACTAAGTCTTAGATTTTCATTTCCAGCATCATTGATTCTCCTAGCCAAGTCATCTTCATTCTTCTTTCTGTCTTCAATGTCTTTACAAAATCTCATAGTCATATCTTGCATCTCATTCCTCAAGGTCATGTTTTCTTGCTTCATCTTGCTTACAAGATCATTAAGATTTTCCTTTTCATCATCATCATTATATATCTTCTCATGAAGTTCTCTTCTTTTGTTTCTAGCAATAGTAAGATTATCTTGAAGTCGTTGAATGATTTCCTGTGCAGCCTTCAGATCATCTTCAAGTTTGATATTCTTCAACTTTTCTGCATCATAATCTGGAAGAGTTGTTTCCAATTGCTTTCTCAAGTTATCCATATGTACCGGTGTCAGAATCTCCCTCAAGCTATTAATCTTTTGAAAAAAGAGGACCAAGCTTTGATACCAATTGTTAGGATTCCCAAAGATACTGAGAGGGGGGGCTGAATCGGTATCTAACTAGTTAGCAGATTTTCTGATCTTATTAAACAAATTGCATTCGAAAATAGTGTACCAGTAAACAAGAATTAATGCAATAAATATGAACAATAAGAACAACATAGAAATCACACCATAACACAAGATTTTTAATGAGGAAACCTGGTGTGGGAAAACTCTCGGTGGGATTTGTGACCCACAATATTCACTCACTGGCCAATGAATGGATATTACTTACAATAGGGTCATGCACATGCAGGAAGGCCAACTGCCTAAAGCTCACTACTTAATTATAAAAGGAAGTCTCACTGACTTACAAAATGGATTATGCAAATCCAATATAATGTACTACATTAGTTCAGCATCTGCTATGCCAGGTTCAATACCGGTTTAAGCTCATACAATAACTATAAACCTTACTCCAGAATCTACCTTAATATTCGCACATTACTTCTGCAATAATCTTCCCATGTTCGCATCTACATAATGATCTACAAGATCTCATACTTATATATGTGTCTTATTACAATTCTCCTTGTCGGCTTACAAAAAGATATTACAATTAAATACAAAATACAATAAACAAAATCTTGTCGCCCAGGGTGTCGGTAATCATCTTTGTCACTATCGGTAAACTATCTATCGGTGTAGAATTTGTCGGTGCCAGTGCCTGTCAGTGCCATAGGATTTCAAGGTTGCCATCAATGACAATACATTCAATCATCTATAATTTCTCATTGGAGTGTGCAATGCCAACAATGGCAATGCACATTTGATCTGACCAACTTCTGTCAAAATGTTTAGGGATGGATATTACGATGATTTTAAAGCTAACCCAAAAAAATGGGCAAATTTTACGATCTCTAGATGGGCGAAATGAAGGTGCATATGTGAAAATAGGACCCTATTAGGGTTTTCAAGAAAAAAAGGAATTGAATTGCAATTTTGAAAAGGGTCAAACCTAATGGATAGGGACACCTTAGAAAATGTTTAGAAATCTAAATGGAAATGAAATTGATTTTAAATTCACACAAAATCCAATTAATTTTAAAAATTAGGGTTTGATGACCTAACACTTAATTTTGAAATTTGAATTTTGGGAAAAAGGGGGAAAATTAAAAATTTGAATTGTAGGATTACAGACAAATGTGAGAACAATCAGAAATCTGAAAATTAAATAGAAATCCAATTTTTGCACAAGTTCAAGATGATTTTTGAAAATTAGGGTTTTAACAAGTAACCTTTTAATTTTATAAATTTCAATTACAAATTGAACAAGACATTGAGGAAATTGAATTTGACAATCAAAACAATTTTTCAAATCTAAGATAACCACAAACAATTTTTACAAATCACAAGTTCAATTTTAAATTTAAAAACTGGGGTTTTGAATTATTTAACCACTAAGTTTGTAGAAAGTTGAAACTTGTAAATGAAAAATATGCAATTTTGTTCAAAGGAAAGCATGCAAGATGTCGGGTTCACCAAAATATAATGGTGGAAAATGGTGAATGATAGATCAAAAAGGAAACTACCCTTCCCTCAAAGAGAAATGAGATTTTTGCTATTGATTATCCTTCAAACACTTTTCACCATGTTACATTAGGAAGAGGAGAGGATAATTCACTATATTCAATCTTTTCACATGAAGATGGTAGATTGAATTCTAAATGAATTGGGGATGTTAAGTTGATCCCCTCTTCCTTTTTTGAAATGGAAAGGAAATTGATTAAATTATGTAGTACAAAAGTGACAAAGAATTGATTAGAACTTGAGATCAGAATATGGGATGAGGTTGTGCACTTGGATCTGGCAGTAATATGTCGAGACAAAATCGCCTTGTGAATTTGAAGAAAAGTTGCCCGGACCGTGTCGGGAATGTACACGGTCCTCCGAAAAATCCGCAAAATGAAAAGGGTTTTTCTACCTCTGCAAATGAAGCTCGAGTCTGAAAGTACAACAATGCACCTGCAACACACACAAAAGAGAGGAAAATGGGTTGGGATTGGGGGTTTTCCTTTAGGTTAAACCCTAGTTTTGGAATTAACCAAGTAATGAAAGAAAGTACTTGTAAGGAGATATAAATGAAAGATTGAATTGTAAATCACCTCAAGGGAGGTTGTGATAGCAATATTGATAGAGATGTTTGTGTGGAATTAAATTTTAAAATCAATCTCCTCTTCAATGGTTGAATCCTTGAATTGAATGCAACACCTAGCCTTGAAGGGAAACTTGAGAATACTCAATGCTAGAAAAGAATGCTTAATCGCTTATGCAACTTGAATCTATCCAACTTCGACCTATCCATCTTATTGAACTTATCCAAATGAGAAGATGAATGACCCTTAAATATATGTTAGTGGATCTGATTTTCATCATGAGACAACATCAGGGGAGTTTTCCACTCGATGCACAACCAACAATGCAACCCTAGGAAGGGTCCTGTCCCAAAATAGGTCACACCCCTTTCCAAGGGGGGATAGTGGTGCCATGCCCCTATCCTGTCCCTTTCTCCAGGGCAAAGTGCAGATGGGATGATGCAGAGGCCAAGGAAGAAGTTGTTTCTGAGGGCTGAGCAATCTTCGATCTCTGATCAGGCTAGAGTTTTCAAACTTGCCTGCATGGGGACCCTAATATAGTTGAAAATTGCTAGGGTCGCTATTTTATGACACTACAGTTTTATAGTTCTTGAAAACCCCCAATCGGTCAATAAAGCCATTAGGTGTCAAGTCATGTCTATGTTTAAAAAGGGACCCCACCTTACCTATCAATCTATTACTTCCTAATGAAATTTAAACTTGGCTATTTCATGTCGTCGCTCATTCCCTTTCTACCTGATACCCCAGTCCCCGATAACACATAGCAATGGGTCACTCACGAGTCTTGTATTGGTCGATTGCACATTAGGGTTCTTTCTTGCACACACTTTTCTTCTTGTTCGATATTTCTTGAAAGGTGTGATCACTTGATGATCCAATGTTAGTGGATCAAAAACTGATGATCCATATGATGATGTCACCAAATGATCTGCATAGTGGGTAATAAATGAGATAATCAATAAAAGGCTCATTACAAATCCTGAAGCAATACTGCATCCATCAAAGCAGAAGAATTAATTACTCCAGGTTTTTGTATATCTGCCAACTTTGTTCATGCATTTCATATTCAAACATTTCAAAGAATTGAAGGGGAACTCAACACGGAAATGCAAAACTAGGTTTGAAAATATAAACCCACTGCGTCTAAAATTGTTGAAGTTTCTAATTTTCCTATTGGCAAAAAAGTAGAGCTTATAGTTTACCATTCATGAACACTTGTTTTCATCATATCTCTTTCTTATTTTATCTCAATTCAAGTTTTTCATCATCTTTGGGAAACCCTAGCATTTCTCTTCTTAACTCTATGGTACCCAAAACCCCTCAACCCATAGAAAATAAACTAGATTCTATTAAAGACATGGAGACTGGTCCTTTTACAATGCATGACCTCCATAGAAGGTTGTACAACTCAGAAAAATATCCCATTACACGAAAAATCATTGAGTATGCATTATCTCAAGCTAGCGGCTACCCTTCTACTATTGCATGTCCCGAGTTTATTTTCTCAAGTGTGCAAAATTATCATCCCCTCTTGGGAAATCTGAGATGCCAACCAGAACGTAGTTGCTAAGATAAATACAAAGACTATCTCCTTAGCTCTACACATTCCTGAGAAAGAAGGGCAGTTGGATATATCTTTTAAAACAGGATGGGAATATTTTCATAATTGAGTAGATTGGTGTCTGGATACAATTTCGAGAGGATGGTTGAAAGTCATCCGACTTGAGAAATCCAAAGTATCCTCTTGGATTAAAACAAATCTTTTTAGAGATGAAATTGCCAACATCATTGTATTGTTGTGCCGAGTGGTGGGTAGGCCTGATGTAGAATTCTTTGAAGAATGGATGTGTTACTTTATCCTTTCTATTTGTGATGATGATGTTGGCATTACATTAAGGTTGTTGGAGATTGATGATATAATTGATAAAGGATGATTACTGTCTTAATAATATTATTTTGTCATTGATGTCAAGCAATTGATTTTCTGATTCAGTATGATGTTGCCATATCTTAAAGAGTATGTTTTGATGAGTATAAATATGTTGGTAAGTGACACAGAAAGAATGTGAAAATGAAGGGGAGTAACAAGTTATTTAATGGGCAACTATTACCGAGTTAGACAGTGATGAGATTATGTTATTGTGATTGTTTTGATATCCTATATATGTGTATTCGAAGACTGAATAAGAAGGAGAAAATATTTTATGCAATAGAATGAGTAAAGGTTTGATATTGTTCTATTTTACCGAGAAAGGAACTAGTCGGTAAACACCAAGGTTATCAGTGTTGGTTAAAGAAGAAAGAAGTTATCAAGTGTCATCAGCAAGCAAAGCTACCAAGACAATAACCGAGTTGAATACAGAATGTCTACCGAGTAAAGTTCAGTATTTACAGAGTATCAACCAAGCAGTAACAAGATGCATTGGATGGATAAATACATTATTAAATGAAGGATGTCAATGAGCTAGAGATTTATAGAACATTGGAATGTTGTGCAAGAATTTTGTTAAGGATCAACGGCAATGAAAATTCAAGAGTTGGATCTACAGCACAGATTGATTGGTCATAACTTAGCACAAGTACCAAGGAAGGAATACAAGTTTCAAGGCAAGATAAAACATTATCCAGTTTGAAGGATTCAATGAACCTAGTCAAGTTTGAAGATCTGATGGCTAAGATTAATCATGGGAAATGTGATTAAGGAGATTAAGCAGTTAGGATTTGCTTATAAATAAAGAAAAGTTGATGATCAATGTATGCAGGCAAATAGAAGAGTAGTGATACTGCAGAGGTGATTACCAAGTACAAAAGATTGGAGATCTAATTGAAGAACAGATTGAGGAGCCTAGCAAGGAGGAAGATAAGTCTTATGACAAGATTATTTTGAGCACATAGAGTCTTCTTTAACATTTCAGATGTGAAGTTGCAGATATATTTTATTACTATTATTTATTTTGTAAGTGACAGGAAATCTCTTAACCGAGTGGACCTAACAGTCTTATTTGTAAATCCTCTAGCAAGGTAACATTCTAAATGAGTGTTTGAAATCCTTTGACAAAGTCACTTCTAACAAAGTGCGAGATTCTGATAAATCTGAGGGAAATCCCTTGACCGGGTCACATCTAGCAATGTGTTTATGTAATCTTTAATAGGATTGGCTTTTAACCAAGCATACTCTAGAAGAGTATATTTTCTTAGTGGGTCTGAAATCCCACAGTGGTTTTTCCCTATTTGGGTTTCCACATTAAATCTAGTGTTAAATGTGTTTTGATGTTTCAAGTTTATCAGTTTATGAGTTTGAACGATTTACAATCATAGTTGCATATCAAGTAAATTCTACTAAGGTTGAATCTGATGAATAGATTGGATTGTGAGTTTATCTGATTCACCCCCCCCCCCCCTCTCATCTAACTAACAATTGGTATTAGAGCTAGAACTTCAAAAGAAAAGTTTAAAGGAACTTGAGGTAAGATCCGAAGATGTATATAAAGTAAATCTTGAAGAAATTTGGAATGGAGGATTCTAAACCTGTAAGTACTCCTATGACTACTAATTGTAAACTATCAAAGAATGATGAATCTGCATCTGTTGATGAGACACTTTACCGATCTATGATTGAAAAGTTGCAATATGTAGTTCACCGCAGGCCTGATATAGCACATGCAGTAGGTATAGCTACAAGATTTTTTGCAGATCCCAAAGAAACCCATCTGACAACAATCAAGAGAATTTTTAGATACTTGAGAGGCACTGAAGATTATGGTTTACTATATTAAAAGAGGAATGATTTTGACTTAAAAGTCTATACTGATGTTGATTGGGTAGGAAATATTGATGATAGGAAAAGAACAAGCGGTGGAGCTTTCTTTTTGGGAGAAAGACTAGTGAGTTGGCTTAGCAAGAAACAAAGATGCATTTCATAGTCAATAGTTGAAGCTGAATATGTCACTGCAGCATTGAATTGTACCAATATAGCATGGATCAAACAATTGTTGGAAGGTATGAATGAGACAGTTATCAAGCCAGTAACTATATTTTGTGATAACACAAGTGCTATTAACATTTCAAATAATCTGGTAATGCACTCTAAGACAAAGCATATCTCTATAAAGTATCATTATCTAAGAGAAGAAGTTCAAGAAAAGAAAGTTCTGCTAGAATATGTTAACACTAAGGAACAAATAGCAGACATCTTCACAAAGCCATTGCCAAGGGATACTTTTGAGTATCTTAGAAGTAAGTTAGGGGTCCTACCACTATCTAGCACTCACTGACAAAGTTAGGTGAAAGCATCAATTCTATGACTCTACAGAATACTATTTGTGAGTTGATGCTGATTTACACACTTTAGAATGTTGTCTAAAGTTGTGCAGGAAATAGTGAATGAAGACAAGTTTCTCTGACCGAGACTAAGATGATACATTTGTATATGTTTTAACTACAAGAAATTACTTCACAGGGGAAGTAATCATGTATTAGTTTTACTTTTGGCATTGTTGTCAAAGGGGGAGATGACTAATGATAGTGGGAGAAGATTACGAGAGAAGAATACAACTCAAAGATAACAAGAAAAGAATAAATCAGTTTGAATCAATTGGAATAAATCAAGTTGGTATTGCCATCAATGCCAAAGGGAGAGATTGTTGGCATTACATTAAGGTTGTTGGAGATTGATGATATAAATGATAAAGGATGATTACTGTCTTAATAATATTATTTTTCATTGATGTCAAGCAATTGATATTTTGATTCAATATGATGTTGCCATATCTTAAAGAGTATGTTTTGATGAGTATAAATATGTCGGCAAGTGACATAGAAAGAATGTGAAAATGAAGGGGAGTAATAAGTTATTCAATGAGCAACTATTACCAAGTTAGACAGTGATGAGATTATGTTATTGTGATTGTTTTGATATCCTATATATGTGTATTCAAAGACTGAATAAGAAGGAGAAAAGATTTTATGCAACAGAATGAGTAAAGGTTTGATGCTATTCTATTTTACCAAGCAAGGAGCTAGTCGGTAAACACCAAGGTTATTAGTGTCGGTTAAAGAAGAAAGAAGTTACCGAGTGTTGTCAGCAAGCAAAGCTACTAAGATAGTAACTAAGTCAAATACAGAATGTCTACCGAGTAAAGTTCAGTATTTACCGAGTATCAACTGAGCAGTATTAGAATGCATTGGATGGATAAATACATTATTAAATGAAGGATGCCATGAGTTGGAGATTTATAGAATATTGGAATGTCGTGAAAGAAATTTGTTAAGGATCAACAAAAATGAAAATTCAAGAGTTGGATCTACAACACAGATTGAACGGTAATATCCTAGCACAAGTACCAAGGAAGGAATACAAGTTTCAAGGCAAGATAAAATATTTTCTAGTTCAAAGGATTCAATGAACCTAGTCAATTTTGAAAATCTGATGGCTAAGATTATTCATGGGAAATGTGATTAAGGAGATTAAGCGGTTAGGAATTGCATATAAATAAAGAAAAGTTGATGATCAATGTATACAAGCGAATAGAAGAGCAGTGATACTGCAGAGGTGATTACCGAGTACAGAAGATTGGAGATCTGATTGAAGAACAGATTGAGGAGCCCAGCAAGGAGGAAGATAAGTCTTATGGCAAGATTATTTTGAGCACATAGAGTCTTCTTTAACATTTCAAATGTGAAGTTGCAGATATGTTTTATTACTATTATTTATTTTGTAAGTGACAGGAAATCTCTTAACCGAGTGGACCTAACAGTCTTATTTGTAAATCCTCTAGCAAGGTAACATTCTGAATGAGTGTTTGAAATCCTTTGACAAGATCACTTCTAACAAAGTGCAAGATTTTGATAAATCTGAGGGAAATCCCTTGACCGGGTCACATCTAGCAATGTGTTTATGTAATCTTTAACAGGATTGGCTTTTAACCGAGCATACTCTAGAAGAGTATATTTTCTTCGTGGGTCTGAAATCCCATAGTGGGTTTTCCCTATTTGGGTTTCCACATTAAATCTGGTGTTAAATGTGTTTGGATGTTTCAAGTTTATCAATTTATGAGTTTGAATGATTTACAGTCATAGTTGTATATCAAGTAAGTTTTACCGAGGTTGAATCTGATGAATAGATTGGATTGTGAGTTTATCTAATTCACTCCCCCTCTCATCTAACTAACAGATGAAAACCAGAATAATTGGGCAAAATTAGTATGTGATTCTCTTCATGAGCATCTTGTCAATTTTAATGCTCGTAGACCATCTCCAAGGCAGTTGACGGCTGCACTAGCCAACTGATCGCTAAGGGGTCATCATTCATTAAATATGGTATGATAAGTTATGACACTTTGACTCAGATGATAAATGTGTTAGATAGTTCAGAGAACCAAAAGATAACTGAGAGGGGGGGTGAATCAGTTGTCACAGATTATCGAAAGCAAAAAGCATAACCCTCTAAATCTCAAAGATGACTACTCCCCATGAGCAGTAGCATTGCCAATCCGTGTCAAAATGAATAGTATCTCTGATAATGCATACCGAACTAATGCCAAACCGCATCAATCAAGTCTCTGCCGGAGGAGAAGAAACCCTCAATCTGTCTCTCAGGTACTCAAATGATTCCTTGGATAAAGGTTTAGTGAAAATATTTGCAATTTGTTCTTTAGTGTTCACATAAACCAGTTTAACTTCAATTTCTTCCACCTTCTCCTTCAAAAATTTATACTTGATAGATATGTGCTTTGTCTTAAAGTGAAATACCAGATTCTTTGATATATCAATAGCAGTAGAGTTATCACAGTGAATAACTATTGGTGCATCAAAATCCACGTTTATGTCCTTCAACATTTGCTTCATCCATAAAACTTGTGTACAGTTAGTAGCAGCAACAACATACTCACCTTTAGTAGTAGATAAAGAAGTACATGACTATTTCTTGTTGATCCATGAAACCAACTTCTTTCAAAGAAAGAAAGCTCCACCAGAAGTACTTTTCCAGTCATCAACTTCTCCAACCCAATCAACATCTGTATATGCACATAAAGTAAAGTTATCATCCTTAGGGTACCATAAGCCATATTATGATGTACCTTGCAAGTATCTAAAAATCCTTTTCACCGCCATCCCATGATTTTCTCTAGGATCACTCTGAAATATTGAAACAATACAAATAACATTCATAATGTCAGGCCTAGTCCGAGTCAAAAAAAAGTAGACCTCCAATCATAGATTTGTAGCTTGTAGGCTTTATCGGAGCAGAAACATCATTTCTTGTCAATTTCTCACTTGTAACCATAGATTTACTTACCGATTTAGAATCTACCATACCAAATTTCTTCAAAAATTCCATAGCATATTTATTTTGGCAGATAAAATGCCTTTGTTAGTCTGAGTAATCTGCAAACCTAAGAAAAATTTCATCTCATTAATCATAGACATCTCAAATTATTTCTCCATATTCTTAGAAAATTCTATGCATAATTTATCTTCACCTCCAAAAATAATGTCATCAACAAATACTTCAACAATCAGTATATCATCATTAGTGATTTTATAATATAAATTACTATCAGCACTGCCCTTAGTAAAACTGAGCTTCAAAAGATATTTATCCAACCTTGCATACCAAGCTCTAGGTGCTCATTTCAATCCATATAAAGCTTTCCTTAACCTGCAAACCATATCAGTATCATCTGATAGTGAAAAACCATCAGGTTGCTCAATATAAACTTCCTCATCAACATCCCCATTCAAGAATGCACATTTAACATCCATCTGATAAGCCTTGTAGTTTTTATAAGCAACATAGGCAAGAAATAATCTTATAGCTTCAATCCTAGCTACCGATGCAAAATTTTCTCCAAAATTAATTCCTTCCTTCTGAGAATATCCTTTACAAACCAATCTATCCTTATTCCTTATAACTTTACCATCCTCATTCAATTTATTCCTATAAACCCATTTTGTTCCAATGTCATTTTTATTTTTAGGCCGAGGAACCAAAGTCCATGTGTTATTTTTCTCAGTATGATCTAATTCTTCTTCCATATCTTTTAACCAAAATAAATCTTTACATGCCTCAATTACTGATACCGGTTCAACTTGTGAAATTAAACATACCTTATTAGTTTCCAGTCTTCTTCTTGTCATCACTCCATTTCTCTTATCCCCAATAATTTGATCTTCAGAATGATTCAATCTCACATACGTACGAGTCTTCTGACTCTCTGTTCCTCTTCCCTGGTCTTCAGTTACTATATAATTCTTTGATGTTGCCGGAGTAACTAGTTCAACTCTCTCTTCTAGTAAAGGTGCTACTTGTTCAGATATAATCATTTCCACTACCAGTTCCTTCTCATAAATTCTTATTTGACTTTTGCTCAGCTCATCTACTTTGACATTAGCACTCTCTACTATTCTCTGCAATCTCATGTTGTAAATTCTATTTGCTTGCTTTCATTAGAATAAGCAATAAATATGCCTTCATCACTTCTAGGATCAAATTTCCCAATATTATCATCTCTTCTGATATAATATTTACTACCAAAAATTTTGAAATACTTAACTGTAGGTGTATTTCCAAACCATAATTCATAAGGTGTCTTATCGATTTCTCCTTTGATATGTACTCTATTGAATGTATAAACCGTTGTACTAACTGCTTCTCTCCCGTAGATATAAGGTATTTAGCTTCAATCATCATTGTTCTAGCAGCATCCAAGATAGTTTTATTTTTCCTTTCCACAACTCCATTCTATTGAGATGTTTGACGAGAAAAAAATTGTCTTCTTATACCATGCTTGTCACAAAATTTATTAAACTCACCAGATGTGAATTCTCCACCATGATTTGATCTCAAACATTTAATCTTCAATCCTATCTCAATTTCCACTTTAGCTTTAAAGATTTTAAACTTTTCAAATGCTTTAGATTTTTCTCTCAAAAAAGTAACTCACATCATTCTATACTAATCATTAATGATTAGCATGAAATATCTATCACAATGAAAACATTTAACTCTAACAGGGCCACACAAATTAGTATGAATAAGATCAAGAACATCATTTGATTTATCTTGTATACTCTTTAAAGAGGTTCTGACATGTTTACCCATTTGACGTTCTTTACATATGAGATTATAGAGCTTCATAATCTTAGGTATATCTCTAATAGCCTTAGTTGAACTGATCTTCACAATACAATCAAAATTCACATGACACGGTCTTTTATACCATAACCAACTCTCATCAATCTATGTAATCAAACATGTCTTCTCATCAGAGTTCAAATGAAATATGTTACCTTTTATCTGTGTACCGGTTGCAATCTCCAAGGTAGATCTGTTAATGATTTTTCATTTTCCATCCTTGAACTGTAATTGAAATCCCTTATCTACCAATTTTCCTACACTCAAAAGATTATGCTTCAAACCTTCAACATAACATTGTCAGTATTGTTCTTACCATCTAATGATATAGTTCATTTTCCCTTGATCATACATGTCTTTGTTAGCTCCAATATGGAAAGCTAATGTACTGAGAGGGGAGGGGTGAATCAGTACTCCAAAACTTTTCTTTAATAATAACCTTACTATTATGCATAAACAGAATAGTGCAGTAATATAAAATAAAGTTAAAACAAATAGATAACAATCATACATGATTCACTCCATAACACATATATTTTGGTCACGCAAAAACTTTTGGTTAGAGAGAAAAACTGTGGTGGGGATGGCACCCACAACTTCACTACTGCAATAATAAAGATTGCTCGGTTAGAGCTACATTTAGCTATTTCTAATAGCTTACCCTATTAGGAGTAACAAGATCTATTAGATCTACCTTACTAAAGGATTTCAAAACACTATATAAATGTTGCACCTGGTTAGAGGATTTACAATTTATAGACCTGGTTAGAGTCTTTTACCTTGTTAAAGGTATCTCTTACAACTTCAAAATATTACAATAGAATCATTACAAATATCTGCAACTTTACATCTGAAATGTTATAGCAGATTCTATGTGCTCAGAATAAGATTACCTAGCTTGTAGCATACCTCAGTAACCCATATTGTAACTTGGTAAACCCTTATGTTTACTCTGTTCTTCGACTATTCACTGATAACCTTCTCGGTGACCTCTCTGTGTCTCTTAACAGTCTTCCTTCATGCATACACACACATACACTCATACACATTCATCCATACTCATTTCTCTCTTCCGATGTTGTATAAATAGATCTCTTACAGTGGTGATCTAATTCATTGCTTCGATCTTACAAAAAGATTCCTCGAATGAATAACTAAACAAAATATTTCATTGGTTAGATTGACCTTGCAATCAAACATAATCTTCTAGTGCAATTTCCAATGTAAAAACGGTTAGATGTGCCTCGATCTTGTAACACGTTTTCATGTGCATGTCTAGGTTCAATGTATCTAGTAAAACATTTCACTTGGTGAATATCAACTCGGTGAGTTATCTTTAGTGCTCGGTAGCCATGAAACAATACTCGGTAAACGGCTCGGTGAATACTACGTACTATGACTGCTTTCTTCTGTAACTGACTAGACTGTTCATACTGAATTCTCTGTGTGTACTGACTACATGATTCGGTAATACTAACCAACTAGAATATATAGTATGACTTTGAATATAAAACTAATGGCAATTTGATAAGTAGTAACAATCTCCCCTTTTGACATTAGTTGAGATGTTTGACAAAAACTACTTTCAAAGTCATAACTCAAAAACTATATACTTGCAAAATGACTATACTTGAAAATATATACAATAGTCAATGAAATAGTATATGCAGATATACTCCCCTTATCATTATTCTATACATAACTTTGAATTTTGCTGCTCGGTTTAGTTCTGTGCTTGAGTGCTCTGAATGCTCTATATAATCTGCTTGGTATACTCCCCTTGTATACAATACTCAAAACTGTGTTACCAAAACTGTATCACTCTCAAAATATAGAATTACAACCCCTTTGTCGGGTATTACTTTCCTCTATGTAGTATCATAATATTACTCCCCCTTTTTGACAAACATCAAAAACTTGATTTCCATCCGAAGGCAGTAACTAATCAAAAATAGACTTATACTTGGTCTGGGCATCAGTGAGGGCGACTGAGAGTGAATCCTTTACACTTTCCATTAAGGAATTTTGTGCTTGAATATCATCTAAGAGTGATATTAAGCCATCAAGAGTGCTTCCCTCTTGTGTAGTTGATAGGCATGTAGCTCTGTTGATCTGTTCCTGTACTGATGAGAGATGAGGAAGGAATAATGTCTGAAGGGTCATTATGTCCATCCTGATTTTATGCTCTTCATTCCTGAGCTCTAACTATTGAGCCATGAGCTGAAACTTTGTATAAAAATGCTGAACTAAATTAGGCTCGGTGGTCAACTTAGTTGAGAGATCAGTGATCTCTTTCTCAATTGCATCAGTTTTAATTTTGACATCTTTAATGAATAAGGAAAATGTACACAGTTTCTAGAATAAATAAAGAATATGCTTGAGTTGAGGGGACAATTCAACAATGAATTTGACAAGTTTTACCTTGCCAACAACAATGGATTTTTGTACTTCCTCTATCATTTTAGCAGTAAGCTCTTTATCCTTGAGCTTGCTTAAGTACTCAGATGCATCAACTCTAGATATTTCAATCTGATTTAGGAGTTCATCCAATTGAATATGGATGGCTACATCGGTTGACACTATTGCTGAAGGTAGCATTTATGTTAGTAGTGTCCTAACCTTCTGAAGCACTTTATTCTTCTTTTGTATGGCCAGTTGCTTCTCCTGTTTGGCCTTTGCTTTGCATAGTTCACCGAATTCAGTGAGTGATTGCCCTTTTAATTTGGAGATGTCTACATTGGGCAACACTATCAGTTTAGACAAGTTAAATTTGAAACTATGCTTTCTCACCTTCCTTTCTTTTCCTTTGGTTGGTGGCACTAAAACAAGTTCTTGAGAGGCTTGCTGACCCTCGGTAGGTTGCTTGATAGATGCAACACTTTGGTCGGTTCCTATAGCCATTGTAGTGTCCTTGGGTGGCTCAGTGCTAGGGGTCTCAGCTTTAACATTTGCATTGCTTGTCTGTGCTTCAGACGTCTGATCTTTGGTTGTATCATCTGTTGCTTCAGATTTGGTACCTTCGGTGTGTTGCTCTGTGTCCTTGGGATCTTTGGTTGAGACAGGTGGTTTCACCGGTGGATAAGGCTAAACTTGTTCTAAGACAGATTCACTAGAGACAAGTTTTGCATAGGTAGTGCCTTCAATCATTTCCTACTCTGGTGTTGCTTCTTCCATTACATCTTCATCAATTTGAATAGTGTCAACCGGGTCTAGACCTTGCTCGGTAACATCTGGATCTTTCTCAGTGACATCAACAATTTCAATTTGAGATTGTTCACCAACATCCTTTTGTTTGAAGATCTCCTACCACTTGGCTTTTGTCTCATTCTCCACATCAATGTATAGCCCATTCATCAATTTTAAGGCTCTATGTTTGACAAGAAATTTAGAATTGTATGTGGTAAAATGCTCCTTGATTTCTACTACAGACATATCAGGAAATAGATGGACTAGACTTCTTTCTCTTATTTGTCTCTCTGAGTCCATTGCATATTTCCATCTGTTATCAATATGTAAGTATAGTTCACTCAGAAGTGACTTTGCTAGTTCTAATGGAGCTAGCCGAAACTTCAGAAGTGTACAAATTGTAGCTTCTTCAATCTTTCGCTTCTCATCATTATTCCTAGTCTCATACTTAACATATCTAAATCCTGCAAATCCACCGTATTCTTTAAGATTGGCACAAAAAATTTCAACACTGTGAATATTTACCTTTTTGCTTTTCACAGTCTGGAATTTATTTGCATCATCAGACTCTATATCACTTGACTCTTTTGCCAAAATGAGTCTCTGAGTAGATTTCTTATAGGTCCTGGTTACCTTTGGTGTAGTAACACTCTTTTTCTTCTTACTCGGTGATGCAGTTGATGCTCTAGTGTTGGGTCTCTTTGTTGGTGGGGTCGGTAGGGCCTTTGAGATGTCTTGTTTCTTTCTTTTTAGAACTTTACCCTTAGGCAACTCTATGCTTAATGTTATTGCTGCCTCTTGAGCTTCTGATTCCTCTTCAATAATGGCAAGATTGCCTTTGACACGTGTAGAGGAGGATTCTTCTCTGAATTTCTCAGATAAAACCTTTATCATTTTTGTAGCTTTTCTTGTAGCCTTAGGTACTATAATGCTCATTTTTACTTTCTCCTTCACCTCTTCATAGGTTCCATACCTTAGTTTGGTTGCATGCCTTGGCAATGATAAATAGGCATCAATTTGTTCCTGTGTAATATCATAATCAATCTCATAACCCATTGGTTGCAATGATTGAGTCCTCAGTTCAACAGCATTTACATAACAATAATCAGTGTCGACCTCAAAACATATATTGTCCTTGTATTTTTCTACCAGCTGTAGTGGAATCCTGTACCTGTTGTGCATTTTCTCTTGGAACTTGCTGAAGTAATCATCCATGATATCATTAAAGTTATCACCTAACTTCTTGATGAAGTCATTGATCTAATGGGTGATAGGTCGGTGTAGCTCCCATACTACTTTATCGACTGAGGGAAAGAACTTCTCAAAGTAGAAAAACATACATACAAGTAGTGAACTGAACTTTAGTGTATTTGCTGAGTTGTTCTTCTTCAGCTTCCTTATTGTGTTCAGGTTCTCAAACAAGTTCTTCAGTAGCACTTCACAGAAGTCTACTTTCATTCCCTTCTTCACTATTTTGTAGGCCAAGTCAACTGCAGCACATGGTACACTGCTTTCCCTAGATTGAAAGAAATAGTAACCAATTACTCTAATTGCAAACTTGAGTTCTGCATCAGTGACATTATTCGATTTCAGTCCTTGGTAATCAGATTCTACTCCAGTTAAATTGATTAGCTCTTTTTGTGATATCATTTTCTGTGCTCGTGCATGATCATAGATGGGATACCCGGTGATCAGGTGAATGACTTCCTTAGTGATCTTAAACAGTTGCTCCTATAGCCACATGAAATCATCATGTACTCTGCTCAAGAAAAACTTAACCCACTGGGGTTTGAACACACGGGGATAGACTAGGGCTTTAGTTAATCCCTTGATTTTGATATGCTCAAATTTGCTATCCAGTTTGCCATCAGTGCAAAGTTCATCATATGTGTCACTAATCTCAACATGACTGAGTTCCTCAACACAGCATTTGGTGAAGAATCTAACATCTTCTACTAACAAGACTCGATCCGGGATGAGTGAAAATGCAGTTTTGTCATCCAGTTCAGAGGCAACTTTAGGAGTTAAAGAATATTTCAGTGAGGGCTTCTCCACATTTTTGATAACTACTAGGTCTTTGATCTTGGGTGCCATGGTAGGTTTTGGGTAAGATTTGACAAATTATCCTTAGGGTTTACAAACGACTGACGCTTCACACTCGGTGGACAATAGCAATTTGACTAGATCGGAAACCAGCTAAAGAGTGAATAGATTTGATGTAAATACCTCGAAATTCGCTCTAAATGAAGTTTGATCACTTTGATTTGCTCTGCTCTTCTTCTCGAAAACTTGGTGAATGAAAATGACCATGAAAACACTTATAAGTACTCAAAAATACCTTATCGGGCTCCGTGTAAGTTAGGTCAAGACATTAAATGCACTTGGTTCACCTTTTACCGATTGACTCCTTTTTGTGTTTTAACTAAGTAACCAACTTTCCTTTATTAACCAACTTGATAGGTTTCCTGTATACACCGACTTGACAGGTTTCCTGTATAGTATATAAACTGACTAATTGCATCTTAACTATGCAGATTTTGAATTTTGTACATAATAGAATAGGAACTGTTATGATTTAACCTTTAGAGAATGTAGTCCCTTCATACCTTTTCTTGACTAATTTGAAATAGGTGCACCTAACTCGGTAGGTAAGGTGCTTTCTTCATCTGACATAGTTTCCTTCTTTTTCCAAATCATCTTGAATTTTTCTTTTATCTCTTCAGTGTCTCTTCTAGGCTGATCTCTGCAATCTCCAGCTAAATGTCCAACTTTGTGACAATGAAAACATGCCATACCAAGATTTCTCCATGATCTTCGGTTGTTCATTCCAAACCTTATAAAATAGTTGGCACTAATATGTCCATATCTTCCACAACATTTGCACCATATCCTTGTATTGTAATCCTATGGTACTACTGCATATTGTCGGTAAGGATCTGTGTGAGATCGGTAACCTCTAGTGTTTGCTCAATGTGGATACCGCATGTAGTTCTTTTTCTTATACCAACACGTCTTGGTACTATGTCCATATCTATTGTAGTTTCTACAAAACCCTTTGAATTTTTCCTTCTGATAGTTGTTAACAGACTTTGTCCTACATTGATTAGATGTGTGACCATATTTATTGCAATTGTAACAATATCCATTGGGCTTAGTGATATTTGGTTGCTTACCTTTTCTGATCTGGCATATGTTGGCAGTATGACCTTGATTTCCACAGTAGTAGCAAATAGACTTCTTCATTTTGATGTTATTCCTGTTTCCAGCTTGCTTTGATGATTCTCCTCTCTTGGTAGTATGAATTCCTTTCTCGATTGATTATTTTCCTTTGTAACCGAGTCCTCCATCTTTGTAGGGTCTTCTTGTATTCAATTGTTCATCCAACATCCTTGAATCTTCATAATTTTTCTCCAATGTTTCTTTGGATTTCTTCTTTGTTTCAAGTTCACCAGTCAACCTTGATACTTCAAGTTTCAATGATTGATTTTCATCATTCTTTAGAATTGCTTCATGATGTGCATAACCTAGTTGATCTGTCATATTTTTTGGAATACCAGTTAACCTTATGATTTCATCATCCTTATTAGATACTAGAGCTTCAAGTTGTTGTTTCTCCCTTTGTAGATCTCTTGCTTTATCCTCAGCTATCCTTAATGCATCTAGATTTTCAGTCATCTGTCTACTAAAATGTTCATGTTCTCTTTTCATTGCTTTTAGTTGATCAGCCAATGCTTTGTTCTTTTCTTTCAACATTCCAATCATTTCTTCAGTCTCTTCAGATATACTATTCTCAGATGATGTCTCGATTTGTTCCACTAGCTCTTGAGAATCCTGCAAGTCATCGGATAATCTTCTCCTTACTTCCAGAGATTTTTGCATTTGCCTCTACATGTCTACAATCACTTGATTTGCATTATCCAACTCTTCTTGTAGATACACAATCCTCTAAGATTGTTTGTAGCCTTCCATTGATAAGATCTTTCTCTTTAGGTAGTTAAACCCTTTTCCAAGATTCAAGCTCTGATACCAATTGTTAGGCCCAATATGGAAAGCTAATGTACTAAGAGGGGAGGGGTGAATCAGTACTCCAAAACTTTTCTTTAATAATAACCTTACTATTATGCATAAACAGAATAGTGCAGTAACATAAAATAAAGTTAAAACAAACAGATAACAATCATACATGATTCACTCCATAACACATATATTTTGGTCACGCAGAAACTCTTGGTTAGAGAGAAAAACTGCGGTGGGGATGGCACCCACAACTTCACTACTGCAATAATAAAGATTGCTCGGTTAGAGCTACATTTAGCTATTTCTGATAGCTTACCCTGTTAGGAGTAACAAGATCTATTAGATCTATCATACTAAAGGATTTCACAACACTATATAAATGTTGCACCTGGTTAGAGGATTTACAATTTATAGACTTGGTTAGAGTATTTTACCTTGTTAAAGGTATCTCTTACAACTTCAAAATATTACAATAGAATCATTACAAATATTTGCAACTTTACATCTGAAATATTATAGCAGATTCTATGTGCTCAGAATAAGATTACCTAGCTTGTAGCATACCTCAATAACCCATATTGTAACTAGGTAAACCCTTATGTTTACTCTATTCTTCGATTGTTCACTGATAACCTTCTCAGTGACCTCTCTGTGTCTCTGTAATAGTCTTCCTTCATGCATACACACACATACACTTGTACACATTCATCCATACTCATTTCTCCCTTCCCCTGCTATATAAATAGATCTCTTACAGCGGTGATCTAATTCATTGCTTTGATCTTACAAAAAGATTCCTCAAATGAATAACTAAACCAAATATTTTATTGGTTAGATTGACCTTGCAATCAAACATAATCTTCTAGTGCAATTTCCAATGTAAAAACAGTTAGATGTGCCTCGATCTTGTAACACGTTTTCATGTGCATGTCCAAGTTCAATGTATCTAGTAAAAATGTTTCACTCGGTGAGTTATCTTTACTACTCGGTAGCCATGAAACAATACTTGGTAAACAGCTTGGTGAATACTGCGTATTGTGACTGCTTTCTTCTGTAACCAACTAGACTGTTCATACTGACTTCTCTGTGTGTACCGACTGCATGATTCGGTAATACTAACTGGCTAGAATATATAGTATGACTTTGAATATAAAACTAATGGCAATTTGATAAGTAGTAATAGTCTTGTCATCTACAAATCTAACTAGTCCACCATCAATTTCTTCCAAATATAGAAACTTCCTTTTATCTCCACTCATATGATGTGAACAACCACTGTCAATTACCCATTCATCCTTATCCTCAATTTTAGCAACAAGTGTCTTCTCCTCATGTACATTCTCTTCTAGTGCCAGATCATCTTCCTTGATAGCCAAGAGTACACATTCTTTCCCATTGTCAGATCCACTAACAGAGTATTCTGTCGATTCATCATCTGAATCACTAATGCTTTCCTCATCTGCTATGTAGCATGATTTGTCTATGTTTTTCTTGAATCTATACTTGTTATGATATCCAGGGTTAGGTTTAAATGATCTCTTAACTCTTTCTTCAAATCTTGAATTTCTTTCAGGACATCTAGATGCAAAATGACCAATCTTATTACATGCAAAACATTTAAAAGGTGCTTTTCCTTCATACTTACTTCCCACCGGTCCTTTCGGTACTCTTCTAGAAAATAGTGCTTCAAGTTTCTCAAACTCATCATCTTCTCTCTTCATATCTTCTAGTTATTTTTCATATAAATATTTCCATTCTTGCTTACCAGTTGTAGATGTCTCTAGAAGGTTTGAATTCCTCAAGCTCAAAAGCAGATAGTTTCCCAACCAAAGTATCTTTGTTGATAGATGTATTATCCATAGTTCATTAATAGCAGTAGCCTTCATTTTGTAAGCTGGTGGTAGGGCTCTTAGGACTTTAGAAACAATCTCATTATCGGTCACACCACAACATTGAATTCCCATAAAAATCTCATTAACCCTTTCCATGAATGCAGTAATCCTTTCATCTTCTTCCATCTTTAGGTTTTCATATCTTAGCCAATAACCATCAAGTTTGGCAATCTTTACTATAGGGTCACCTTCATTAAGAGTTGCAATTTATCCCATATAGCCTTTCTAAATGATTTGTTGGTTAATCCCATTATTTTTTGATCAGAAAGTGTACAGAAGAGGGCTTCTCTTTCTCTAGAATCTTTCTCAAGCTCTTTGTCTAGGTTTGTCGGAGGAGGATTGCCAGATCCCGAATTAAAGAGTGTGACACCATTCTGTGTGATTTCCCAAATCTCCTTGTCAAGACATCTCAAATGAGTCGCCATCTGAATCTTCCATATTGAATTTGTTCCTTAAATCCTCAGTACATCCCTTCGAAAGATAGCTCCAGAAGAACAGGATGAAATTGAACTATTAGTTGCCATAGGATCTTCCTCAAGCGGTTAAGCTTTCTGCAGAGAGGACCAAAGCTCCAATTCCAATTATTAGACAGTTCAGATAACTAGAAGACAACTGAGAGGGGGGGTGAATCAGTTGTCAGAGATTACTGAAAGCATTAGCAATTTAAACTTTAATACCATATCCCAAAACAATAATATTAGAATGAGAGTTAATCCAATTAAGTATAAACAATAAACACATTGTTGGCATATGCACACTCGAATGAGACATTGTAGGTGATTGAAGGTTTTGTCATTGATGGAAACCTTACAATCCTATGGCACCAACAAGGCATTACACCGGCAAGATAGTTCACCAGCATCAATAGATCACACTCTACATCGGCACTCAGACCACTGACACCACAAAGAAAGGAAGCATACCGGCATAGAGGCCGACAGGATTTTTGATATATTATATTTTGTTTATTATTGTAAAAACTTTGTAAGCTAACTTAGCAAGTTGTAAAATGACTCTTATATATAAGAGAGATCATTGTAGACATTGTGTAGGAGATAAGAAAAAGATATTGGGCAAACCTATTATGCGAAATATAGGTTGAAGGTTTTGTGTAAAGAACAGAGCAGAAACCAGTACTGGATCTAGCATTATAGATGCTATTGTAAAGCAGTACAAGATATTGTATAATCCACATTGTAAGTTAGTGAGACTTCCCATTGAGTAGTAAGCTATAGGTAGTTGGCCATCCTGCATGTGTAGGCCCCTCTTGTAAGTAATATTCTCTTATTGGCCAGTAAGTGAATATTTGATAGTTCTAATACTTAATGTTAAGTACAGATGCCAAGCTAATAAGATGAGAGGGGGGTTGAATCATACAAACTTAATCTTCCATAAAAACAATAGATTCAACTTGGGTAACATATACTTCAGTAATATAACCAAAACTGCTAAACATGCAAACTCATAAGCATATAAACATCATAACACTCATAACACTAGATTTAACGTGGAAACCCAAATAGGGAAAAACCACCGTGGAATTTCAAACCCACTAAGAAATATACTCTTCTAGAGTATGCTTGGTTAAAAGCAAATCCTGTTAAAGATTGCTAGATGTGACCCGATTAAAGGATTTCCCTCATGTCTGTTAGGATCTTCACCTTGTTAGAAGTGACCTTGTTAAAGGATTTCAAACACTCAATCAGAATGTCACCTTGCTAGAGGGTTTTACAAATAAGACTGTTAAGTCCACTCGGTTAAGAGATTTTCTGTCACTTTACAAAATAACAGTAATAAAAATCTATCTACAACTTTACATCTAAAATGCTAAAGCAGATTCTTATTTTCTCAATACAATTTAGTCATAGGACTTATCTAGTCCATCTGTTGGGCTCTATACTATGTTATTCAAAACAGGTCTTCAAGCTCCTGTGCTTGGTAATCACTATGTAGCATCCCTATGCATACACTTGCCTGCATACATTGTTTATCAATAGTTCCTTATTTATAAACAATTTGTCAACCGCTTAATCTCCTTGATCACATTTCCCATGATCAATCATAGCCATCAGAGCTTTAAACTTGACCAGGTTCAATGTATCCTTCGATCTGAAAATGTTTTACCCCACCTTGGAAATTGCATACATTTCTTCAAACTTGTGCTAGGGTATTGCGGTTTAATCTGAGATGTAGATCTTCCTGCCAATTTTCCTTTGCCATAGATTCTTTAACAAACTTCATGCATGACATACCAATCATTAATTCATAACCAGCTAATCAGCTTCCTTCATTAAATAATGTTTTTATTCATTCAATGCATTCTATTATTACTCGGTTGCAACTCAGTAAATACTAAACTTCACTTGGTAGACATACCGCCTTCATTAACCAATAGCGATAACCTTAGGGTTTACTGACTAGGTTCCTTAGGGTTTACCGACTAGGTTCTTTGCTCAGTAACATAGTATACTATTAACCTTACAATCAACAATATATGTAGAATATCAAAACAATCTAAACATCATGATCTCATCATTGTCTAACTCAGTAATAGTTACCCATTGAATAACTTATTTCTCCCCTTATTCATCACATTCTTTCTGTGTCTTTTACTGACATCTTTATACTCACCAAATCATACTTCTTAAGATATGGCAACATCATACTGAATTAGAAAATCAATTTCTTGACATAAATGACAAAATAATAATATTAAGACAGTAAACATCCTTAATCAGTTATATCCATAATCATCAACAACCTTCTCAATATCCTTATTGAAATGCCAACAATCTCTTATTGTAATTAGAATGCCAACAATCTTCCTTTGTCTGTTATAATGCCAACAATCTCCCCCTTTGGTATTGATGGCAAAACCAATTGATATGACCTAATTGATTCAGATTACTGTGAGATTCTAACATGTTGAAATGCTCTCCCCCTGTCATCAGACTTCTCCCCCATACATTAGTCTTCTCCCCTTTTCTTCAGTCTTCTCCCCCTTTGACAACAATGCCAAAAATTAAAGAACTAAAACATAATTTCTTCCTATATGAAGTGATTTCTTGCTATTATGTGTCAACTTAGTCTCGGTCAGAGCATTTTGTCTTCAATACCTGTTCCCTATATTGTTTCCTACACACCTTTAGAAAACATCTTAAAGTGTGTAAATCAACATCAACTCCTAAAAGATATTTTGTAGAGTCGTCGAATTGATGCTTTCATTGAACTCGGTCAGTGAATGGAAGATAGGGGTGGGACCCCTAACTTACTTCTGAGATACTCAAAAGTGTCCCTTGGTAGTGGCTTGGTGAAGATATTTGCTATTTGTTCCTTTGTGCTAACATAGTCCAACACCACTTTCTTCTCTTGATCTTCTTCTCTAAGATAATGATATTTGATAGAGATGTGCTTTGTCTTAGAGTGCATAAAAGGATTCTTTGAAATGTTTATGGCACTAGTATTATCACAGAATATAGTTACTGGCTCAGTAACT
Organism: Cryptomeria japonica; assembly: GCF_030272615.1. NCBI lineage: Eukaryota > Viridiplantae > Streptophyta > Pinopsida > Cupressales > Cupressaceae > Cryptomeria > Cryptomeria japonica. Next base: position 53,433,471 of record NC_081414.1, on the reverse strand, counting down.
TTCTCATTTATACCTTCCAACAGTTGTTTGATCCATGCTATATTGGTACAATTCAATGATGCAACAACATATTCAGCTTCTGTTGTTGACTGTGAAACACATCCTTGTTTCTTTCTAAGCCAACTCACTAGTCTTTCTCCTAAAAAGAAAGCTCCTCCACTTGTGCTTTTTCTGTCATCAATGTTGCATGCCCAATCAGCATCAGTAAAAACTTTAAATCAAAAACATTTCCTTTCTGATATACTAAGCCATAATCCTCAGTGCCTTTCAAGTATCTAAAAATTCTCTAGATTGCTGTCATGTGTGTTTCCTTGGGATCTGCAGAGAATCTTGCAACTATACCTACTGCATGTGCTATATATGGCCTATTGTGAACAACATATTGTAGCTTTCCAATTATGGATTGGTAAAGTGTCTCATCAACAGATGCAGATTCATCATTCTTTGATAATTTACAGTTGGTAGTCATAGGAGTACTTATTGGTTTTGAATCCTCCATTCCAAATTTCTTCAAGATTTCCTTTATGTACTTGGATTGAGTAATGAAAATCTCATCTTTCATTTGTAGTATTTGTAAACCTATAAAATACTTTATCTCACCGATTAATGACATCTCAAATTCTTTGCTCATTTCATTTCGAAAGTTCTTGCATAAAGAGTCATTTCCATAAAAGATAATATCATCAACAAATATGGCTGAGATCAGTATTCCATTTTCATCATTCTTAATGTACATATCGTTGTTTTCACTTGTCATTATAAAACCAATCTTGTTCAAATAAGAGTGTAATCTCTCATACCATGCTCTATGTGCTTGTTTCAGACCATATAAAGCTTTGTTCAATTTACATACCTTATCTTTATTCTTGTCTTCAATAAATCCTTCAGGTTGTTCAATAAAAACTTCTTCTTCTAATATACCATTCAAACATGCAGATTTGACATCCAATTGATATACCTTGAAATTATTGTAAGCAACACATGCCAACAATGTTCTTACTCATTCAAGTCTTGCCACAAGTGCAAAAGTCTCACCATAATCAATTCCTTCTTCTTGGGCATAACCTTTGCAAACTAGTCTTGCTTTATTTTGAATGACTTCACCTTTTTCATTCAGCTTGTTTATGAAAATCCACTTTGTACCGATTACATTTTTATCCTTCGATCTTGGGACCAGTTTCCATGTGTCATTCTTCTTGATTTGATCAATCTCTTCTATCATAGCATTTATCGAATCTTCACTATTAAATGCCTCTTTCACTATCCTCGATTCAAATTCAGATATCAGAAATGTGTTCTATCTCAGCTTGTTCCTTTTCATCACTGGATCATCCCTATCTCCTATAATCTGACTTGATGCATGATGTCTTCTAACATACTTGGCTAATAAAGGCTCGATAGGCTCTGTATGATCTTCTTCATCACTCGATAACTGGATATTCTCTTCATTTTCTTCAACAGTTCTCTCGGTAAGACTTGTCGGTTGAACATAGACAAATTCTTCATAGTCTTCTGGTTCTTTGGAGTTTCCTTCATCATTTCTTTCTACAAATTCATCAATTTTCACATTTGCACTTTCTACTATTTTGTTAGATGATTTGATCAGACATTTAAATGCTTTACTTCTAGAAGAATAACAAAGAAATATTCCTTCATCACTTTTCTGATCAAACTTGCCATTTCTATCATCTTTGTGAACATAGCATCTACTTCCAAACATTTTAAAATAACTTACATTAGGTTTCTTGTCATACCAGATTTCATATGGTGTCTTCAAAGTTCCTTTCTTCAGGTGTACTCGACTCAGGGTGTAAACTGTTGTGCTTATTGCTTCTCTCCAAAATGTTTGTGGCACTTTCTTTTCAATCATCAGGGTTCTGGCACAATCCACAATAGATCTATTTCTTCTCTCAGCTATCCCATTTTGTTGTGGAGTTCTCGATGCAGAGACTTATCTTTTAATACCATGATCATTGTAGAATAAGTTGAACTCATTAGATGTGAACTCTCCTCCTCTGTCTGATCTAAGACATTTCAGTTGTCTTCCTATTTCATTTTCAACTCTTGCCTTGTACCATTTAAACATTTGAAAAGCTTCTGATTTTTCTTTTAAAAACATTACTGACATCATCCTTGAGTAATCATCCACAAATAATATGAAATATTTATCACCATAATAACTTTGAACTTTCATAGGACCACAAAGATCAATGTGCACAAGATCTAAAATTCCCTTGGTGTAGGACTTACTTGTAAAGCTTGATCTTGTCATTTTACCCATCTGGCATCCTTGGCACATAGGATTCTCAGGTTCTTCAAGACTCGGTAGACCTCTTACTCGGCGCTTCTTGCTTATTTTGATCAAATTATCAAAATTTACATGACAAAACCTTTTATGGCATAACCAGGTATCATTTATCATTGCATATCGACACTTATTCCAAGTTGAGTCAAGGTGAAATGTGTTACCTTTTGTTTATGTCCCAGTAGTAGCTAACTTTCCATGCTTGTCATGAACTTTGACAATTCCTTTCTGAAATTCTATTTGGTAACCTGTGTTGTTTAGCTATGCTACACTCAACAAATTGTATTTCAAACCTTCAACCCAATAAACATCATTGCATTTTGCATTATCAAGAAGTGTTATAGATCCTTTACCTTTTACCGGACATGGTGCATCATTACCAAATCTTACATAGCCTCCATCATAATCTTCTAATATAACAAACTTGTGTTTATCACCTGGCATGTGATGTGAGCATCCACTATCTATGATCCAAGAATAATTAGTATTTATGTGAGATATTAGGGCTTTTTCTTGATACCTTTCTTCATCTGATCCATCTTTGATAGCCATATAAACTACTTCCTTTGTATCAATTTCATCTGATTTATCATCATTGGATTCCTCATCGGCTATTAAGCATGACTTTCTATCTCTTCTTATGAAGTCTCGGTGTCCCCTATAATGATTATCTTTTTGTCTGTCATCTCGGTAATCTCTCTTTTTAATAGAATCTTTGTCAGGACAGTTAGAAGCCATATGTCCTATCTTATCACAATTGAAACATTTCAAAGGTAGTTTTCCTTTATACTTACCTTTGCCTCTCAGTAACCTTCTGGCTAATAGTGCTTCAAACTCTTCTTGCTTTCTGATTTCCTCATATAGTTTGTGCACTTTTTTCATGTTCTTGCAAAATCTCTCACTTGCTCCACTGTGATCCCCTTCAGTGTACTTACTCATTCTATCATTGTAATCATCAGATTCACCAATATGAAAAGAACTAAATGCAGACTCAACTTTATTTACCGATGACCCACTGTTATCAAAGTTACTTAACTCAAATGCATGTAGCTTACCAATAGTAGCTGTAGACACCTAAAAATGGTCAACGCTTGCGAAGTCATACTTTAACATTTGCGCATTGCCTCATTTTAGGTTTTTGCGTCGCATTAACATTTCTCCTATGTCACGCACTTGGTCTTTATCATTTGTGAGCATCGAGTCATTCTTCAACATTTCTTCAATCGTCTCGCTTTCAAATTTGGTCTTGTCGACAACACTCTCCAGTCATGATTTTGATCGATCTTATCCTGTTGCATCAATGTGCGTGCTCATTTGTCATCATTTTGGACATCGTCAATCCTAATTAGGGTTTTGTCCTCTTATCAATCTTGTCATCTGGCGATCGATTTGTCATCGATCGTGGTCATTTTCAATCTTGTCGTCTTGCAATCTATTTTGTCATCGATTCTTGTTCTCTTATCAATTTTGTCATTTTGCGATCGATTTGTCATCGATCGTTGTTTGTCTCAATTATGTCAATTTGGATCAATTTGTCATTGTTCCTTGTCAATTGGTGCATTTTCTCAATCAAATCATTTATCAACATTGGTCCTTTGTCAGTCAGAATCATGATCAAAATCGAATCGACATCAAATCAATCTTACATCAAGACCTAATTGTCATCCTTACATTGCTAATTTATCTTCTGGGGTTTCGTGATTTAATCATTTAACCTTGTTTGTCATTTCTCCCTTTAGGATTAATAAATTATTTATTTATCGTAAGTCTTCTTGTCACAATTAAATGTTCATTTAATTGGCTAATTATTCCTCTTTTTGTGAATTAATTAATAAATGACAAATTATTAATTAATTTACCTAATTTCTAATTTTCATCAATTTTTTTAATTCCTAATTTTTTAATTCCTCTCTTTCTAATTTTCTAATTTCTTAATTTCAATTTCCTCCTATTTCTCCCCTAATTTCATGGGAATGACATTTCAATTTGTCATAATTTGTCATAATTGACAATCAATCAATTTTTGACATAGAAGTTTGTCATAATTTGTCATAAATTATCAATCAACAAATTTTGCATAGAAAGTGCATAATTTGTCATAATTTGTCATAATTGACATAATTGATTTGCAATTTCCATTTGAATTGAATCATGCTAATCTTGTCTTTTCTCCAATTTTTCTATAAATTGGATGAATTTCTTCAATCTTGGCTAATGAGAATGAGAATAATCAGATTATTGAATTTCTAATCAATCACGCTTCGAGTACTCTTGAGCAATCATCTTGTCTATTTGCTTTCATATCATGATCATGCACTAGTAGGTGAGATCCACAACAAAGCCATTTGGAGAAGAAAGAAGAATAATGGAGCCGCATGAAGGAAGCATTTAGATCTACATCTGGTTTGCATAATCTTTAGTTTTAAATGTTTCAATTTTATGTCTCTATTGAGTGTGTTTAGGATAGATCATTACATTTAAGCTTTCGTGATTGAGCTAGATTAGTATTTTGAATTGCTTGTGATGATTTCTGAATTCCTATGCTACAGTAGCATCTAAAGAAACTAGCATATTAGGTATAGACCTTAATTCATTGATTGCAGAGACTCAGATTGCATAAGCTAGTAGAAGGGTTCTTAACAACTTACTTGTTATATCCTTTTCTTCAATAGTTCCACCTACTCCTTTGATTTGATTGACAATCTCCTTTAGTCTTGTACTATACTAGGTTATGTTCTCGCCTTCATTCATCCTCATAGATTCAAGTTTCCCTCTTAGACTGTCCACTTTTTCTCTTTGAACATGTTCATCTCCACCATACACAAATTTGAGCTTGTCCCACATTGCCTTTGCATCATTGCAGCCTTCTAGATCATTAAACTCTAGGTCGGTCAATGCAGATGTTATTTTAATCATTGCTTGGATATGTTCTTGCTTTGCCTTTATCTCTTCCATTGTCAATGAATAGGTTCTTGGTGTAATAAAATCATTCTCCAGATAATATACAACATATTCTCCAACTCCTGATAAGTGCAGCTTCATCCTTTTCTGCCATTTTGAGAAACTTGACTTGTTCAGCTTCGGTGCATCCCTCTTGTACATCTTTGGATCTTTGCCTCAAGTACCTTTAAACTTTTCTTCCAGAGTCCAAAACTCTGATACCAATTGATAGTTCTGATACTTAATGTTAAGTACAAATGCCAAGCTAATAAGATGAGAGTGGGGTTGAATCATACAAACTTAATCTTCCATAAAAACAACAGATTCAACCTCGGTAACATATACTTCAGTAATATAACCAAAATTGCTAAACATGCAAACTCATAAGCATATAAACATCATAACACTCATAACACCAGATTTAACGTGGAAACCCAAATAGGGAAAAACCACTATGGGATTTTGGACCCACTAAGAAATATACTCTTCTAGAGTACGCTCGGTTAAAAGCAAATCCTGTTAAAGATTACAAACACATTGCTAGATGTGACCCAGTTAAGGGATTTCCCTTGGATCTGTTAGGATCTTCACCTTGTTAGAAGTGACCTTGTTAAAGGATTTCAAACACTCAATCAGAATGTCACCTTGCTAGAGGGTTTTACAAATAAGACTATTAAGTCCACTTGGTTAAGAGATTTTCTGTCACTTTACAAAATAACAGTAATAAAAATCTATCTGCAACTTCACATCAAAAATGCTAAAGCAGATTCTTATTTTCTCAATATAATTTAGTCATAGGACTTATCTTGTCCATCTGCTAGGCTCTATACTCTATTATTCAAAACAGGTCTTGAAGCTTCTATGCTCAGTAATCACTATGTAGCATCCCTGTGCATACACTTGCCCGCATACATTGTTTATCAACAGTTCCTTATTTATAAACAATTTGCCAACTGCTTTATCTCCTTGATCACATTTCCCATTATCAATCATAGCCATCAGATCTTCAAACTTGATCAGGTTCAATGTATCCTTCGATCTAAAAAAAATTTACCCCACCTTGGAACTTTCATACATTTCTTGGAACTTGTGCTAGGGTATTGCAGTTCAATCTGAGCTGTAGATCTTCCTGTTGATTTTCCTTTGCCATAGATTCTTTAACAAACTTCATGCATGGCATACCAATCATTTAATCATAACTAGCTCATCGGCTTCCTTCATTAAATACTAAACTTCACTCGGTTGCAACTTGGTAAATACTAAACTTCACTCGGTAGACATACCACCTTCATTAACTGATAGCGATAACCTTAGGGTTTACCAACTAGGTTCCTGGGGGTTACCGACTAGGTTTTTTACTCGGTAACATAGTATAGTATTAACCTTACAATCAACAACATATGTAGGATATCAAAACAATCTAAACATCATGATCTCATCATTGTCTAACTTGGTAATAGTTGCCCATTGAATAACTTATTTCTCCCCTTATTCATCACATTCTTTCTGTGTCTTTTACCAGCATCTTTATACTCACCAAATCATACTTCTTAAGATATGGCAACATCATACTAAATTAGAAAATCAATTTCTTGACATCAATGACAAAATAATAATATTAAGACAGTAAACATCCTTAATCAGTTATATCCATAATCATCAACAACCTTCTCAATATCCTTATTGAAATGCCAACAATCTCTTATTGTAATTGGAATGCCAACAATCTCCCTTTGTCTGTTATAATGCCAACAATATTGTGGGTCACAAATCCCACCAAGGTTTTTCCCACTCTGGGTTTCCTCATTAAATGTTTGTGTCATGGTGTGCTTTTCATGTGGATGTTTTTAATTCTATTTATTGCATTATTTCTTGCATATCGGTACACTGTTATAATATGTTGTACATGTTTTAAGTTAAGAAATTCAATACACCAGTTAGATACTAATTCACCCCCTCCCCCCCCTCAGTATCTATGGGAATCCTAACAATTGGTATCAGAGCCTAACAGCTTGAGGAATATCTTGACACCAATAGATATGGAAAATCTGATGAAGCAACTTGAAGGAGCTCTCTCAAACTATGATACAGAAAAATTGAAAAATATCAAACTAGAAGATAATCTAAAGGCTGCTCAGGATATCATTCAAGCACTTCAAGAGAATCTTACTATTGCAAGAAATAAGAGAAGAGAACTTTGTGAAAAGATGCAAAATGAGAATGATGAAAAGGAATCACTTAATGATATGATAAATAAGTTGAAACAAGAGAACATGACAACAAAGAATGAGATGCAGGATATGACTATGAGATTTTGTAAGGAAATTGAAGATAGGAAGAAGAATGAAGAATAATTGACTAGAAGACTAAGTGATGTGGCAAATGAGAACACAAGACTTAGCTATGAAAATGATTTATTGAAGACAGATCTGGTGCACACTCAGAATGAGTCCAATGAACTGATGAGGCAGAAAGAAGTCTTAGAAAGAGAACTAGAAACTGCAAATCAACATAAAGAAAAATTCAAGAAAAGCTCAGAGGAACTTGGAAACTTGTTGAAGAATCAAAAACCTAAAGGTGACACTTCTAGATTTGGCTTTGAAGTTGGTGAAAGCTACGGTACTGCAAACACATAGGATCACAGCAAACTGGTAAGGCAACCTAATGCTTATAAATTCAATGGAAAATGCTTTAACTATAATAAGTATGGTCATAGAGAAAATGAATGTAGATCTAGAAATTATCAGAATATCAACGCACCCACCAATCACTATTCAAAATGCAACAAAGTTGGTCACAACTCTGAAAATTGCTGAATGAATGTGAGATGTTATGTTTGTGGAAGATTTGGACATTTATCTAATCAATGCAGAACACAAACTGGCATAGGTTATGGGAAAGCTATTTAGAAGAATAATGTGACTTGTTATGCATGTAACAAGATTGGGCATATTGTAAAATTCTGTAGAAGTAAAGGATCACCGCCAGACAACAAAAGTTCTAGCTTGAAAGGTAAATAAAAAGTTGAAGAGGTTAAGCAAGAATTCTCAAAACAATGGATTAGAAAAGCTGATCTAAATGTTGGTAATACTCCTCCATCGGTAGAACCAATCAATGCTTCACCAGCAAGACAAAGTGATGCTTCACCGGCAGGACAAAGTAGTGCTCCACTAGCAGGAATTTCTTCATCAAATTGAAGAAAGTTTCCTTGAGGGTTTGGCAATCTAATGACACACGTGCTATTATTCCCTTGGTTAGAGGTGAGAAGTTGGAAATTACTTCATTACCGACAGACAATGTTAAGTGACTACTTAACTGGCATGCATTAAATGTGGTAAATGGCAAATAAACATTATAAATTTGTGGGTTTGGCTCCATTTCACTTCACCGAGATTTCAAACATTCGAAGAGCGCAAAATTTGCAGAGCTAAGGGATTTCAAGAAAAGAGACGAAGCACTTCAAGTAATCAATCCACCCAAAGATAGAAAAAGGTATTTATCATCATGGCATTCACCTCTGCACATGAATATATAGCAAACCCTACTGTAGTCGAGGTTATAAAATGCCCTAGGCCCATATTTCAACTAGTTCCCGAGGTAGCAAAGAAAGATGACAATGTAGGTGCTTTCTCTCAAATACCAAAAGGAGTTGTTTATGTTGAAGACACCAGAATTTACATTCACTATAACATAGAGGAATTGGGAGATGAAGAGATCAAAAAAATGTATAAATCTATCATATGTGATAATTTCATAAATGTAAAACTGAAACATAAAATCATTGAAACCATAGGATTTACTGAAAATCCCCTGCATTCCTAAATTTCCCAAGTATGAGATTAGCATAGTCTTAAGCAGGGTACATGGTGAATTTTTCTGGTTAGATGTAATTCACAAAATTACCAAGGAAGTTGTGAAAGTTGTCACAAGGTTACCGTCCATCGGTAAAAGACTAGACAAGACTAAAAAGGTCTCAAATGACCTAGTAACTAAATTAACTGGTGCAACATCAGACACAAGGTCCTTGAGGGTAAACGATGTAACAAATATAAATGTGAGATTTGTTAGCATGATTTTAGGGTATAAAGCTACTCATGCAAATAGACTTAACTCAGTTTCAAGTTTATGCATTAAGAGTGCTTATGATATGGTTACAGACAATGTGAAAATTGACATATGTGAATGGTTAAAAGATGAGTTAATTGACAACTTAGGCAAGATAAAGAAAGATAAGAAAGGAACTTTTAGATTTGGTAATCTGCTTGTATGCTTGATGCTACACATAACCAAACAGGTTCCCAGTATAGGCTATAAAGTACTTGGATTTGATATACCGGTAGGAAAATAGTTGACAAAACTATTCAACAACATGGGTGAAGACAAGGAAAAGAATATCCATGAATACTTTCAAGCACTTAAGGCCAAAATGAAGAAGAGAATCAGATTATCACAAAAGATTGTTGACAAGTACAAGGATGATATATGTTTTGTAATAAAAAAGGGTGACATCTGGATCGAAGCAGTCATCCCAAGAGCAATCTGGGTAACAGAGATGGGCTATGAGATAGATGATCATATAATTGAGACTTATGCTAAAGCACTTCTGGAAGCACCAAATGAACCAAAGGAAGAAGTATTTGGTAGTGTTGAGACCATAGAAAAACAAATTCAATCTAAGAAGAGAGTGAAAAAGGTTGGGGCAGTTGTGAGAAGAGGTTCTAGACAGGCAAAGGCTATTAAAGAAGATGTATTAAAGCAAACCGGTATCACTAAGGATGAGTTAGGAACTCTACAGCCTAAGACTCACCAATCACTAGTAGACACTTCTTCAGAGAGTGGCATGCCTGTAGCTTTCAAAAGAGTTGTAAGGAAAAGATATCCTTCACCGGCAACCACACCCTCACCTAGGAGAACAAACAGAGAAACAAGAAGAGCAAAAGGCTCCAGAACAGGAACAGGTACAGGAATAGAGTCATGAGGAAACAATACAATTGGCAACAGGAGAAGTACACAATCCATTGCTTAAGGAAATGCAAACACAAATAGACCTACCAAAGGTCACAACAAGCTTGGTTACTTCCTCCACCGACGAGATTCAGAATGTTGGTTCCTCCTCAGCAAGCTACAAATCAACAAATGTAACTGAGGTACTCTTAGATTCAATCAAAAGGATAACAGATTGTAGTTCACAGGCTTATAAAGCTATAGATGACACAATCCCAATTTTGAAGGTAATTCCTCCTAACTGTAACATAGACAATAAGGATTCTTTAAAACAACTTGATACTTTGTGTAAATACATCACTGAGAACACAGTGACTGTCGAGCAAATAAAGGAAGAGACTTTGAAGAATAAGGTAGAAATTGAAAAGCAAAAATTCTTTGAAGATCAGATAAAGAAGTGTACTAGGGAATTTGACACACTTCTACCCGAACTATGTAACTTATTGAAAAAATACAAAACTCTATACAAAGATACCTACAAGACAAACTTTTTGACAGTAGACATAGATAAGAAGATGAGCAAGGTACAAGATGAAATCAATAAACTTGTTGATAATTTTGTTAACTCACCTGATACATTATCATTTTTTGAGCAAAGGATAACAAATTTTGAGGAAGAGTTACTTAAGTTAGAAAGAGAAAAGGAGATAATAGTGGATAAGGCAAAGAATTTAAGACTAAAACTGAGTCCAAGATTGGACTATCTAGCATCATTGCGGAAGGAAATATCTGAGGCACTGATACAGGGATAAAAAACATTGGCAGAGTATATGCAGCACCTCACCGGTACAGTTAAAAGAATAGAGACAGTAAGAAGTTTATGGAGAGTATAAACTTGATTTTGGTGGATATATTTCAAATTGTAACTACCCAGTTACAAGGTTGAGACTACAACTCTACTGACATCTTGACAACCTTTGGCATTAATGCCAAAGGGGGAGTAGTAGTATGAGAAAATAACCGGCAAAAGACTTATCTACTCAGGGGGAGTTCTTATATTTTTGGTAACATATTTTTGGAAACATTTTTGGATTACAGTTTTGGATACACTTTTGAATTTTCTCATGAGTGTTTCCATCAATGCCAAAGGGAGAGATTGTTGGCATATGCACACTCCAATGAGACATTGTAGGTGATTGAAGGTTTTGTCATTGATGGCAACCTTACAATCCTATGGCACCGGCAAGGCATTACACTAGCAAGATAGTTCACCGGCATCAACAGATCACACTCTACACTGGCACTCAGACCACCGGCACCACAAAGAAAGGAAGCATACCAGTATAGAGGCCGACAGGATTTTTGATACATTATATTTTGCTTATTATTGTAAAAACTTTGTAAGCCGACTTGGAAAGTTGTAAAATGACTCTTATATATAAGAGAGATCATTGTAGACATTTTGTAGGAGATAAGAAAAAGATATTAGGTAGACCTATTATGCAAAATATAGGTTGAAGGTTTTATGTAAAGAACAGAGTAGAAACCGATATTGGATCTAGCATTATAGATGCAATTGTAAAGCAATACAAGATATTGGATTTGTATAATCCACATTTTAAGTCAATGAGACTTCCCATTGAGCAATGAGCTCTAGGCAGTTGGCCTTCCTGCATGTACAGAACCCTCTTGTAAGTAATATTCTCTTATTGGCCAGTAAGTGAATATTGTGGGTCACAAATCCCACCGAGGTTTTTCCCACATCAGGTTTCCTCATTAAATCCTTGTGTCATGGTGTGCTTTTCATGTGGATGTTTTTAATTCTATTTATTGCATTATTTCTTGCATACCGGTACACTGTTATAATATGTTCTACATGTTTTAAGTTAAGAAATTCAATACACCAATTAGATACTGATTCACCCCCCCGTCTCAGTATCTATGGGAATCCTAACACACATAATAAATGCCATCCACACAACACCAATATTTGTACATGGAAAACCCAATAAAGGGAAAAACCACGGTGGGAAGCCTACCCACAATCAGATAATACTTCTATAGTAAGTATGTGAATTACAATGAAGGGGCCTGCACATGCAGGAAGGCCAACAACTTAGAGCACATTGCTCATCACAAAAGGAGCCTCACTGACTACATACAAATCCAAACTACAATTTGGAAAAGTGTTGAATTGCAAAACATGGCATCTCCTATGCCAGAGTACAATTATGGTTAAGCTCAATACTGAAGGAATAAATCCTCTTACACAAACCCAATTGGATCTCCAATGATCAACCAACTCCTCTTCTTGAATGATATTACATTATTCGTGCATTACATTCCTTGACCATGACCTCTTACAATAACCATGATGATCTACAAGGATATCTTACATCTTATTTATACAAACCCTCGACCATAAACAATCAGGTCAGCCATCAAACAATAAACCAATTACATATTTACAAACCATGTCAGCCTTAGACCAAAACAAATAATATCCAACACATAAGACATCCTGGGAATACCACAATAGGTGCTACCCACACATTACATTTATTAGGATTAATGATAGTCCCAAAGATACTAAGTGGGGGGGGGTGAATCAGTATCTAATCGATTAACAGAATATTTGACCTTATTAAGTAATTTGCATTCCAAAACAATGTACCGGTAAACAAGAATTAATGCAGTAAATGTGAACAGTAAAGACAACATAGAAAGCACACCATAACACAAGATTTTTGGCGAGGAAACCCAGTGTGGGAAAAACTTCGGTGGGATTTGTGACCCACAATATTCACTCACTAGCCAATGAATGGATATTACTTACATGAGGGGCCTACACATGCAGGAAGGCCAACTGCCCAGAGCTCACTACTCAATTTCAAAGAAAGTCTCACTAACTTACAAAATGGATTATGAGAATCTAATATAATGTACTGCTACAAGTCAGCATCTTCTATGCCAAATTTAGTAACGGTTTAAGCTCATACTATGACCATAACCTTATACAAAATTTGCCTTAATATTCGCTTATCATTTCTGCCATATTCATCATGTCTTTTCTATATGAAAATGATTTACAAGATCTCATACTTATATTAGTCTATTACAATATTCCATGTTGGCTTTACAAAAGATATTATAATTAATTACAAAAAGTTGTTCCTATCGACTGGGATGCCAGTGAACATTGTTGTCATGTCGATGAAGTGCCTGTCAGTGCCGGTGCTGGTGCCTGTCGATTTCCATAATACTACAAGATTGCCATCAATTATAATACCTTCAATAACCTTCAATTCTCATTGGAGTGTGCAATGCCAACAATCTCCCCCTTTGGCATTGATGGCAACACTCATGAGAAAAATCCAAAAACTATCCAAAAATGAAGTCCAAAATTTTACCAAAAATGTGTGCTCCAAAATGTGTGCTCCCCCTAAGAAGATGATATCCTCTGATAATCATTTTTCTCTGTCCTACTACTCCCCCTTTGACATCAATGACAAAGGTTGTCAAAATTGTCAAATGAGTGCAATTTTTAGCTTGAACTTTGTAACCGGCTAGTTACAATCTAGAATAAGTCTTCTAAGACCAAATTCAAGCTCTGAATAAACATGTTAGTGTCCTTCATAGTTGCCTCAGTTCTCTGAATTGAACTGGTGAGATGATGCATTTGTTATTCTGGTGTCTTTTGACCTTGAATTAGTGCCTTCGAGATTTCTCTCCATAAAGAGATAAGATTATCTAACTTATGACTAATTTTGCACTTTAGCTCTCTAGCTTTTGCCTTTATCCTTTCCTTCTCTTTCTCTTTCTTCTCCAATTTTTCTATAAATCCAGTAATTTCCTGTTCAATGACTGATATAGGTTCAGATGAACCAATGATATTATCAGCTATGTCATTAATTGCCTTTTGAACTTTGTTGATTACTTTGTCAATGTCAACTGTCAACATATTTGTCTTGCAAGTATCTTTGTACAGTTCCTTAAACTCCATAATTGTTGTGCTTAGTGTTGGTAGAAGAGTATAAATATGTTTCATGCACTTTTTTATTGTTTCCTCAAAGAATTTCTCTTTTTCTTTTACCATTTTCTCCTTGAATGTTTCTTCATTTATTTGATCAACAATTATTATATTGCCAGTAATATATTTAGACAATGTGTCTAACTGACTCAAAGAATCCTTATTATCTACTTTGCATTTGGGTGCAATCAACTTAAGAATAGGAATTGTGTCATCAATTGCCTTATAGGCCAATGCATTACAGTCTGTTATTTTCTTTATTGAATCCAAAAGTACTTCAGTCACATTGGTGGGTCTAAATTATGTCAGTGAAGTACTAGATGTCTGCCCAACTACCTTTACAATCTCAGTGCTTCCGGTGGGAGTAACCACTTTGCTTGTCTCGACCTCTGGTGGTTCAGTCTATGTTCGCATTTCCACTAGAAAAGGTTTTGGTTTCTCTATGGTTACCAGTTTCACTATCTCAATGTGTCCATGTGACTCTACCAGTTTCTCTACTTGTTTCACTGTGTTATCTACTACTAGTATCTCCATTGGTTTTTCTTTATTCTCTGTTGTCGGTATCTTAGTTACTATTTCTATAGGTTTCCTTGTTCTTGCATTGGTATTGTCATTAACCATTTCACTAACCAAGGGTTCCTCTGAATGCTCAGATTGCTCCACTTGTGTCTTAACCCTAATATTATCTACCTTTGTTCCAACCTTAATATTATCTATCGGTTGCTCAGTAGAAACATCTTTCTTTTCCTTTGTGCTTTCCTTATCAACTACAATGTTAACCTCCTGAGTGTCTATGTTCGTAGTGTACAAAATTTTAGACTCAGGGTTTGTATCCTCATGTGGTGTATCCACATTTTTAGTAGCTGGTGTACTATCAGTCTATACCAGTGGAGTAACTGAAGGTGGTGGTAGGTTATCAGTTACTTTAATGTTTGGTAGTCCACCTACCTTGTCTTTCCCCTTGTCTTTGTCCTTTTGATAAAATTTGAAAGTTGTAGGTCTTTTATGTTCTTCTTGTTTTTCTTTCTCAATAAAGAAGATGTCACATTTGTCAATTATTTCTTCTGAAATTTCATTAACCCTTCCAGTCATTACAATCACATGCCAGTGTCCGCTTGCAAAAACTAACCTATTAGCTTCACTAATCAATTCATCAATTTCTTCAACAAATTTGACTGGATGTACAGCTAGAAGTTTCTCAATTTTAATTTTCTTATCTAGCTCCATAATTTCTAACCTCTTAGCATCTAACCGCCTATAGAATTCACTAGGCAAATCATCTACAACTTCTATTAACACTTTCTTATATATGTCAATATGTAGGATGATTCTATTCTCTATACTTTCTTTCTCTTCATTAGTGAATGTATCATATAATTTGCTCACATTGGATAAGTTGTCATCATTAGTTATTTCATTCAGTAAGTTGTCCAATGGCGGTATAACTTGTTGCTGATTTTTCTTCTTTGGTGTCAACTTCTTTGCCGGTGGCCTCACTTCCTGTTATTTCTTCCTTGTCTTCTTGGGTGTAGGAGAGGGTACCGGTGAGGGTTTTCTCTTCCTATCTACTCTTTTGAATTCAGCAAGAATTTCACTATCTAATGATGTACCAACCAGTGAGAGATGAGCCTCTGGTTGTAATCCTTCTAAGTCACTTTCTTTAATACCGGTGATATTCATGATATTTTCTTTTATTTCCTTAACTTGTTTAGATGCACATCTTATGTATTTTTCTCTTCTCTTTCTCTATTTTAATGTTTGTACATCACTTTCTATTGTTTGAGCATTTCCAAAAACCTTTTCTTCCAGTTCTCTAGGGGCTTCTAAAGGGCTTTGGCATAAGTTTCAATTATGTTTACATCAGCCTCATATCCCACTTATGTCACCCATACAGCTCTAGGAAGAACTGCCTCCATCCATATCTCATCCCTCTTAATTACAAAACATATTTCCTTCTCATACTTGTCTACAATACTTTGTGGTAACCTTTCCCTTGTTTTCATTTTAGCTTTGAATGTTTTGAAGTACTCTGTTATATTGTTATCCTTATCTGTCCCCATACCGGTGAAGATATCTAACAGTTGTTTTCCTACCGGTATATCATAACCAAAGTATTCTTGCCAATACCAGGAACCTCTTTGGTGAGATACAACATCAGACATACAAGTAGGTTGCCAAAATGAAAAGTACCTTTCTTGTCTCCTTTGATCTTTTTTAGATTATCTATTAACTCATCCTTTAACCACTCACATAGATCTATCTTTGCATCACTTTTGACCATATCATATGCACTTTTAAAACAAAGACTAGAAATAGAGTTGAGTCGATTTGCATGGGTGGCCTTATAACCTAAGATCATACTTATGAATCTAACATTCACATCTCTTACATCATTCACTCTCAAGGATCTGCTATCATAGGTTCCTCCTGTTAATATCATCACTGTGTTATTGGAAACCTTCTTAGTTTTATCTGGCCTACTACTGGTGAAGGGTAAGCCAGTCCCTGCCCTAACTTCTTCCTTAGTGATTTTACAAACAGAATCTAGCCAAAATAATTGACCATGAACTCTACTAAGCACAATCCTTACTACCTCCTTAGGAAATTCTAGGATGTCAAGGATTTCCACAAAACCTAAATTTTTAATAACCTTATGTTCGGATTTCACATTTCCACTTTCATCATAGATAACATTTTTATACATTTTCAATATTTCCTCTGAACCTAATTCCTCAATATGGCAATGAATATAGATTCTAGGGTCTTCTGCATATGCAACACCTTTTGGAATTTTTGAAAAATCTCCTAGAGTATCATCTTGTTTCGCTATCTTGAGGATAATCTTGAAAATGGGACTAGGGCGTTTAACTACTTCCACAATAGTAGGGTTTGCAATAAATTCTGGAGCAGAGGAGGAAGCCATTGATAAATACCTTAATCTGCCTGATAGGTTTGAATTCTTGAAAAAACTTGCTTCACTTCTTTCTAAGGATGCCTTCGCTCGGATTTTCCTGCTCTCTGAAAGTTTGAATACTCGGTGAATTGAAAAAGAGAGAAAATCACTTATTTATAATGTCTTTTCCTCCAACAACTGCATTAAATGTTTGCCGATTAAGTAAAACTTAACACATCTGCCGGTAGAGAAGAAGTCCATCTTCTCATCATTGAGCGAGGATAAACTTGCATGATTTTCAACTTGTTGTAGTACCCCCAAAAGGTTATCTTTTAGTTGGATGAAGAGTCTCCTGTCGGTGGAGTAATACTTTGTTCTACTGGTGAAGGAATAATCTCATCAACATTTTGATTCGTCTTTCTAATCCATTGTCTTGAAAATTCTTGCTTTACCTCATCAACCTTCTCTTTGCCTTTCAAACTGGGTCCTTTATTATTTGCCAGTGAAGTCTTACTTCTACAAAATTTTGCAATATGTCCAATCTTGTTACAAGCATAACAAGTCACATTTTTTTTTTCTGAATAGCCTTTCCATATCCTATGTCTGTTTGTGTTCTTCATTGATTAGATAAGTGCCCAAATATTCCACAAACATAACATCTTACATTCATTCTGCAGTTTTCTGAATTGTGACCAATTTTGTTGCATTTGGAACATTGACCGGTGCGTGCATTAGTGTTTTGATTATTTCTAGATCTACACTGATTTTCTCTATGACCATACTTGTTATAGTTAAAGCATTTCCCATTAAATCTGTAGGCATTGGGTTGTCTTACCAGTTTACTATGATCATGATTTTTTGCAGTACCGAAACTTTCACCAACTTCAAATCCAAGTCCATTAATGTCTCCATTAGGTTTCTGATTTTTCAGCATACCATCAAGTTCTTCTAAACTTTTCTTGAATTTCTCTTTATGTTGATTTGCAGTAGCCAACTCATTTTCCAAAATTTCCTTCTATCTCATAAGTTCAATTTTATCATGTTCCATGTGAATCAGATTTATCTTTAACATATCATTTTCATGACTGAGTCTTAGATTTTCATTTCCAGCATCATTGAATCTTCTAGTCAAGTCATCTTCATTCTTCCTTCTGTCTTCAATGTCTTTACAAAATCTCATTGTCATGTCTTGCATTTCATTACTCAAGGTCATGTTTTCTTGCCTCATCTTTCTTACAAGCTCATTAAGAGTTTCCTTTTCATCATCGTTTTCTACATCTTCTCATGAAGTTATTTTCTCTTATTTCTAGCAATAGTGAGATTCTCCTGAACTCCTTGAATGAATTCTTGTGTAGTCCTTAGATCATCTTCAAGTTTGATATTCTTCAATTTCTTTGCATCATAGTCCATAAGAGCTCCTTCTAATTGCTTTCTTAAGTTCTCCATTTGTACCGGTGTCAGAATCTTCCTCAAGTTGTTAGACTTTTGAAAATAGAGGACCAGGCTCTGATACCAATTTTTAGGATTAATGATAGTCCCAAAGATACTGAGAGGGGGTGATGAATCAGTATCTAACCAGTTAACAGAATATTTGACCTTATTAAGTAATTTGCATTCCAAAGCAATGTACCGGTAAGCAAGAATTAATGCAGTAAATGTGAACAATAAAGACAACATGGAAAGAACACCATAACACTATATGTATATAATGATCATGTTTGGTATAAATCTTTGTATGGATACTAATGAATTACTTCTTTATGAGATATATGGTGATTAATCTTTATACTTTGTTATGAGGACCACGAAAAATAAATTTTATGTTATTCCTCTTTATTTATATGAAATCTTGCCTTTCCTTCTTTTTGGTTAAAATCACACCCTACAAAATCTCAAAATCATATCATAAGAGGGAGTTGTACCTCTAAAATTCAGAGGAAAGTTGCAGGAACATTCACAACTTATAAAACCATTGATTGATAACTTGTTCTCTTATGTGGGCATAGAGTTATATTGTTATATTTTCGAAGGGAATAAAATATGTGAACCAGCAATCATTTTGTTCAAATGCTCCTTGGTCTTCTCATTGTCTTCATTTTTTACTTTCACATCTACAATAGTGTTGTTTGCTTGCTTAAGTTCTTCACTGAATTCTTTATGCCTTATTTTAATCTTCTGGATATGTTATCTTGGCTTCTCAATGCATTCATTTGCCAGTTGGATATTTTCTATCAAATCTTTGTTTTCATTTTCTACTGCCTCAATATCCTCAAGAGCATTCCTAAGATCTTCGCTTAAATCCATAAGTTCAACTTTCTAGATCTCCTTCAAGTGGTTAAACTCTTCCAAAGGACTTGGCTTTGATACCAATTATTGAATACTTAGAATACTAAGAGGGACAGGTGAATCGGTATTCCCTTGAACTTATTAAAACTTCTAACTAGCCAATCACATAACATAATTTAAATGTAGTAAAGGAAATTAACACATAACACTGGATTTGTACGTGGAAAACTCAATATGAGAAAAACCACGAAGAGAGTGATCTCTCAAAAATGATGTAATATGTAATTGGTTACATAGAACAAAAGGGTTGGCTCACTGCTAGTGGAGGCTCACTGCCTAAATACAAAAGGGCTCACTACCAGATGATAGAGTACAAAATTGAACTGTTAGAGTTGCATCTAACATATGCATGGATTACAATTTTGTTGAAGTGCGTAAACTACTTTATACATCCACTATACATATATTACATAACAATATTCACATAAACAAAACTTTTGCATATGCAATATGTACACAATATTTATTTTTCAACAACCATGTCTCTAACTGGAAAAACTGAAGGCTATATATATCCGCACCAAATATTTTGATCAGTCAGCTCAATTAGAAAGGGGTGAGACCAAAATATCTACATGAAACAACAAAAATATCTTCATAAGATGTCAACTTCAATCCTTATCCAAGACTACTTTGCAAAACATGCCTCCAATATATCCTGATAGGATCAGATCCAAAAAAGCCTTATAGATTATGCCTTCATCACATCCGAATGGGACCGAACCCAAAATACCTTCCGGTAAGGTAGATACCGAACCTCAAAACTGCATGAAGTAAGCATAGATACATTGCATAATAAAGAAATAGCTTGTACAGAAGAAAATTACTAGACCAAACCAAAAACATACATGTGGGACCAAATCACATCAATGACAATAGGCCAAAAATTATTGACATATTAGTTAGACTTGTTAATGAAAGAAAGGGGGGGATAAATGATAATATGTTTGTTAAGATATATGACTATTTTGCACAAATTTATGAATTTTTTAAAAAATTTCATTAAAAATCATTATTTGAGTCTTGTAGATAGATAAGCACATAGATAATAAATAAAACATACTATTAGAAAATCATCAATATATTAAAATGAGAATATGTCTTAACCTTCATATTTAATATGTTGAATGACCATAAAATTTATGAAATTAAAGCAAGTTGAAAGATAATAATTTGCAATTGAAAAAGATAAAAAAAAATTGATTTCAATAGTGAGGCTACTATAGAAGCAACTTATAAAATGTGGCATCATAAATACAAATTTGTGTCTCTTCTTTAGTGCAGAAATAGTTCTAAGATTGAAAGTGAGCCAAAAGAATAATAGCTTGACTACTTGGGCACAAAGAAATAGCACCTTAAAATCAAAATCATTTAAAAATAATACTTAACATGGGAGATTCAAATCCAGCTAAAAGTTTAATAACTTAAAATGCTTAATCATGACACAAATTGTCTCACATTTTATTCTAGGTAACACGAGACAATAAAAAATATAATGCTTAATTCGATAGACTTTAGGGGACTGATTAATTTGTTGATGCCAATATACATTTTGAAGTGAAATATTGGTAACAGTTGCAACATTTTGCAACATTTTTTTTTGTTGATGCATATTCCAAAGGTTGTTTGGGAAATCAATGGTGGTGCATACAAGCATTGTACATTGCTTTTGCAGAATAAGAAATTGAAGAAGGAAGAAGAATTCAAAATTGATAATTACAATTCAATAAACAAATAGCTCATTGAATGCAGACAACATAATCTAAGTGAAAGTCATGGTGTCAAAATTCACCTTATTTTTTTCTGGAGATTTTGTAATGGATTGAATATGATAGCATTGTCTTATGCCTGTTGCAATCTAACATCGCACTTGAATTTAATGAATAGTTAATTTATAAATGGTGAATTTAGGGAGGAAGAGAGACCTAACAAAATCCATCGCAACTATTGAAATGCAAACAATGATAAAAGCAATTGAAAGGTTATTATTGTATGTGGGAAATTGATGTTGTAAATAAACCAATTTACGAGGGGAAGTGTCAAGGTTGTACTAAATGATCAATGTATCAACATTGTTTGTGGAGAAAGAGTGAGAGTTGCAATCTGCAATTATGCAAAAGTTGAAGTTAGCACCATGAATGGTTGTTTAGGCATAGCAATGGATAGAAGCAAAAGTGAATTGAAGCAGATTAATAAAATTAGTTTTATTGGTTGTGTTGTATATGTTAGGATTCCCACAGATACTGAGAGGGAGGGGTGAATCAATATCTGACCGATATATAGAATTTCTTATCTTAAAACATGCAGAACATATTATAATAGTGTACCGGTATGCAAGAAATAATGAAATAAACAGAATTAAAAACATCCACATGAAAAGCACACCATGACATAAGGATTTAACAAGGAAACCTGTAAGGCCTTCCCCAAACCAAGCTTTGATTAACTTAGTTGACCATGTTTGACCCTATTTATAAATGCTATAAAATACAATAGAATGGACCATGTTAGACCGATAGATTTTTGAGAAAAGAAATTGAACCAAGTTATAGAGTTATTTCACCCGGTGGTGTATACTTTGATGTATTATGAATTGAAAACCTAAAAGATCCACTGATTGGATAATCTTGATCTGATGTATGTCAGCTATACCTGGATTTAGAACTTATCGAATTCCATGATTTGGATAAAATTGATGTAGGATTGATGCTTCATTTATATGCTTTATGATATAGGACTCTACATGATTCTAGAATAGGATGAATTTGAGATAGTGTATGTCATTATTGGAATTGCAAGACTTTACTATGATTATAGAAATAGAATGCATGTTTTATGTATGGAGTAAAATTATGAGAATTGTGATAATTGATTATGTGGATTTACTTGGATATAAGATGTATTGGTTTGTGTAAGCGTATAATTGTATGCAGAGTGTTTGATGTGTATTTTTATTCATGTGCTTTATATTATATGAGGTTATTCGAAATTACTAATGTGTGATTGAGTTGCATAGGAAAAGATATCCATGTGACCATGGAAATATTATGGAGAACCAAACCTAGACCTATGTATGTTCGTAAAACCAGGCTTTGTCTATTTGGAGAGACAACACCCCGTTTGTGTCCTATTTTATTCGTAATAGTAAATGATGGATGTGTGTTATGTGTTATTTAATTGATTTATTTAAATCCAACAAGAGACATGATTTCATGTATAATTTTGTAAAATTATTTTCTTTGTGTCACTTGACACATGTGTGGATTTATGTTTGAGTTTTTAAATTGTCTCTTGGAGGGAATTGTTTAACTATAGCTTTTTCAATTAATATAATGTGATTCCATAAATACCTTGACTAAAGAATCTTTGGGATGGTCAACATAGATTTGACCCGAAAATAAACTTCAAAGGGGTTAAAAAAGGGTTAAATGGACACCTAGGGGTAGTTTAATAGGGTTTCCTAAAGCCCATAAGGTATACCTAAGGGTTAGGGGTAATTTTAGGCAAGTTTCTACTCCCATGTGACCTTTTAGACACCCTAAAAGGTGACTTTTCTAAGTTGTGCGAAAATTGAAATTGGATGACTTGAACTAAGTTGTGAACCTTCCTTTTCAAATGAGAGTTCCCTTTTCCATTTTACCTTACTTTCCTTTTCAGTTTTAGAAACTTGAGAGAACTCACACTAGTATCTTCTTAAACAAGAAAGAGAGATTTTTGGGGGTAATCACCCACTCTCCATTTTTGGAGACAAAAGAATTTTGAAAAGAAAAAGATAGATTTGAGATTTAGAATTCTAGCTAAGGGTAGAAAGAGAACTCTTGTGCAACTGGGCTACTCATCCTCAACAAAACTAGCATACCTTTGGGTAGTTTAAGGTTGGTTCTACTTTTCTTGTAATGTTTTCTTATTGTATGTTGTTTTTAAAGAAAAATGCATATGAGAAAGACTGGTTTTCGTGCATGTATTTCTTGGAAATTTACTTAGTGTTTTGTGCTTATTCAATGTATGTGTTTTGGGAGTAAACAAGACCTCCTACTCTTGGGAGAGAGGATGGGCTTGTGGGTGGTAGAAGTGACAACCCTCGAGTGAGAGGTTCTCATTATGAGAGTGATCACAAGGGATTTTATGTGATCGTTGCTGCATGGCTTGTTTATGCATTGGGGGTCATAAGGAGGGAAAATAAGCCATGAATGCCTTGGGGGGCATAAGGAATATGGGGTTGTTATACTTGATGTATTTGGTTTGCCATGAGGTGGCTATATGTTTTGTTTTTCCATGAGGTGGCTATATGTTTTACCATACTTGCAATCTCCTCAGGGTACTTGGTCCACTACCACCCTTCAAAAGACATCACAAATGTGTGGTGCAATGTAGCCTGGGTTGGGATTGTGTTTAAGCTATTGTTTTCCCTTGTCTTTTGTATTACATGTGTGTAATCCTGTCTAGGGATTGGTTCTCCGAGCTCGGGGGTGGCTACTAGTTAGCCTAGGCTGGGAGGTGAGCACTCCATGGTCATCTCTTTGTTTTATTTGCAGGTTGTTAGAAGAAAATATCAGGACATGTAGATATGGCTGGAGTTAATTGTTGCAGAAAAATGTTGTAAATGTAATTAATATTCTTTGAAAGTCCTCATCTATTTGAAATGAGAGACCTATTTGTAAAATGACAATAAAGACTTGGGAATATGATTTAAAGATATGTGATATTTATTTATGTTATATTGCAGAAAAGAAATGATTATTTCTAGTTTTTAGTTTTGAAATAAATATTTGTTGTGTATAGGATGCTTTGAAAAGAAAGAAATGTGTTCATTCCTTTATGCATTTAAAGAAAAATATTAGTAAAGAAATGAAATTGAATTGCATGCATGTAGTAGGTTGATAATACAACATCCTAGAACTATTCATGGGAATGCAAAACTTAGTTATCTAAATCTGTTTGTAGATGTCTAAAACTGGTCAATGCTTGCGGAATCATACTTTAACATTTGTGCATTCCCTTATTTTAGGGTTTTTGCATCGCATTAACATTTCTTCTATGTCACGCACTTGGTTTTTATCATTTGCGAGCATCGAGTCCTTCTACATTCTTCATTTATCTCGCTCTCAAATTTGGTCTTGTCGATAACAATCTTCAGTCATGATTTTGGTCAATCTTATCCTATCGCATCAATATGCGTGCTCATTTGTTATCATTTTGGACATCGTCAATCCTAATTAGGGTTTTGTCCTCTTATCAATCTTGTCATTTTGCAATCAATTTTTCATCGATCATTGTCCTCTTATCAATCTTGTCATTTTGCAATCGATTTGTCATTGACCGTTTTCATTTTCAATCTTATCGACTTGCGATTGATTTGTCATTGATCATTGTTATTTTCAATCTTGTCGACTTGTGATCGATTTGTCATCAATCGTTGTTATTTTCAATCTTTTTGTCTCGCGATCAATTTGTCATCGATCATCATCCTTCTCAATCATGTCAATTTGGATCAATTAGTCATTGTTCCTCGTCAATTGGCACAATTATCAATCAAATCACTTATCAGTATGAATCATTTAATCATGATCGAATCGACATCAAATCAATCTTACATCAAGACCTAATTGTTGTCCTTGCATTTCTAATTTATCTTCTAGGGTTTCATGATTTATTTATTTAACCTTGTTTGTCATTTTTTCTCCATTTTCCCTCTAGGTTAAATAATTTATTTATTTATCCTAAGTCTTCTTGTCACAATTAAATATTTATTTAATTGGCTAATTAATTCCCCCTCTTTTTGTGAATTAATTAATGAATGAAAAATTATTAATTAATTCATCTAATTTTCTAATTTCATCAATTTCTAATTTCCTAATTTCCACATCATTTCTAATTTTCTAATTTCCTAATTTTCCTAATTCCTAATTTCCACCTATTTTCTAATTTGTCAAATTCAATTTCCACCTAATTAATTTCTCTCTAGTCTCTCCCTATTTTTTTGCTTCGGTGGAAGCATGAATTTCTCATGCGTCATACTGTTGGCATAGCAAGATGTCATAAAGTTTTTAGTCCTCTAACCTTTGCATTGGCAATATGTCATAATTCATGACATAGAAGGTGTCATAACCTTCTTTCTTCAACTCAATTTTTCCATTTTTGAAATCAATTGCCTCTAATATCAATTTCATGCTAATCTTGTCCTCTCTCCAATTTGTTTATAAATTGGATGAGTTTCTTCAATCAAAAGATCTGGTCGAATCAATCACGCTTCTAGTACCCTTATGTTGTCATCTCGTCAATCTTTCTTTCATATTAGGTTTATGCACTTGAAGGTGAGATCCACAAAACAAAGCAATTTGAAGGAGAAAGAAGGACAATGGAGCCACATGAAGGAGACATCTGCATTTGGTTTGCTTAGATTTCATTTAGAATGTCTTGTCTTCATGTTTTCATTGAATGTTTTTAGGATTGTTATCACTGCATTTTAGTTTTCGTGATTGAACTAGTCCAATTAGCTATTTGCTCTGATGATTTCCACATTTCCTAGCTACACTGTTATTTAAATATTAGCAAAGAATAAAATCAAAAGAAATATTATTGTCATCTCTAAGTTTTATTTACTAGAAATATAGGTTTAAATTAGTTACTATTAGATTTGTCAAATTTTGTCGTTGGTTTCTTGCGGAAATAGAATCTTTTGTTAATCAGACTGATTGAAATAAAATTTTCTAAGGATGCTATGTTAAGTATATTTAATTCTAAAAAATCAATTTATTCTTGCAGAAAGTAGATCCATAATTAAATAATCCATCTATTTTATTTTTGCAACTAGGAGTTTGATTAAAAGGAAATAAATACAAAGATCCAAAACTGAAGTGTTTATCTGATTTGTTAAAATGTTTCAATATAAATATATATCAACATTTATTTTCTAAGAAAATGCCCTATATTTGTTATTAAATAAAATAAAAAAAGGGATTTATAAATATATAAATGAACATATCCAAATATATAAATGAACTTATATATATATATATATATATATATATATATCTTAAAAATAATAATTAAAAAAAACAACCCAAAAAAAGGGGGTTTCGGTATGCAAGGGCTGAACCCACTGTGTGTATGCACAATGGGCTGGTAGTGGCTCGGCCGCCACTATGACTCCACACAGTGGTGGCACGGAGGCCACCACTGTGGGAAGCCACAGTGGAGGTCGGGGCCTCCCACTGTGGGTAACCGTGGTGGAAAGGGCCCAGCCCGCTACTGTGTATTCCCATAGTGGACGGTACTCAGCCGCCACTGTGGGGGTACACAGTGGCGCCAGGGCATGAGCCCCCCAAAACCTCCGCCTCCACCATTCATTTGCTCCGCCACCTCCTCGACCCTCTCCGCCATTCCTTCCGATCGGCTCCCTACAACATCAAGGCAAAAAAAATAAAACCCTAACCCGATGGGGTTAGGGTATCAAAATAAAATAATAATAAAAAGGAATACATGAAAGGGTATTTTATATTGTTTTTTTAATTAGGTTTCCATGTTATGGTGTAATTAGGTTTTGAGGGGAGACATATTTGAGAAAATAAATATTTACCTATGTATAGGTGTTAATGAGAATATATATATATATATATATATATATATATATATATATATATATATATATATATATATATATATAATTGAATAAGATTTATAATGGGAGTATACATTAAGTGATTATTTAGCCCAATGGATTAGTTTGGAAATTAAATGAATTAATCTATAACATTATTATTATCACGTTGGGATATGTATAAGTGAGAAGTACTTTTATTAGCTATTTAATCTGGGAAATGTTTAGGTAAGCATTATACACCATTTAGTAAATTCTTTTAAAGAAGATGGACTCTTTTTCTTCTTATAGTGTTTAAGTTGTTTAAATCTAAACCAAGAGGTAATGAGAATAGTGAATTTTATAAGAATAATGAACTTATAATATTTAATATTTGATAAAGGAAAATATGACAACTTGATTTAAGATATATAGCTATGCTCTAGAGATCTTAATGTGTTTTATTTTTAATAATTAACAGAGCATTTTAATTAAATATTTATCCTAAGAGAAAATTTGAAGTGGCGTAAATTATTTTCTCTTCTATAAGATGGACTAAAACCTGCAAACCCTGTTAACCCAAGTGGAGTCTTTCATCAGATAAATTAATTAACTTAAAGATGTTTGGCACCTTAATTGCATCTACTCAATTAGAAAATATTAATGAAATGAATTAGTAATAGTGTTGGCATTTAGTAATTAATTGATATCAAACCCGGCAATTATAGTAATGCCTGTTTAGTAGATATGGATCAAATTAAGTACTAACAAGCGCAACTAAAAGGAAAGGAACTTTCGAGAGAATTTAATAATACCGTCATGAAATTTATTTGCTATGTTAGTATTTAATATCAATATAGAATTCGTTTGGAACAACTTGTTAAGTTATCACAACTATTTAAGAAATTTTTGCATGTAATTTAGTGTTTTAAAAAAAAAAAATTGTTGGTTGTGTTTTGCCCTCAAAGTTTGGGCATGACATTTTGGTATCAGAGCCCTAGTTTCATACACTGGTGAACATGGGCTACATTCATAACTTAGTTGAAAACAAACTATGGTTTGAAGTATAACACCTAGGTGGAAAACTTGCAAAATAACAAAGTGAAACATAAGTGAAAATTCTTGTGGATCAATAGATCAACATATATCAATTCAAGGGGTTCCAAGGGTCACTAAAAACTTTGAAATTTGATCTTATTAGTCACAATATTTATGGCTTAAATAAAACCCCAAAGGCTGCAAAATATTCAACTAATTATTCATATGAAGTAATTTCGGTGTTTATTAACGGAATTTAGTTCTTTAGTACTTATGGGGTTACCATTCAATTGGAACCTAAAACGCAATAACTGCCCTAATCAAGTCAAGTATGAGGAGTTAATCTTTCAATAAAATACCTCTGATGGTAACTAAAGGAATGTCAGCCATCGAGATATGTTCTTGACATGGCAAATCAAGCGAGATAAATTAGACCTTAGATGAAGGCACCATAAACAAGATAAATAAGACTAAGACAGTTCAAGTTGAGTTTTAAGCTATGTGAAATTATGATGGTTAAAAAGATCAAGGCCATCATTGGAGACATAAATGAGGAAGAATTAAAAGGAACTCTTGCGAATCTTAGATAAAAGCACTAACCTATCCTAATGACTAGGTACCTTAAGATTGTGGTCATGCTAGAGTTCTTATTAAGAGCATTTGTTGGACAATGTTTGTAGCAATATAATGGAGCTAGAGTCGGATAACCCTGAAGATGAGAACTAAAATGATGAATGGAAATTCCCTTGATCAGAAAACCCTAGTAATACTATAGGTAAGATAAATAAGTAAAAAGGAGGCATGAACATTTTGGGTAAAGAACACAATAAACCCTAAGTTCATCCATGGTTATATAATTGGGGAAACAAGCAAGTAAAACCTCAACTAGTTCCTGTATGGGAAGATAATCTTGGAAAAAGTAAATAATGGAAGAGAGAGTAGAGTTGATTTAGGAATCATACAAAAATCCCCATTGAAGTACAAGGGGTGTAAAAGAATTAAGATCTTATAATCTAGGAATAAGTAACTAATATTCGTTCAGAAAACTAAGAAGAAAAGTGCAACCCAATCATGGTTAGCTGCTAGGTACAAGACAATATGTAACACAGTTCAACTACTAGGCACAATCAAAGAAGCTTTGCAAATTTTGGCACTCAAGTGTGAAAGTATGCGAAAAACATTAAGTATGGATGAAACAACGTGCAGATGGAAATGGCTTAGGAAATGATAGTATAACATTAATATAATACCAAAGCTTAAATGAGAATTAGTTGGTAGTATAAAATATTTTATGTGAACATTGATAAGGAACCGCATTATGTGGTTAGCTAAGGGAGAACTTGGAATTTACGGGAGTCTTAAGACATTGGTAATTATTGGACATCCTTATATTATACCGTAACTGGGTAACTGGATATTGGGATGGTAAGATGGTTTATTTAGATTGGAGAGATCGAAGGTTGTGATATGCCATAATTTGACTAGTAAGTAAATATAAATAAGTAATATGGAATGAGATAACTTCCCTTTTTCTAAATTTTAATTAAAAGGATGGGTGTTGGCCACTTTTCAAGTGCACACCCCCTTGATTTCATAGTTGCATAAGTAAAGTAGGAGAGGATAAGTCCACTCTCCGAGTTGTTTGAATTATGTCGTGAAATGTGTGGGTAGAAATTGTTGTCAACCATTATCGACCTTACTTGACAATAATTCCCCCCCAAATGGCTCTTAACCTTAAGTGTTTGTAATTTTGGCAACAAACTCCTACCTAATGAAGGCAAGTGAATGTTAGTGGTGAAAATATAAGGAGCTAGCATAAGGTGCTAAGAAAACAAATGATGTCCCTAGTAAAATTATATGATTACATTAGACAAACCCTAAATTGTTCTAAGTAAACAAGTGTCAATTTTGTACAGAACTATCAATCGAGTGTGTAAGACATGAAAGTGTCTATACTTGAGCTGCCACGTATCATTGAATCAAGGTTTAGCATATTAAGATAAGTAATGGAAGTTCAAGAAGAATGGATGGAGAATGGTAGAGTTAGTGCAATCACCTATTAGATATTATTATGGATGTTAATAACCCTAAAAAGATAGCGGTTTATATCGGAAAGGGTTGCTGGTAATAGTAAGCACGTGAAGGTTAAAATGGAACATGATCTATTAAACGATTGCGATCTCTTGTGTATAATAATTTATTTCATAAGTCAATAAAGGATTATAAAGAATCTAAGAACCTTAAGAGTCTAATAATCACTTCCTAACACTCTCAGGACATGTGATCTTGAGTGATGTGTTGCGGTTACTCCCTATAGCATGGCTAGAATGGTCATCTTGTCTCGAGTTTGATTCGACATTATTTTTTATTTTCCTTTGAATAGGATTTCGTGACCTAGGGGCTAGTACTTTCTGTCTATTTTTTTTTATGATGAAAGGACCACTAAATTTATGTTTCTTTTTATTTGAGCTATGGCACTTGCCATGTTTCTAGTTTTAATATTTTGCAATTGTCAGCATTTTTCTTCTTTTTATTGGACTTGGCAGAAGTAACTTGTATTTTGATCTTGTAAAGTGTCAAAGTGGTCATTTTGACGGTTGATATAACTAGCCCTAGTGATGTGATTTGTGTAAATGTCTATCATGTTCGTTGAACCACTGATAGTGTGTCATGGGAGAATACCATAAGGGGTGAAATTAGGCACAAAGAATTAACAAAAAAATATATATATTTTACCAAATTAAGAAAAAGGAAGGAATATCCTCCTAAGTTAAATTAATTATGGCAATCAGAAAGAGAAAAATTTATAGCAATAGTGTGATCTAGACCTAATGAATTATGAAAGTAATGATTGTCGACTGGTAAATTTAGCATTTGTATGGAGATGATTGCGTGGATGATATCTAAAATAAGTATTAATAATTCCCATCACTCCCTTAGAATGGGATTGTTATGTACCTTAATGTTTGGAAATTGTGAATAATGTACCCTATGAAACTTAAACCTTGGTGCCTAGAAATATAAACATTGAAATCCCTAGTGGTAGAAAACTACCCTATATAGGGGTGGATTTGAAGAACCTTAATTTGATTATGCCTTGTTACCTAAGGAAGTTGGAATAAATTATGCACCTAGGACGGTTTAACAAATATTTTATTAACACTCTAATGAGGTGCCTGTTTGTAGAGTAAGTAGATTCGTTGTAGATAAGTGTGATGTCATTTTTCTTAAGTAACATTCTTGGACGAGAATACAGTAGGATAAACATGCTTTTAAACAACGTAGGACTCCTAGAAATTCAATATGTGTAACCTTGATTGTGAAAGTTGATGTGTGTTATTGATATAGTTTGGATGGCGCATTAATGTAAGTTGTTGAAAGACATAATTTTGTAAACACCTACCCGAGATTTATGGGAAATGTAATAAAAATACTAAGAATTTAACCTTATGCAAATAGTAAGTTAATTACAAAAAAAAAAAAAGTTGATTTTGGTATTTCAACTTGCTAGTAGGCAAGATATGATTTTGAGTGACTCTTTGAAATTGTGGGAAATGTTATGTCCCTACCTCGTAATTTTACTCATGCGACTTCCAGGAGTAAGTCGAACTCTAGGGGAGGAGGATCTAAGGCCTTCCCCAAACCAAGCTTTGATTAACTTAGTTGACCATGTTTGACCCTATTTATAAATGCTATATAATACAATAGAATGGACCGTGTTAGACCGATAGATTTGTGAGAAAAGAAATTGAACCAAGTTATAGAGTTATTTCACCCGGTGGTGTATACTTTGATGCATTATGAATTGAAAACCTAAAAGATTCACTGATTGGATGATCTTGATCTGACGTATGTCAGCTATACCTGGATTTAGAACTTATCGAATTCCATGATTTGGATAACATTGATGTAGGATTGATGCTTCATTTATATGCTTTATGATATAGGACTCTACATGATTCTAGAATAGGATGAATTTGAGATAGTGTATGTCATTATTAGAATTGTAGGACTTTACTATGATTATAGAAATAGAATGCATGTTTTATGTATGGAGTAAAATTATGAGAATTGTGATAATTGATTATGTGGATTTACTTGGATATAAGATGTATTGGTTTGTGTAAGCGTATAATTTTATGCAAAGTGTTTGATGTGTATTTTTATTCATGTGCTTTATATTATATGAGGTTATTCGAAATTACTATTGTGTGATTGAGTTGCGCAGGAAAAGATATCCATGTGACCATGGGAATATTATGGAGAACCAAACCTTGACCTATGTATGTTCGTAAAACCAGGGTTTGTCTATTTGGAGAGACAACACCCCATTTGTGTTGTATTTTATTCGTAATAGTAAATGATGCATATGTGTTAAGTGTTACTATTTCATGTATAATTTGGTAAAAGCATTTTCTTTGTGTCACTTGACACATGTGTGGATTTATGTTTGAGTTTTTAAATTTGTCTCTTGGAGGGAATTGTTTAACTATAGCTTTTTCAATTAATATAATGTGATTCCATAAATGCCTTGAGTAAAGAATCTTTGGGATGGTCAACATAGGTTTGACCCAGAAATAAACTTCAGAGGGGTTAAAAAAGGGTTAAATGGACACCTAGGGGTAGTTTAATAGGGTTTCCTTGTTGGCAATATTGCATTATAACAGACAATGAAAGATTGTTGGCATTTCTTAAGGATATTGAGAAGGTTGTTGATGATTATGGATATAACTGATCAAAGATGTTTTACTATCTTGATATTATTATTTTGTCATTGATGTCAAGAAATTGATTTTCTAATTCAGTATGATGTTTCTATATCTTGAGAAGTATGATATGAAGATTATAAAGATGTCGGTAAAAGACACAGGAAAGAATATGATGAATAAGGTATTCAATGGGCAACTACTACCGAGTCAGACAATGATGAGATCATGATGTTTTAGATTGTTTTA
Organism: Cryptomeria japonica; assembly: GCF_030272615.1. Classification (NCBI taxonomy): domain Eukaryota; kingdom Viridiplantae; phylum Streptophyta; class Pinopsida; order Cupressales; family Cupressaceae; genus Cryptomeria; species Cryptomeria japonica. The sequence continues at coordinate 53,400,441 of NC_081414.1, read as the reverse complement.
ACATTATACATATGTTGTAAATTGTAAAGGTTAATACTATACTATGTTATCAACCCTAAGGAACCTAGTCAGTAAACCCTAAGGTTATCACTATCGGTTAATGAAGGTGGAATGTCTATCGAGTGGAGTTTAGTATTCACCGAGTTGTTACCAAGTTGTTACCCAGCTATAACAGAATGCATTAAATGTTTACATGCAGTATTCAATAAACGAAGTTGATGAGTTGGAGTAGATTAAATGATTGGTAAGCCGTGGAAGAATTTTGTTAATGAATCTAAGGCAAAGGAAAGTTGGCATGAAGATCTACAGCTCAGATTGAACCGGAATACTCTGGCACAAATTCCAAGACTATTATGCAAGTTCCAAGGTGGGGTAAAACATTTTCAGATCAAAAGATGCATTCAACCTGGACAAGATTAAAGATCTGATGGCTATGATTGATCATGGGAAATGTGATCAAGGAGATTAAGCGGTTACCTAATATTTTATAAATAGGAAACTGTTGATAAACAATGGAATGCGGGCAAGTGTATGCACAGGGATGCTACATACTAATTACCGAGCATAGAAGCTTGAAGACCTATTAGAAAAATAGAGTATAGAAGCCCAGCAGATAGACAAGATTAGTTCTATGTCTAGATTGTATTGAATAAATAGGAATCTTCTTTAGCATTTTAGATGTGAAGTTGCAGAAAGATTTTTATTACTGTTATTTTGTGAAAGTGACAGAAAATCTCTTAACCGAGTGGACTTAACAGTCTTATATGTGCTACATCTATCAGGAGTTGGACAATATGTTGTATACTATCTGGAGAATGATTTTGTCACACCGAGCACCTATCCATTGACTATGGAAGAGATAAAGGCGAAGCAAGAACATATTCAAGCAATGATTGAAATAACATCTGCATTGACCGATTTAGAGTTTAATGATCTAGAAGGCTGCAATGATGCAAAGGCAATGTGGGATAAGCTCATATCAGTATATGGAGGAGATGAACATGTTCAAAGAGAAAAAGTAGATAGTCTCAGAGGACAACTTGAATCTATGAAGATGAATGAAGGTGAGAACATAACTCAATATAGTACAAGACTAAAGGAGATTGTCAATCAAATCAAAGGAGTAGGTGGAACTATTGAAGAAAAGGATATAACAAGTTGTTAAGAACCCTTCTACCAACTTATGCAATCCAAGTATCTACAATCAATGAATTGAGGTTTGTACCTAATATGCCAGTTTCTTTGGATGCTACTATTGGTAAGCTACATGCATTTGAGTTAAGTAATTTTGATAACAGTGGATCTTCAGTAAATAAAGTTGAATCTGCATTTAGCTCTTTTCATCTTGATGAATCTAATGATTACAATGAAAGAAAGTATAAGTACTCTGAAGGAGATCACAGTGGAGCAAGTGAAAGATTTCGGAAGAACATGGAAGAAGTACACAAACTGTGTGAAGAAATCAGAAAGAAAGAAGAGTTTGAAGCACTATTAGCCAAAAGGTTACCGAGAGGCAAAGGTAAGTATAAAGGACAACTACCTTTGAAATGTTTCAATTGTGATAAGATAGGACATATGGCTTCTAACTATCCTGACAAAGATTTTACTGAAAAGAGAGATTACCGAGATAATAGACAGAAAGATAACCATTACAGAGGACACCGAGACTTCAGAAGAAGAGATAGAAAGACATGCTTAATAGCTGATGAGGAATCTAACGATGATAAATCAGATGAGACTGGTACAAAGGAAGTTGTTTATGTGGCTATCAAGGATGGCTCAGGTGAAGAACGGTATGAAGAAAAAGCCCTAATATCTCACATAAACACTAATGATTCTTGGATTATAGATAGTCGATGCTCACATCATATGACAGGAGATAAACACAAGTTTGTTATGTTAGAAGATTATGATGGAGGCTATGTTAGATTTGGTAATGATGCACCATGTCTGTTAAGAGGTAAAGGATCTATAACACTTCTTGATAATGCAAGATGCAATGATGTTTATTGGGTTGAAGGTTTGAAATACAATTTGTTGAGTGTAGCACAGCTAAACAACACAGGTTACCGAATAGAATTTCAGAAAGGAATTGTCAAAGTTCATGACAAGAATGGAAAGTTAGCTACTACCAGGACACAAACAAAAGGTAATACATTTCACCTTGACTCAACTCAGAATAAGTGTTTGCATGCAAAGATTGATGATACCTAGTTATGGCATAAAAGGTTTTGTCATGTAAATTTTGATAATCTGATCAAAATAAGTAAGAAGCACAGAGTAAGAGGTCTACCGAGTCTTGAAAAACCTGAGAATGCTATGTGTCGAGGATGCTAGATGGGTAAGATGACAAGATCAAGCTTTACAATTAAGTCTTACACTTCTAAGGGAATTTTAGATGTAGTGCACACTGATCTTTGTGGTCCTATGAAAGTTCAAAGTTATTATGGTGATAAGTATTTCATATTATGTGTGGATGACTATTCAAGGATGATGTCAGTAATATTTTTAAAAGAAAAATCAGAAGTTTTTCAAATGTTTAAATGGTACAAGGCAAGATTTGAAAATGAAACAAGAAGACAACTAAAATGTCTTAGATCAGATAGAGGAGGAGAGTTCACATCTGATGAATTCAACTTATTCTGCAATAATCATGGTATTAAACGATAAGTCTCTGCACCAAGAATTCCACAGCAGAATGGAATAGTTGAAAGAAGAAACAGATCTATTGTGGATTGTGCTAGAACATTGATGATTGAAAAGAAGGCGCCACAAACATTTTGGAGAGAAGCAATAAGCACAGTTGTTTACACCTTGAACCAAGTTCAATTGAAGAAAGGTACTTTGAAGACACCATATGAAATCTGGTATGATAAGAAACCTAATGTTAGTTATTTTAAAATCTTTGGAAGTAGATGCTATGTTCATAAAGATGATAGAAATGGCAAGTTTGATCAGAAAAGTGAAGAAGGAACATTTCTAGGTTATTCTTCCAGAAGCAAAGCATTTAAATGTCTGATCCAATCATCTAACAAAATAGTAGAAAGTGCAAATGTGAAAATTGATGAATTTGCAGAAAGAAATGATGAAGCAAATTCGAAGGAACTAGAAGACTATGATGAATTTGTCTATGTTCAACCGAGAAGTCCTACCGAGAAGACTGTTGAAGAAAATGAAGAGAATATCTAGTTACCGAGTGATGAAGAAGATCATACAGAGCCTACCGAGCCTGTATTAACCAAGTATGTCAGAAGACATCATGCACCAAGTTAGATTATAGGAAATAAGGATGATCTAGTGATGACAAGGAACAAACTGAGATAGAATACATGCTTGATATCTGAATTTGAACCGAGAATAGTGAAAGAGGCATTTAACAGTGAAGATCGAGTAAATGCTATGATAGAAGAGATTGATCAAATCAAGAAGAATGACACATGGACACTAATCCCAAGACCGAAGGACAAAAATGTAATCGGTACAAAGTGGATTTTCAGAAACAAGCTAAATGAAAAAGGAGAAGTCATTCGAAACAAAGCAAGATTAGTTTGCAAAGGTTATGCTCAAGAAGAAAGAATTGATTATGGTGAAACTTTTGCACCTGTTGCTAGACTTGAAGGAGTAAGAACATTGTTGGCCTATGCTGCTTTCAAGAACTTCAAGGTATAACAAATGGATGTCAAATCTACATTTCTGAATGGAATATTAGAAGAAGAAGTTTTCATTGAACAACCTGAAGGATTTGTTGAAGAAAATAATAAAGATCAGGTATGTAAATTGAACAAAGCCTTATATGGTTTGAAACAAGCACCAAGAGCATGGTATGAAAGATTGCACTCTTATTTGATTAAGATTGGTTTTATAAGGACAAGTGAGAACAGCAACATGTACATGAAGAATGATGAAAATGGAATACTGATCTCAGCCATATTTGTTGATGATATTATATTTTGTGGAAATGACTCTTTATGCAAGAACTTTGGAAATGAAATGAGCAAAGAATTTGAAATGTCATTAATCAGTGAGATAAAGTATTTTATAGGTTTACAGATACTGCAAATGAAAAATGAGATTTTCATTACTCAATCCAAGTACATAAAGGAAATCTTGAAGAAATTTGGAATGGATGATTCAAAACCAGTAAGTACACCTATGACTACCAAATGTAAATTATCTAAGAATGATGAATCTGCATCTATTGATGAGACACTCTACCAATCCATGATTGGAAAAATACAATATGTTGTTCACAGCAGACCAGACATAGCACATGCAGTAGGTATAGTTGCAAGATTCTCTGCAGATCCTAAGGAAACACACATGACAGCAATCAAAAGAATTTTTAGATACTTGAAAGGCACATAGGATTATGGATTAGTATATCAAAAAGGAAATGATTTTGATTTAAAAGTTTATACTGATGCTGATTGGGCAAGCAACATTGATGACAAAAAAAGCACAGGTGGAGGAGCTTTCTTTTTAGGAGAAAGATTAGTGAGTTGGCTTAGTAAGAAACAAGGATGTGTTTCACAGTCAACAACAGAAGCTGAATACGTTGTTGCAGCATTGAATTGTTCCAACATTGCATGGATCAAACAACTGTTGGAAGGTATAAATGAGAAAGTTACCGAGCCAGTAACTATATTCTGTGACAATACTAGTGTCATTAATATTTCAAAGAATCCTGTTATGCACTCTAAGACAAAGCACATATCTATCAAATATCATTATCTTAGAGAAGAAGCTCAAGAGAAGAAACTGATGTTGGAATATGTTAGCACAAAGGAGCAAAATAGCAGATATCTTCACCAAGCCACTACCAAGGATACTTTTGAATATCTCAGAAGCAAGTTAGGGGTCCTACCCCTATCTTCTACTCACTGACCGAGTTCGGTGAAAGCATCAATCTGATGAATCTAATGAATATCTTTTGGGAGTTGATGCTGAGTTATACACTTTAGGATGTTTTGTAAAAGTGTACTGGAATTAATACAAGAAATATTACAGGGAACAAGAATTGAAAACAAATGCTCTAACAGAGACTCAGTTGATACACAACAGCAGGAATCACTTCTTACAGAAAGAAATTATGTTTTAGTTCTTTATTTTCTTTTTGGCATTGTTGTCAAAGGGGGAGAAGTCCTACAAAGGGGGAGAAGACTACTATAAAGGGGAGAAGACTAAGAGAAAACTGAGCAGACTACAGATTGGGAAGAAGACTGAAGAAATGAGGAGAAGTCTAATGTATGGGGGAGAGCATTTTATCATTTTGGAATCACAGCAATCCGAATCTATTAAGGTCAAATCAATTGGTTTTGCCATCAATGCCAAAGGGCGAGATTGTTGGCAATATTGCATTATAACAGACAATGAAAGATTGTTGGCATTTCTTAAGGATATTGAGAAGGTTGTTGATGATTATGGATATAACTAATTAAAGATGTTTTACTATCTTGATATTATTATTTTGTCATTGATGTCAAGAAATTGATTTTCTAATTCAGTATGATGTTGCCATATCTTGAGAAGTATGATATGAAGATTATAACAATGTCGGTAAAAGACATAGGAAAGAATATGATGAATAAGGTATTCAATGGGCAACTACTACTGAATCAGACAATGATGAGATCATGATGTTTTAGATTGTTTCAACATCATACATATGTTGTAAATTGTAAAGGTTAATACTATACTATGTTATCAACCCTAAGGAACCTAGACGGTAAACCCTAAGGTTATCACTATCGGTTAATGAAGGCGGAATGTCCACCGAGTGGAGTTTAGTATTCACCAAGTTGTTACCGAGTTGTAACTGAGCTATAACGGAATGCATTAAATGTTTACATGTGGTATTTAATTAAGGAAGTTGATGAGCTGGAACGGATTAAATGATTGGTAAGCCATGGAAGAAGTTTGTTAACGAATCTAAGGCAAAGGAAAGTTGGCATGAAGATCTACAACTCAGATTGAACTGCAATACTATTATGCAAGTTCCAAGGTGGGGTAAAACATTTTCAGATTGAAAGATGCATTGAACCTGGACAAGATTGAAGATCTGATGTCTATGATTGATCATGGGAAATGTGATCAAGGAGATTAATCGGTTACCTAATTGTTTATAAATAGGAAACTGTTGATAAATAATGGAATGTGGGCAAGTGTATGCACAGTGATGCTACATAGTGATTACCGAGCAAAGAAGCTTGAAGACCTATTAGAATAATAGAGTATAGAAGCCCAGCGGATAGACAAGAATAGTTCTATGTCTAGATTGTATTGAACAAATAGGAATCTGCTTTAGCATTTTAGATGTGAAGTTGCAGATAGATTTTTATTATTGTTATTTTGTGAAAGTGATAGAAAATCTCTTAACCGAGTGGACTTAACAGTCTTATATGTAAACCCTCTAGCAAGGTGACATTCTGATTGAATGTTTGAAATCCTTTAACAATGTCACTTCTAACAAAGTGAAGATCCTAACAGATCTGAGGGAAATCCCTTAACCAGGTCACATCTAGCAATGTGTTTGTAATCTTTAACAAGATTTGCTTTTAACCGAGCATACTCTAGAAGAGTATATTTCTTAGTGGGTCCGAAATCCCACAATGGTTTTTCCCTATTTGGGTTTCCACATTAAATCTGGTGTTATGAGGTTTATATTGTTCATATGCTTTTCAGTTTGCATGTTTAACAGTTTTGGTTATATTACTGTTATATATGTTACTGAAGTTGAATCTAATGTTTTTATGGATGATTAAGTTTGTATGATTCACCCCCCCCGCCTCTCATCTTGTTGGCTATTGGATTTGTACTTATATTAAGTATCAGAACTATCATTCCTAAAGCCCATAAGATATACCTAAGGGTTAGGGGTAATTTTAGGCAAGTTTCTACTCCCCTGTGACCTTTTAGACACCCTAAAAAGTGACTTTTCTAAGTTGTGCGAAAACTGAAATTGGAAGACTTGAACTAAGTTGTGAACCTTCCTTTTCGAATGAGAGTTCCCTAATCCATTTTACCTTACTTTCCTTTTCAGTTTTAGAAACTTGAGAGAACTCACACTAGTGTCTTCTTAAGCAAGAAAGAGAGATTTTGGGGGTTAATCACCCACTCTCCATTTTTGGAGACAAAAGAATTTTGAAAAGAAAAAGATAGATTTGGTATTTAGAATTCTGGCTAAGGGTAGAAAGAGAAGTCTTGTGGAATTGGGCTGCTCATCCTCAACAAAACTAGCATACCTTTGGGCAGTTTAAGATTGGTTCTACTTTTCTTTTAATGTTTTTTTATTGTATGTTGTTTTTAAAGAAAAATGCTTGTGAGAAAGATTGGTTTTTGTGCATGTATTTCCTGGAAATTTACTTAGTGTTTTGTGCTTATTCAATGTATGTGTTTTGGGAGTAAACAAGACCTCCTACTCTTGGGAGAAAGGATGGGCTTGTGGGTGGTAGAAGTGACAGCCCTCAAGTGAGAGGCTCTCGTTATGAGAGTGATCACAAGGTATTTTATGTGACCCTTGCTGGATGGCTTGTTTATGCATTGGGGGTAATAAGGAGGGAAAATAAGGCTTGAATGCCTTGGGAGGCATAAGTAATGTGGGGTTGTTATACTTGAAGTATTTGGTTTGCCATGAGGTGGCTATATGTTTTGTTTTGCCATGAGGTGGATATATGTTTTACCATACTTGCAGTCTCCTCAGGGTACTTGGTCCACTACCACCCTTGAAAAGACATCACAAATGTGTGGTGCAATGTAGCCTGGGTTGGGATTGTGTTTGAGCTAGTGTTTTCCTTTGTCCTTTGTATTGCATGTGTGTAATCCTATCTAGGGCTTGGTTCTCTGAGCTTGGGGGTGGCTACTAGTTAGCCTAGGCTGGGAGGGGAGCACTCCATGGTCATCTCTTTGATTTATTTGCAGGTTGTTAGAAGAAAATATTAGGACATGTAGATATGGCTGGAGTTAATTGTTGCAGAAAAATTTTGTAAATGTAATTAATATTCTTTGAAAGTCCTCATCTATTTGAAATGAGAGACCTATTTGTAAAATGACAATAAAGACTTGGGAATATGTTTTAAAGATATGTGATATTTATTTATGTTATATTGCAGAAAAGAAATGATTATTTCTAGTTTTTAGTTTTGAAATAAATATTTGTTGTGTATAGGATGTTTTGAAAAGAAAGAAATGTGTTCATTCCTTTATGCATTTAAAGCAAAATATTAGTAAATAAATGAAATTGAATTGCATGCATGTAGTAGGCTGATAATACAACATCCTAGAACTATTCATGGGAATGCAAAACTTAGTTATCTAAATATGTTATTTAAATATTAGCAGAGAATAAAATCAAAAGAAATATTATTGTCATCTTTAGGTTTTATTTACTAGAAATATAGGTTTAAATTAGTTACTGTTAGATTTGTCAAATTTTGTCATTGGTTTCTTGCATAAATAGAATCTTTTGTTAATCAAACTGATTGAAATAAATATTTTCTAAGGATGCTATGTTAAGCATATTTAATTCTGAAAATCAATTTATTCTTGCAGAAAGTAGATCCGTAATTAAATAATCCATCTATTTTATTTTTGCAACTAGGAGTTTGATTAAAAGGAAATAAATACAAAGATCCAAAACTGAAGTGTTTACCTAATTTGTTAAAATGTTTCATTATAAATATATATTAGCATTTATTTTCTAAGAAAATGCCCTATATCTGTTATTAAATAAAATTAAAAAAAGGGATTTATAAATATATAAATGAACTTATACATATACACACACATAGATATATATATATATATATATATATATATTTAAAAATAATAATAATAAAAAAAACAACCCAAAAAAAAGGGGGTTTTGGTATGCACAGTGGGTCGGTGGCGGCTCGGCTGCCACTATGACTCCACACAGTGGTGGCACGGAGGCTACCACTGTGGGAAGCCATAGTGGAGGTCAGGGCCTCCCACTCCAAGTAACCGTGGTGGAAAAGGCTCAGCCCGCCACTGTGTATTCCCACAGTGGACGACGCTCGGCCGCCACTGTGGGGGTACATAGTGGCGCTCGAGCATGAGCCCCCTGAAACCTCCACCTCCACCATTCATTTGCACCACCGCCTCCTCGACCCTCTCTGCCATTCCTTTTGATCGGCTCCCTGCAACATCAAGGCAAAAAAATAAAACCCTAACACGGTGGGGTTAGGGTATCAAAATAAAATAATAATAAAAAGGAATAAACGAAAGGGTATTTTATATTGTTTTTTAAATTAGGTTTCCATGTTATGGTGTAATTAGGTTTTGAGGGGAGACATATTTGAGAAAATAAATATTTACCTATGTATATGTGTTAATGAGAATATATATATATATATATATATATATATATATATATATATATATATATATATATATATATATATAATTGAATAAGATTTATAATGGGAGTATACATTAAGTGATTATTTAGCCCAATGGATTAGTTTGGAAATTAAATGAATTAATATATAACATTATTATTATCACGTTGGGATATGTATAAGTGAGAAGTACTTTTATTAGCTATTTAATCTGGGAAATGTTTAGGTAACAATTATACACCATTTAGTAAATTCTTTTAAAGAAGGTGGACTCTTTTTCTTCTTATAGTGTTTAACTTGTTTAAATCTAAACCAAGAGGTAATGAGAATAGTGAATTTTATAAGAATAATGAACTTATAATATTTGATAAAGGAAAATATGACAACTTGATTTAAGATATATAACTATGCTCTAGAGATCTTAATGTGTTTTATTTTTAATAATTAACAGAGCATTTTAATTAAATATTTATCTTAAGAGAAAATTTGAAGTGGTGTAAATTATTTTCTCTACTATAAGATGGACTAAATCTTGCGAACCCTATTAACCCAAGTGGAGTCTTTCATCAAATAAATTAATTAACTTAAAGATTTTTGGCACCTTAATTGCATCTACTCAATTAGGAAATATTAATGAAATGAATTAGTAATAGTGTTGACATTTAGTAATTAATTGATATCAAACCCGGCAATTCTAGTAATGCTTGTGTTAGTAGATATGGATCAAATTAAGTACTGACAAGCGCAACTGAAATGAAAGGAACTTTTGAGAGAATTTAATAATACCCTCATGAAATTTATTTGCTCCACTAGATAATAGAAATTATCATAATTGTTATGTTAGTATTTAATATCAATATAGAATTCGTTTGGAACAACTTGTTAAGTTATCACAACTATTTAAGAAATATTTGCATGTAATTTAGTGTTTAAAAAAAAAAAAATGTTGGTTTTGTTTTGCCCTCAATGTTTGGGCATGACAAAACCTAGTGTGGGAAAAACCTCGGTAAGATTTGTGACCCACAATATCCACTTACTGGCCAATAAGAGAATATTACTTACAAGAGGGGCCTGCACATGCAGGAAGGCCAACTACCTAGAGCTCACTACTCAATGGGAAGTCTCACTGACTTACAATGTGGATTATACAAATCCAATATCTTGTACTACTTTACAATAGCATCTATAATGCATGATCTAGTACCGGTTGCTGCTCTGCTTCTAACATAAACCCTTTAACCTATATTTTGCATTATAGGTCTACCTTAATATTTTGCTTACATCACTTTCTTAACTTCCTTTTCAAAATGTCTATAATGATCTCTTTTATATATAAGAGTCATTTTACAACATGCCAAGTCGGTTTACAAAGTTTTTACAATAGTAAACAAAATATAATATAACAAAATCCTATCGGCCTCTATGTCGGTATACTTCCTTTCTTTGTGTCGTTGTCGGTGTCCTAAGTGCCGGTGTAGATTTTGATCGTTGATGCCGGTGAACTATCTTGCAGGTGTAATGCCTTGCAGGTGCCATAGGATTGTAAGGTTACCATCAATGACAAAACCTTCATTCACCTACAATGTCTCATTGGAGTGTGCATATGCCAACAATCTCCCCCTTTGGCATTGATGGCAACACTCATGAGAAATTTCAAAAAGTGTATCCAAAAATGTGAAATCCAAAAAAAATGTTACCAAAAATGTGTGCTCCCCCTAAGCATATGATTCTTGTGATATTTGAATTTTCTCAGACCACTACTCCCCCTTTGGCATCAATGACAAAGGTTGTCGAGATGTCAGTAGAGTTTGTAGTTTCAACCTTGTAACTGAGTAGTTACAATTTGAAATAGATCCGCCAAAATCAAGTTTATACTCTCCATAAACTTTTTACTGTCTCTTATTGTTGTCTCTGTTCTTTTAACTATGTCGGTGAGATGTTGCAAATGCTCTACTGGTGTTTTCTATCCCTGTATCAGTGCCTCAGATATTTCCTTCCGTAATGATGCTAGATAGTCCAATCTTGGACTCAGTTTTAATCTTAGATGCTTTGCCTTATTCACTATTCTCTCTTTTTCTCTTTCTAATTTAAGTAATTCTTCCTCAAAAGTTGTTATCTTCTGTTCAAAAACTGATAATGTATCAGGTGAGTTAACAAAATTATCTGCAAGTTTATTGACTTCATCCTATGCATCGCTCATCTTTTTGTCTATATCTATAGTCAAAAAGTTTGTCTTACGGGTGTCTTTGTATAGAGTTTTGTACTCTTTCAATAAATTACACAATTCTGGTAGAAGTGTGTCAAAATCTCTGGTACACTTCTTTACCTGCTCATCAAAGAATTTTTGCTTTTCAATTTCCAATTTGTCCTTCAATGTCTCTTCCTTTATTTTCTCAATGTTCTCTGTGATATATTTACACAAGGTATCAAGTTGTCCTAAAGAATCTTTATTGTCTATATTACAATTAGGAGCAATTACCTTCAAAATTGGTATTGTGTCATCTATTGCCTTATAAGCTTGTGAGATGCAATTTGTTATCTTTTTAATTGAATCCAATAGTACTTCAGTCACATAAGTTGATTTGTAGCCTAATGAGGAACCTACATTCTAAGTACCGCCAGTGGAAATAACCAATCTTGTATTGACCTCTGGTAGGTCTGTTTGTGTTTGCATTTCCTTAAGCAATGGTTTTTCTATTTCTCCAATTGTCGGTGGCACTTTTTCCTTATGAACCTGTTCCTATTTCTGTTGTTGTTCCTAATCCGGAGCCTTTTGCTCTATTTGTTTCTTTGTTTGTTGCATTGTCTCAGTCTGAGTCTGAGTTTCTACCTATTGCGCTTTGTCATCTGTTGGTTTCTCCTATGTGTTATCAGTTTGCTCAGCTACCGGAGGCTTACTAGCCATGTCAGTCTTATCAGCTGTATCTTTATCTACCACAATGTTGATCTTTTGAGTATCAACATCCACTATATATAAGACTTCAGGATTAGGATTGACATCCTCTACATCCATACTTTCAACTGTCGGTTGATCTTTTGTTGTTGTTGTTGTTATCGGTGGAGTAATCAAAGGAGGTGGGGGTAAGTTGTCTTTAACCTTGATACTGGGTAGTCCACCAACTTTACCTTTACCCTTGTCCCCTTCTTTCTGATATACCTTTATAGGTTTGTGGCTGATGTATTCTTCTTGTTTTTCCTTTTCCACTAGGAAAATGTCCCATGCATTTTTTGTCTCCTCAGTCACCTCATTAACTCTTCCAACCATTAAAGCAATGTGCTAGTGTGCAGTAGAAAATACTGACCGGTTGGCTTCAGCAATTAAGTCATCAATTTCTTTGGGTGAATTCACCGGGTATACAGCAAGTAGCTTTTCTATCTTTATTTTCTTGTCAAGTTCTACTACTGCTTGTCTCCTTGCTTCCAGTCTCTTAAATAGTTCATCTGGTACTTCATCTACTACTTCCATCAAAGATTTCTTATACATATCCATAGGCAATATAACACTGTTTTCTACTTGTTCTCTTTCATCAGCTGTCAGAGTGTCATATAGTTTCTCTATATTCTTCAATTTCCCTTCCTCTGTAATTTCATTCAACAATATGTCAAGAGGGGCCAAGTCCTTATTTGTCCTCTTCTTCTTCTTGGGTGTCAGTTTCTTCTTCTTTGGTGTAGCCTTTCTTACCGAAGATCTCACTGCTTATTATTTTTGTCTTGTTCTCCTAGGTGAGGGTGTGGTTGCCCATGAGGGATCTCTTTTCCTTACAACTCTCTTGAAAGTTGCAGGCATGTCATTCTGTAAAGATGTGCCTACCGGTGATAGGTGAGTTTCAAGTTGTGGAGGTGCTAACTCATCCTCTATTATACCAGTTTGTTCCATTATTTTATCCTTGATTTCCTTTGCTTTCCTAGAACCTTTTCTTACAACTGCCTCAACCTTTTTCACTCTTTTCTTAGATTGTATTTGGCTTTCAATAGTTTCTATAGTACCAAATACTTCTTCCTTAGGTTCTTTAGGGGCTTCCAGAAGTGCTTTAGCATAAGTTTCAATTATATGATCATCTGTTTCGTAGCCCATCTTTTTTACATAAACTGTCCTAGGGATGACTGCTTCCATCCATATCTCATCCTTCTTGATTACAAATCATATTTCATCCTTATATTTGTCAACAATCTTTTGTGATAATCTGACTCTTTTCTTCATTTTGGCCTTAAGTGCTTGAAAGAAATCATGGATATTGTTTTCCTTATTTTCTCCCATGTTATTGAATAGTTTTTTTAGATATTTACCTACCGGTATATCATATCTAAGTTCTTTGTAGCCTATACCAAGAACCTATTTGGTTATATGTAGCATCAGACATACTAGCAGATTTCCAAATTTAAAAGTTCCTTTTTTGTCTTTCTTAATCTTGCCTAAGTTCTCAATTAATTCATCCTTCAACCACTCACATACATCAATCTTCACATTATCTATGACCATATCATAAGCACTCTTAATGAACAGACTTGAAACTGAATTGAGTCTATTTGCATGAGTAGCTTTATATCCTAATATCATGCTGATAAATCTCACATTAATATCTGTTACATCATTTACTCTTAAGGACCTTCTGTCAGATGTGCCACCAGTTAGGTTTATAACTAGGTCATTGGAGACCTTTTTAGTCTTATCTAGCCTTTTACTAGTGGTCAGTAACCCTATGACAGCTTTCACAACTTCCTTGGTGATTTTGTGAATTGCATCTAACCAGAAAAATTCACCATGTACCCTACTTAAGACTATCCTAATCACATCCTTTGGGAATTCAAGAATGCTAAGGATCTCTGTAAATCCTAGGGTTTCAATGATCTTATGTTCATCTTTTACATTTCCGGATTCATCACATATAATAGTTTTAAACATGGTTTTAATCTCTTCATCTCCTAGTTCCTCAATGTTGCAGTGAATGTAAATTCTGGGGTCTTCAGCATAAACAACTCCCTTAGGAATTTGAGAAAAAGCACCTAAGGTGTCATCTTTCTTTGCTACTTCGGAAACAAATTGAAATATAGGCCTAGGTCTTTTTATAACTTCAACAATAGTAGGGTTTTCTATATATTCAAGTGCAGAGGTGGATGCCATGATAAAATACCTTTTACTGCCTTTAGGATGGATGATTGCTTGAAGTGTTCTTGCCTCTTGCTCAAAATGCCTTAGCTCAGAATCTTCATGCTCTTCGTACATTTGAAATCTCAGTGACATGAAATGAAGCCAAATCCTCAAATTTATAGTGTCTTTTTGCCATCTACCACATTAAATGTATGTCAGTTAAGTAGTTACTTAACATTGTCTGCCGGTAATAAGTAATTTCCAACTTCTCATCTCTAACCGAGGGATTAATAGCACATGTGTCATTAGATTGCCAAACCCTCAAGGAAACTTTCTTCATATAGATGAAGAACTTCCTATCGGTGGAGCACTGCTCTGTCCTGCCAGTGAAGCATTGACTAGTTCTACCGATGGAGGAGTATTCCCAATATTTAGATCAGCTTTTCTAATCCATTGTTTTGAGAATTCTTGCTTAACCTCTTCAACTTTTTCTTTACCTTTCAAGCTAGAACTTTTGTTGTCTACCGATGATCCTTTACTTCTACAGAATTTTGCAATATGCCCAATCTTGTTACATGCATAACAAGTTACATTATTCTTCTGAATAGCTTTCCCATAACCTATGCCAGTTTGTGTTCTACATTGATTAGATAAATGTCCAAATCTTCCACAAACATAACATCTCACATTCATTCTGTAATTTTCAGAGTTGTGACCAACTTTGTTGCATTTAGAACATTGATTGGTGGGTGTGTTGATATTCTGATAATTTCTAGATCTACATTCATTTACTCTATGACCATACTTATTACAGTTAAAGCATTTTCCATTGAATTTATAAGCATTAGGTTGTCTTACCGGTTTGCTGTGATCCTAAGTATTTGTAGTACCGAATCTTTCACCAGCTTCAAAGCCAATTCCAAAAGTGTCACCCTTGATAGTTTTGATACTTAATATAAGTACAGATCCAATAGCCAACAAGATGAGGGGGGGGGTGAATCATACAAACTTAATCATCCATAAAAACATCAGATTCAACCTCGGTAACATATATATCAGTCATATAACCAAAAACTGTCAAACATGCAAACTCAAAAGCATATGAACAATATAAACCTCATAACACCAAATTTAACGTGGAAACCCAAATAGGGAAAAAACACTATGGGATTTCGGACCCACTAAGAAATATACTCTTCTAGAGTATGCTCGGTTAAAAGCAAATCCTATTAAAGATTACAAACACATTGCTAGATGTGACCCGGTTAAGGGATTTCCCTTAGATCTATTAGGATCTTCACTTTGTTAGAAGTGACCTTGTCAAAGGATTTCAAACACTCAATCAGAATGTCACCTTGTTAGAGGATTTACATATAAGATTGTTAAGTCCACTCGGTTAAGAGATTTCCTATCACTTTCACAAAAAATAATAGTAATACAATCTATCTGCAACTTCACATCTAAAATGCTAAAGCAAATTCCTATTTGTTCAATACAATCTAGAGATAAAACTAATCTTGTCTATCTGCTGGGCATCAATACTCTATTATTCTAATAGGTCTTCAAGCTTCTGTGCTCGGTAATCACTATGTAGCATCCTTGTGCATACACTTGTCCGCATACATTGTTTATCAACAGTTTCCTATTTATAAACAATCTTCTAACCGCTTAATCTCATTGATCACATTTCCCATGATCAATCATAGCCATCAGATCTTTAATCTATTCTAGGTTCATTGTATCTTTCGATCTGAAAACATTTTACCCTACTTTGGAACTTGCACATTCACCTTGGAACTTGTGTTAGGGTAATGCGGTTCGATCTAAGCTGTAGATCTTCTTGCCGACTTTCCATTGCCTTAGATTTGCTTAACAAACTTCTTCCACGGCTTGCCAATTATTGATCCACTCTAGCTCATCAGCTTCTTTCATTAAATATCACATGTAAACATTTAATGCATTCTGTTATAGCTCTGTTACAACTCGATGAATACTAAACTTCACTCGGTAGACATTTTGTCTTCATTAACTGACAGCGATAACCTTGGGGTCTACCAACTAGGTTCCTTAGGGTTTACCGACTAGGTTCTTTGCTTGATAACATAGTATAGTATTAACCTTTACATTTTACAACATATGTATGATGTTAAAACAATCTAAAACATCAAGATCTCATCATTGTCTAACTTGGTAGAGTTGCCCATTGAATATCTTAACCCCTTATTCATCATATTATTTCCTGTGGCTTTACCGACTTCTTTATAATCTTCATATCATACTTCTCAAGATATGGCAACATCATACTGAATTAGAAAATCAATTTCTTGACATCAATGACACAATAATAATATCAAGATAGTAAAACATCTTTAATCAGTTATGTCCATAATCATCAACAACCTTCTCAATATCCTTATAATGTAATATTGCCAACAACCCTTAGGTTTTTGATTCTTTAGCAAGGTACCAAGTTCCTCTGAGCTTTTCTTGAATTTTTCTTTATGTTGATTTGCAGTTTCTAGTTCTCTTTCTAAGACTTCTTTCTGCCTCATCAGTTCATTAGAGTCATTCTGAGTGTGCAACAGATCTGTCTTCAATAAATCATTTTCATAGCTAAGTCTTGTGTTCTCATTTGCTGCATCACTTAGTCTTCTGGTCAATTCTTCTTCATTCTTCTTCCTATCCTCAATTTCTTTACAAAATCTCATAGTCATATCCTGCATCTCATTCTTTGTTGTCATGTTCTCTTGTTTCAGCTTGCTTATCTGATCATTAAGTAATTCCTTTTCATCATTCTCATTTTGCATCTTTTCACAAAGTTCTCTTCTCTTATTTCTTGCAACAGTAAGATTCTCTTGAAGTTCCTGAATGATATCCTGAGCTACCTTTAAATCATCTTCTAGTTTGATATTTTTCAATTTTTCTATATCATAGTCTGAGAGAGCTCCTTCAAGTTGCTTCATCAGATTTTCCATCTTTACCAGTTTCAAGATCTTCCTCAAGCTGTTAGGCTTCAGAAAATAGAGGACCAAGCTCTGATACCAATTGTTAGGATTCCCACAGATACTAAGAGGGGGGGGTGAATCAGTATCTGACCAGTATATAGATTTTCTTATCTTAAAACATGTAGAACATATTATAACAGTGTACCAGTATGCAAGAAATAATGAAATAAACAGAATTAAAAACATCTACATGAAAAGCACACCATGACACAAGGATTTAACAAGGAAACCCGGTGTGGGAAAAACCTCGGTGGGATTTGTGACCCACAATATCCACTTATAGGCCAATAAGAGAATATTACTTACAAAAGGGGCCTGCACATGCAGGAAGGCCAACTGCCTAGAGCTCACTACTCAATGGGAAGTCTCACAGACTTGTGATGTGGATCTTACAAATCCAATATCTTGTACTAATTTACAATAGCATCTATAATGCATGATCCAGTACTAGTTGCTGCTCTACTTCTTACATAAACCCTTTAACCTATATTTCGCATAATAGGTCTGTCTTAATACTTTGCTTACATCACTTTCTTAACTTCCTTTTCAAAATGTCTATAATGATCTCTTTTATATATAAGAGTCATTTTACAACATGCCAAGTCATCTTACAAAGTTTTTACAATAATAAACAAAATATAATATAACAAAATCCTGTTGGCCTCTGTACCGGTATACTTCCTTTCTTTGTGCCGGTGTCGGTGTCCTGAGTGCTGGTGTAGAGTTTGATCATTAATGCCGGTGAACTATCTTGCCGATGTAATGCCTTGCCGGTGCCATAGGATTGTAAGGTTGCCATCAATGACAAAACCTTCAATCACCTACAATGTGTCATTGGAGTGTGCATATGCCAACAGTATATATACAGGAATTAGTGTAGTTAACATAGCTTAAGACAAGGAGGATTAATCATACCTGAAAGGAGATGTAAGGGCCAAACAAAGTGGCGATGTGTGCACAATGGGTATGTACCAATAGCAGCAATGGTCAATTAGGTATTTGCCAACTGGGTGTCGTCCTCCTTCAATAACCAGGTAAAAATTGACATCCTTCCTAATAATTTCTTATCTAATTAATGTGGTAATAAGAGTCTGAGAAATTCATTGCTAAACAGGGATATATTATCATTTAAGGGTCTAGGGTTTGATTGCTAGGATTGGTAACCTCTCTTTCTCCCATCTCAATTAAATTCCTACATGGTTAACAGAGCAATTTCACTTGATAAATTTCCTATAGAATTGCAAAATAATGACTTTTTAAGAATAATAGGCAACAAAATAGGTAAATTTGTAGAAGTCAAAAAATCAGCTCTAAGCTTCTTTAACCAGCTCTTAATCATTAATATGAATATTAACATTAATTTTCCTATAACTCTGAAATGCGATAAATCTTGTTTAACCCTAGAATTACCCTTTTATAATGGTTCCTTTGAAGATTCTAAGCCAAGGAAGATCCCCTTCGTGAAACCCTTCCCTGAATCATTTCTTAAGTCTAATGGCACACCATTCAGATTCGTGGAAGGAGGGGGCTTCACCCTAGAGGGATATGTAATGCCCCTACCCTAGTCAGCCTTGTAAAACCCATTTGACCTTGGTTGACTTCCTATGTGGCATTCTTGAATGATTGATTAATCGTGATGTAATGTTGTAGATTAGATAATATAAATAATTGTGCATACCTAGTATTGTAATTTTGCATCAATGCTTGTGTAAATGTAATTGTTCCCTAATTCTTGTTATAAATCTCGAGCTAACGCCTTCATTGAATATGTATATATATGTATGCTTGCGTGACTCATGGTTGCAGGAGATTGCAGGTACTATATCGCCTAGGTTCAGGGTTCATCTCCATCAAGATTCGCAGGGTTGAGTATACCTCCTTCATCCTTAGAATTCGGATTAGGTGGTCATTAAACTCTCGTCTTGCCTTAGCCATGATCAGGTGAGCATCATGTGTGGTCCGTAGGGTTCTTTTTTTGTTTGGGTTGCATGTCGTGTGATTGGTGGACTTTCTTGGCTTGTGTGCCTTGCGTGTGGTGAATGGAGTATTTTAACCTAAGTATTTAATTCAATTTAATGTGTTGATTTATGCATTAGTAATTGAGAAATTAAAATAGATAGGTTTCTTTTAGGTGATTAATCATTAATTAAAAAGATCACTTTATTTATGTGGTAGCGAATTTAATTTAATGGTTAATTTTAAATAATGAATTTAATTAGTTAGGTGTTTTAAAAAAATATATATATATTTAAATTTATTTGAAATATAATTAATTTATCCTCTTTTGCATTTTGGAAAAAGAAAGGTTATTTTTACTTATTTAAGAAAATCATATTTTATTAGAAAAGCAAGTTTAATTTATAAGTAAATTTGATATAGTGTGAAAGATTGATTTTGGGAATCAATTTAATTAAATATCTACCCTTGATAATATTGCGAAAATATAAATGTTGCCGTAATTAATATTGAGAAATTAAAATTTAATAAGAGAGAAGCATTTTAATTAGAAAATCAAGTTAAATTAATTAAATAGTTGAAAAGAATTATTATTTCTTTTTTGTTTAAAAAAAATGCTTAAATTCGAAATTAGAAATTACATGAGGGAGAGAAAAGCATTTTTTGATTTAGTTAAAACAAAATAAAACAAAATGCTCTTTTATTAAATATTTAATTATTGGAAAATATTTTTGGGAGAAAACCTAAAAAGTTTAGGTTTCATATATATATATTTTTTAAATTATTTGATTGGGGGAGTTCTCGGGAAGGAGGCGGCAGGCGGTGGAAAGAAGAAATTTTTATGCATGTTGAGGAAACAAGAATCTGGAGCTTGGAGATTTGGCTCTGCAACAAAAATCTTCCAGGATTGTGTATGGAGGTAGGGTTTTGATTATTTCCTTGCTTGCCAAATAATCTTACCGTTTGGTTTGAAAGAACAGTGTTGGTTAATGAAAAATCTTACAAATTAATTTTAGATTTATGTTGGATTTGGGGATTTAAAAAACTATGCACTTTGCTTGGGAAAAAAAAAATATTGATTATTTGAATGGTTATTTACAATAGATTTGTTAATTTAGTAATCCATAGAGATGAGATTTTTAATAATCTCTATTTTATTTTAAGAAATTTCATAAATCTCTATGTTCATTTCTATTTAAAAATAAATAAAAATGCAGTGTGTTGGAGATGAGATTTTTAATAATCTCTATTTTATTTTAAGAGATTTCATAAATCTCTGTGTTCAATTCTATTTAAAAAAAATAAAATAAAATAATGTGAGTGTTGGAGATGAGATTTTTAATAATCTTTATTTTATTTTAAGAGATTTTATAAATCTCTGTATTCATTTCTATTTAAAAAATAAAAATAATGCAGAGTGTTGGAGATGAGATTTTTAATAATCTCTATTTTATTTTAAGAGATTTCATAAATCTCTGTGTTCATTTCTATTTAAAAAAATAAAATAAAATAATGCAGAGTGCTGGAGGTGAGATTTTTAATAATCTCTATTTTATTTTAAGAGATTTCATAAATCTTTGTGTTCATTTCTTTTTTCTTTTTTTTTAAATAAAATAATGCAGAGTGCTGAAGATGAGATTTTTCATAATCTCTATTTTATTTTAAGAGATTTCATAAATCTCTGTGTTCATTTCTAATTTAAAAATAAATTAAAAAATGCAGAGTGTTGAAGATGAGATTTTTCATAATCTCTATTTTATTTTAAGAGATTTCATAAATCTCTATGTTCATTTCTTTTTTCTTTTTTTTAAGTAATAATGCAGAGTGCTGGAGATGAGATTTTTAATAATCTCTATTTTATTTTAAGAGATTTCATAAATCTCTATGTTCATTTCTATTTTTAAAAAAATAAAAATGCAGAGTGCTGGAGATGAGATTTTTAATAATCTCTATTTTATTTTAAGAGATTTCATAAATCTCTGTGTTCATTTCTATTTTTTTTTTAAATAATAATGCAAGAGTGTTGGAGATGAGATTTTTAATGATCTCTATTTTATTTTAAGAGATTTCATAAATCTCGGTGTTCATTTCTTTTTTCTTTTTTTTTAAATAATAATATTAATAATTTAATATTAAATTAATAAGCAAATTTGGATGAAGTTTAATTAATTAAATTCAAATTTTTTTTATTTTATATATTGTTTAATTTTAGATTATTAAATAATACTTGGATTTTAGATAATTGATATTTAGGTAATCCATACTTGATTTCATGTTATTAAATAGATATTGATCATGCCCAACTCTGGATAATATATATTATTAACATAGATTAAGTATTAATTGTGGATTAATGTGGATTTTAAATAAAAGTTAATTTAGAAAATCCATAAACTTGATCGACTTTAATAGTTAAATCAATATGGTAAATGAATGCCACTACCGGTTAATGCCTATGCAAATTTAAATTTTTATATTTGATTTTGGTTATGTAATGGTAAGACTTGATATGCTTGTTAGGAGCCTGTCGTCTAGTGGGTTCGTGGTTGGCCATAGGGGGTCAAGTCCCTAGTTAGGGTACCATCAGACAAGAGACCTTTGAAATTGCTTTAGATGTGATCAGTTGGATCTGCTTCTATGAAGGGATCATTTATATATTTATTGTCCGAAGTGGTTGTTGTATAGTCGTTGTGTTCGCCTATAAGGCAGAGATGTAAATGACATGAAACTTATGTAATCTTAACTATTAATTGCCAAAGGGGTCTTGCAGTTGAGCAGACCCGGAGATATAGCCCTCTAGGGGTGAACTCCGAGATCATTTTTGTGTTATGTGATGCTTTTGTCTCTCATGTTCCTTACTTAGAGCTAGCATGTATGGTTGCATTTTGTAAGTGTATAATGGGGATTTAATGAAGTTAATTCTTGAACGCATGAATATAGTCATCTTGTTAAATGTAGTAATTAGGGTCATAAAATATTGTAAATATGATTATGGAAAGTATTTTGTTAATGTTGATGAAAAGAAGTAAGCATGGAAAGAAACTCGCTAGGTTACAATTATTGGATTAACTTGTTATAAAGCTTGTAATTTGAACGTATTGAATGGGTAACAAATATTCGATTAACTGTCATAATATCTAAATTGAAATCTAATGGATGAACCTCATTTGGCTACTTACCGTATTATTTTTCATAAATGAACATCGTCATGTTAGCTATATTTCAGTAAATTGGATGAATTTATTTAGTTGTTTACATTTTATTCTAAACAAATAATCCTCACCAAATTAGTTTTATAATTGGATGAACTCAATTGGTTACCCACATTTTAACCTTTATAAATGAACTTCATCATAATAGCTATAATTGAACTAAAATGGGAGAACTCATTTAGTTTTGTATATCTTAATCTTAACAAATGTATTTCTTCATATTAACTTTATTTTAACTAAAATGAGTGTACTCATTAAGTTACCTATATCTTAATCCCTGATGATTGAATTTCACCTTATTAGCCATATTTTAACTATAAAGGATGATCTCATTTGGTCGGTTATTTTTAAACCTAAATAAATGAACCTCGACATATTAGTTACAATGTATCTAAATGGATGGACTCGTCAAGTTAACCATACTTAAACCTTAATGGGTGAATTCTTAAGTTAACTATGTTTTAACTTCATTGGGTAAAATCCCTCTTGATAGCCGCTTCTATAACCATAATAGATGAACGCTTCATAATCTCTATAATGTTAATTCACTGAACGCTTTACTTGGGGAGCTTACATCAAACCCTTCAATGGGTTGTAATCCAAGATTTTTACAATGAAATTGGAACTTTTCTTTACAAAGTGGCTTGGTCAAAATATCTGCAACTTGGTCTTCCCCCTTGCAATAGAGGAGTGAAACTTGCTTGTCTTCAATTTGTTCTCTAATAAAGTGGTGTTGGAGAGCAATGTGTTTTGTCCTTGCATGGAAAACTAGATTTTTAGCCAAGACAATGGCACTTTGGTTGTCACAATACAATTGAGTTGGTTCATGTTGAGGTAGACCCAAATCTTCAAGTAGTCTTCTAAGCCACAAGACTTGTTTGGAAGCATTAGTGCATCCTTTGTACTCAGCTTCAGTGGATCCAAGAGAGGTAGATTGTTTCTTTTTACTATTCCAAGAAATTGCTCCTGAACCAACAAAAAAACAATAACCACAAGTAGATTTCCCATCATTGGGATCTCCACCTAGATCGGAATCAGTAAAACCTTTTAAAGTAAAATCAGAATTTGCATCATAAAACAAACCTACATTAATAGTTCCTCTAATATATCTTAAAATTCTTTTAGCAACTTTAAAGTGTGTTTGTTGAGGTTTAGACATGAATCTTGAAACCAAACCAACACTATAAGCAATATCTGGCCTAGTAAGAGTTAAATAATTTAAACTTCCAACTAATTGTCTATACAAAGTAGGATCAACAAGAGGAGTTTGCATATCAAGCATTAACTTAGTGCCTAATTCAATAGGAATTGAAACATGGTGAGCATCATTCATGTTAAACTTATCTATAAGATCTTGAGCATATTTACTTTGAGATAAGAAAATTCCTTTAGAGGTTTGCCAAATTTGCATTCCTAAGAAATAAAGTAAAAGACCTAAATCAGTCATTTGAAATTTTTGGTTAAGTTGAAACTTAATATCAGAAATCAAAGTATTGGAACTTGAAGTAAGAATCAAATCATCTACATACAAGATAATAATTATAATATCGTCTTCACTGTGTTTAATATACAAGTTAGGATCATTTTTACTTCTAATAAAGCCTTGCGAAAGAAAGAATGTATTAATCTTTGAATACCACTCCCTAGGAGATTGCTTTAATCCATAAATTGATTTCTTTAATTTACAAACTAAGTGTGCATTACCTTCTTTAATAAAACCAGGAGGTTGAGACATATAAATTTCCTCATGTAAATCACCATTAAGAAAAGCACTTTTAACATCCATTTGGTGAATAGGCCAATTCATTCTAGCCATTTTAGCAACAGGAGCAAAAGTTTCAGTATAATCTAAGCCTTCAATTTGAGAAAAACCTCTAACAACTAATCTAGCTTTAAATTTAATAACTTGATTATTAGCATTCAATTTGGTTTTATAAAGCCACTTGCAAGAAACAAGATTTTTACCATGAGGCAAGGGAACTAAATCCCAAGTTTGGTTAGAAATTAGAGTATCATATTCTTCCTTCATTGCTTTTTGCCAGTGTGGTTGATTTTTAGCTTGATCAAATGTTTTAGGATCATTAGAATTCATAATAGTAGTCATTAAAGCATAATTACAATAATTAACTCTTCTAGCTTGAAGTCTATCCATTCTAGCTAAGTATTCATCACTATCTTGAATTAAAGATTTAAACCATTTAGGTCTTCTTTTAGAAGTAATGGATTCATCACTAGAAGAAGAGTCATGAGGAGTAGAGTTATTATTATCATCATCACTATCACTAGAAGG
The DNA here is from genome assembly GCF_030272615.1 of Cryptomeria japonica. NCBI lineage: Eukaryota > Viridiplantae > Streptophyta > Pinopsida > Cupressales > Cupressaceae > Cryptomeria > Cryptomeria japonica. The sequence continues at coordinate 53,375,533 of NC_081414.1, read as the reverse complement.
AATAGAAAGAGATGCATTAGGAGTAGGGTTAAGAGAAGGAGGTTGGTCCTCCACAAGCACAACTTTGCTTTGAGCAAGTTCATCATCCTCTACTTTAGAACAATCATGAATGCCTTTTTCTGCAATACAAACATCTCTTGCAACTTTTACCTTGTTAGTAATAGGATTGTAAACTCTATAACCTTTAGTATTTTCATCATAACCAACAAAAATAAAAGGAGAAGATTTAGCATCTAATTTTTTTCTTTTCTCCTTAGGTTTGTGAACATAAGCTATGGAACCAAAAATTCTTAAATTCTGCAAATTAGGCTTTCTACCAGACCAAGCTTCTTCAGGAGTTTTATCCTTTAAGGCTTTGGTAGGTTTTCTATTAATTAAATAAGTTGCACAAGCCATAGCTTTAGCCCAAAACTTGTAATCCATATTTTTTGCATGCAATAAACATCTAGCCATTTCAACAATTGTCCTATGCTTTCGTTCTGCCACACCATTTTGTTGTGGTGTATAAGGAACGGTAAGCTCATGTTTAATTCCAAATGATTTCAAATAAGCATTGAATGCATTATTGACATATTCTCTTCCATTGTCAGTACGAAGAATCTTCATTTTAGAACTAGATTGTCTTTCTACAAACATATGAAATTCAGTAAACACATCAAGCACTTGATCCTTACTATGAAGGAAATATATCCATGTTCTCCTTGAAAAATCATCAACAAAGGTAAGTGCATACCTTGAACCTTGGATGGAGGGATTCTCCATGGGACCCAAGAAATCACTATGAACTAGATGCAATTTAGTATATGCCCTCCAAGATTGAACATGAGGAAAGGGTTCCCTATGCATCTTACCACTCATGCAACCATTGCAAACAATTTGAGAAGGAACAATACTAGGCAATCCATCAACCATATTTTCTTTTTGCATCAATGAAATATAATCAGAATTGAGATGGCCAAGTCTTTCATGCCATATAGGAAAATCAACAGTAGTAAGCAAAGAATACTTTGGAGGAGCAAATTCATAGAACTTGAATGAGTTATCACTATCCATTTTAGCAGTAGCAATAACATGATTAGTGTTTGGATCAATGATATAACATATGCCCCTATAAAAGTTAATCTTATAATCTTGACAAAGTTTAGGAACTGAAATCAAATTTGATTTTAATTCAGGAACATAAAGAACATCATGTAATTTCCCATTAGGAACATTCACATCACCAATAGCTTCAACTTTACAACTATGATTATTAGCTAATTGAACAGGAATATTAGAAGTATCGGGATGCAAAGATTCAAAACATTCTTTATGAGAAGTAACATGTTGAGATGCACCAGAATCAATAATCCACTCAAGTGGTTGAGAAACATTATAAGTACATGTAAATGCATGACGAGATGAATTACCATTATTATTACCTTTCTTATAATGAGGTTTATGTTGATTATTTTGATTATTTTGATTCATGGGCTTTTTACCATTTTGTTTCTTAAAACAATTATTAGTAATATGTCCATCTTTCCCACAATATGTGCAATGGGGTTTTGTTTGAGAATTATTCCTTTGATTATTGTACGTATTATTATGATTATTATTATGAGAATTGTTATGATAGGATTTAGAATGAGATTGATAATTAGAAGATTTGTGATTATTATTATGATTATTATTATGATTATGATTATGATTATGATTATGATTATTATTATTGGATCTAAATTTATTATTATGATTTTGATTTTTAGACATAAAAGCATGTTCACTACTTTTAAGAGTACCAAATTGAATTAATTTAGCTTCCTCTTGACGCAATAAATTACGAAAAATATCATAAGTTAATTGAGTAGCTAAGCTAGGAATAGCAAGTTGAGAATGAATATTCGTAATAAATTGTTGAAATTGACGAGGAAGACATTTTTTAAGAATAAGATGAATTAAACGTAAATCAGCTAGAGTAACTCCTAAACCAGTTAATTGACTATTAACATAATCAAACTTTAATAAGAATTCATCCATAGTTTTAAAATCTGTATACCTGAGATCTTCAAGTTGATCTTGAAGCTGAATTTTTCGGGATTCATTTGAGCTATCATAAGTTGTTTTTAAAATTTCCCAAGCTTCATACGCTTTTGTACAATTTCCAATTAGAACATACAAATCAGGAACCATTGAAATACCAATTAAACCAAGTGCTTCCTCATTTTGAGTCTTCCATCTATCTTGGTCGGCTTGAGGAGCAGTTGTAGCGGGCTCAAAGGTTTTATCAGTTGCAACATTCAAAAGATGCTTGAAACGAAAAATAAAAGAAATATGTGTTTTCCATGAATGATAATTAGAACTATTTAATTTAATTTCCGGAATTAATATAGACATGATAGCAAAATAATGATTAGTAAAAAAAAATTACCCCTTTGATTAAAAAACAAAAAAAAATAACCTCCTTGATTTAAAAATTTCAATAATAATTTATTAAAAAAACTTTTTAATCTTTAATAACAAATTTAAAGATTTTTTTTTTTAAAACTTTAATTTTATTTAAATAAACTTTATATTAAAAAAATTATTAAAAAACTCTATATATATTAATAAAATTTGTTATTGTAAATAAAAATAAAATAAAATAAAAAAATTATAAACTTTTTAAAACTTTTAATATAAACTATTTAAAGCTTTTTATGTATTAAAAAGTGTAACTTTATTAACTTTTTAAATATACTTAAAACTTTATAAGTTTTTTTTTGAAACTTAACTTTATACGTGAGAAAAAAAGAAGATTAAAGTTTTATAAAATTGCAGTAAACAATATTAAGGGAAATGAAATTAAACGTAAGAAAAGAAACGTTATGATAGAGATAAAAGGGCAGAGGTGTTAATAAAATAGGTGATATGCAGATTGAGCAGAGATGCACAGGGAAAATAAACAGAGACGTTACTTATATTTGAAAATGATTTAGAGCTCTATTATTCTAAAAACGTTACACAAAAGACTGCAGAGGTTCCAACAAATGTACAGAGAAAGGGATTTTGCAGAGGCGTTAAAATTGTTCAGGGAAGGGAAGAGTACAGCAGACTTATGACAACAAAAGTTGGAAAATAATACGTGCAGAAATAGTTACAGAGACGTTACAACAGCAGAAGTTGAAAAAATAAAAAAAATGTGCAGAAATAGTTACAGAGACGTTACGACAGCAGAAGTTGAAAAAAATAAAATAAAATAAAATAAATGTGCAGAAATAGTTACAGAGATGTTAGCACAGCAAACAAAGTGACAGCATACGTTAATAACAGATGAAGAAAAAGAAAAAGAAAAACAGAGGCGTTGCAAATCCTTGTTTAACAAATCTACAGAGATGATGAAGCTTGCAAATGTGAAAGATTTATAGAAATATTTGTAGAAATAGAGTTATATTTTGTAATAACAAAAACTAGATTTCAGATTTGAAAGGAAATACAATGTAGAACTGCAAATAGAGAGATTTATGCCTTTCACAAGGTAGAACCTGTAGAAAATGTTAGACTCTAATATTTTATTTTTTAAATACACAGAGATTCAATGAAGAAACAATATGATTTTTAATTTTTTTAAAAAATTGCAAGTAAAGGAAATGTTAGAACCTACAAACAAATAGAGAATGCAATGTAATAATAAATCAGATTTGGCGGCAAGCCGACCAAATAGATTAAGGAGGCTGAGTTTGGTGGTAAACCTTCCAAACTTTTCACAATAAAAAAAATCAGAAACTTTGGCGGCAAGCCTTCCAAAGCCACAACTTTAAACTAGAAAGAATGAACTTTGGCAGCAAGCCCTCCAAAGCTTTTCTTTTTTTTAATAAAAAAAACTAGAATATAAGATTAAACTTGCAGGCAAACTTGTTAACAAGTTTGAAAAAAAATTAAAATCTGAAATAAAAAACCTGCACAATAGAAAATATTAGAAAAAGAACTTCTTCTCCTCTCAAGAATGCCTCCAAGAAGGTGAACTCCATAGAATGGTAACCTTCATCAATGTCAACTTAAAACGAGGATTAGAAACCTGCTCTGATACCATGAAGGGAAATACAAGAGCAAGGAAAGAAAAATAAAATCCAAGAAAGTTTATTGATGAAGTAAATGTTACCAAGAGAAATGCAAAAACCTTGGAGCAATCACCCAAATGTGAAGGAGGCACAAGAACTTTTGAAAGGGGAAAAGCAAAGAAAAACCCCTTGTGATATTATGAATGAGGCAATGCCTAAAATGAGAGAGAGAGAGAGAGAGAGAGAGAGAGAGCAAGAAGCTCTTTACAATATTGTCATTAAGAAGAAATGAGAGAGGAGACATCTCTTAAATAGAGATGAGGAGAGGAGTTACAAAGTAACTCCCAAATCTATGAATGCCACCATTCATAAAATGTTTGTGCCATGTGTCCACATCCTCTTATGGAGGAAATCTAATATTCCTTAATAAAGGAAAATAAAAGAAATGACTTGTCCTCACACATGTACTAGAGGACAAATTACATGTAGGAATTCCAAAGGAATATCCTAAACTAAATACAAATAAACCTAAGCTAAGTAAAGATTAAATATTCTAACAGTTACAATGTATCTAAATGGATGGACTCGTCAAGTTAACCATACTTAAACCTTAATGGGTGAATTCTTAAGTTAACTATGTTTTAACTTCATTGGGTAAAATCCCTCTTGATAGCCGCTTCTATAACCATAATAGATGAACGCTTCATAATCTCTATAATGTTAATTCACTGAACAAATTATATCCATGTTCCAAGTAATAACATGTAACTAAGTTATCCAATTTAATTGGATCTATTGTCATGAGTTGAGTTAGGTGTTAAGTTACGTAATCACGTTGGGAAACTCCTTAGGTTCATTTAGTCTTCTGTTGTGTTATCTAAGTGTTAGATAACTCCAATGTATCTTAATGTTGTGACTTAATATTAACACTCTTATTATTATTATATAAAAAAAATATTTACACTCCATTTGAGTGTTTTAACTTTAACCCTTCAGGATTTCCTGACGGGGCATTACAGGATATAAGATTGATATTAACCCTAATCATTTCACCATGGACCAATATCTTCATAGCTCCCCTATTAAGCCCTCTCATTCCCCTCTTCCTCCACTACTTACTATAAATTCACCTATAGTTGACTCTCTTCTTAAGGATCGAGATCTGGAAGAAGGTGAAATCAATGAGGTTATCCCTCAGAAAGAGTAGCTCGGTCTAACAAATATGTCACCACCTATCTCTCTCATCCCTCCAAAGACACTGAGTCCCTTGGGGTTTCCCCCCTTAATGAAACTAATTACCCCTGAGCAGTGAATAGTAATGGATAGGCTTTCCCCGGATCCAGGAATGGTATCCTTGTAGGATCATCTAATCTCTCTAGCCTCAAGATTGGAGGGCTTTGAGGAGGTAGAGGCTCACCCTCCACCTTTGAAGGCTATTTCTAATTCAATTGTAGAATCTGAGAGTGATCGAGTGGCTAGGGAAGCTAACATCATTGCCAATTTTGTAGGGGAAGAAGTAGTAAATGACCTCATGGATCAATTGGTTGCTGAAATTTGTGATGATGAGGAGTTGGAAAGACAAAGGGATCTCTTAATCAAAAATATAGTGGATGATACCAGAGTTGACCTAGAAATAGATGAATTATTTATAGCATTAGATAACATAGAAAATGATAACCCAAATACTCTAAGCATTCTCAGCTCTGATAGAAGTAAGGACTCTCCTAGTTGTGCTAAACACAGTAAAAGAAGAGGTAGGAGATCCCTTCCTGAACTAAGATCAAAGGATGGAGATGCCAAGGGTCAGTCTAAAATAACTACTCTTTTTAATGCAAGGGAGGGGAAGTTCCTCCCCACAGAGCCATGAAAATCATAACATGGAATGTTAGGGGTCTGAATGCTCCTAACAAACAGTGCATCTTAAAGCGTTGCATCTCTAATTATAAACCAAATATAATGTTAATCCAAGAAGCCAAAATGAACTCCTCTGAGATAGCCCTTTTTGAGAAAAAACTAGGCGTTAGACAGCTAAAGCACTCCCCTGCTACAGGGGCCTATGGGGGCTTAGCCATCATTTGGGACTCTAGATTCATCTCGTTTACACCTTTAGAGATTAAGTAAAATTGGATGGGAGGAGAAGTAGTAAGTTATAAAAATAACCTAAGATTCAAATTGATTAACGTTTACAGTCCTATCCAAAATAGGGATAAGGCTAGGGTGTGGGTGGAACTGGAGTCTTTCCTCAAAAGTTTCCCAAATGATGTATGCATCATTGGGGGAGATTTCAATGCTATCACTAAGGTAGCAAACAAAAGAGGAGGTAGCAACAAACTTCCTCCATTGGCTATAGATTTCAATCATTGGATCAATAAGAACTCCCTATTGGAAATCCAGATGGCACATAATGCCATCACATGGAACAATAGAAGGCTTGGTTTCTGTAACATTTCTAAGAAGCTAGATAGGTTTTTTATCCAGGGAGGGCTCTCAGAGCTTAACTTTACCCTGAATGCAGAACCCCTCCCTTTAGCAAGATCTGACCATTTCCCACTCCAACTAATCTTATTATCTGACCACGCCCCTAAGAAATGTCCCTTCAAATTTGAGAGCATGTTGTTCAAAGATGATAACTTTTTAAACTTAATTGAGAACTGGTGGAGAAGCTCTATTTTCTCTGGTTCAAAGATGTTTATTATCACAAGCAAGTTAAAGCTTATCGAAAGGAAGCTCTTAGAATGGAACAGGACTAATTTTGGAAATATTTTAGATAAAAAACTCCTAATAGAAAATTATCTTAAGAATGTGAACATTGAGGTTCTTGAGAAGGGGATGGATGAGTATCTCTTCCTCAAAGAAAAGGCTCTACTCTCTAAATATGAAAAGATACTCTCAAATGAAGAGATCTTTTGGAAATAAAAATCGAGGGAGTCTAGGTTGAGTGATGGGGACCAAAATATTAAGTTTTTCCATAATAGTACTAAGTAGAGGAGATGGGTCAATCGAATTTCTAAAATTAAGAATTACTAGGGTTCCATCCTGTCTTAACCGGATGTTGTTGCCTCCGAGGAAGCAAGGTTTTTTGATAAAATCTTAAACAATATTGAAAGCTCCAACCTTAGAGGCCAACTCAATATTATCAAGAATCTTCCAAAACTCATTAATGATGACCACAACAAAATCCTATCAAAGAAATTCTCTGAGGAGGAGGTTAAATCTATCCTTATGAAGATGAATCCTGACAAGGCCTTGGGCCCAAATGGCTTCCCCACTATATTTTTCTAAAAATGTTGGGATTTTATGGGGACAAAGATCACGGACGCCTTAGAAGGTATTAGGAACTCTGGTAAGATTCTCAAAGAAATCAACAATACCTTCTTAGCTCTCATCCCCAAAAAAGAGAATCCTGAAAGCTTTAATGACTTCAGACCAATAGCCCTCTGCAACACTCTGTACAAACTCTTAACCAAAACCCTAGCAGCCAGACTCCAAAATCTTCTCCCCATTATCATTAGTGAAGAACAAACCGGCTTTGTAGTAGATAGATCAATCTATGATGGGGTTATTATAGCCTAAGAGGCCATTCATTCGGTCCAGGTCAATAGGGCCCCAAGTATGCTAGTCAAATTAGACATAAGCAAAGCTTATGACAAAGTTGATTGGTGCTTCCTATGCAAATGCTTGGAGGCCTTTGGATTTTTGAAATCTTGGATCAACCTAATCTTTGAATGTATATCCACCCCCAAATTCTCGGTCTTGGTTAACGATTCCCCAGAAGGTTTCTTCAGCAGCTCAAGAGGGCTCAGGCAAGGAGATCCTATGTCCCCCTTCCTCTTCATCATCATGGTTGAAGCCCTAGGTAGATCCATCTTGAAGGAAAAAGAGGAAGGCGGGATCCAAGGAATCCCCATTACCAGCGGCTTCCCTCCCTTTACACACTAGAAATTTATCGACGACACGATGCTTTTTGGGGAGGGAAGTGTAAAGGAAGTGAGCACCTTCAAAGCTATCTTTAATTCCTATATGCTAGCCTTGGGTCAAGAGGTGAATCTGGCCAAGTCTATAGTTTTTATGTTCAACATAGACCCCTCCTTAGGAAAAGTGATCAGCAATGTCCTAGAGATTAGTGAAGGAACTCTCCCTTGCAAATACCTAAGCATTCCCCTTGAAAAGGGCAGAAGACCCTCAAAATTATGGGACAACTTGGTGGATAAAATCAAGTCCAGGATTAACACTTGGAAAGGAAAATGGCTCTCATCTGCAGGTAGAGCAACCTTGGTTAGATCGGTCTTGTCAACTATGCTTATTTACCAGCTCTCATGTCAACATTTATCTTCTTCTAAACTTGCAGAGCTCAACAAGCATCTCAGGACTTTATTTTGGCAAGGTGCTAATGACAATCATAAAATATCACTCATATCCTGGGACAAGATATGCAAACCTAAAGAAGAAGGAGGAGTTTGCATTAAAAACCTTCATGATCAGGGCAAAGCCTTGGGTGACAAGTTGGTCTGGAGGATGTTCAGACCCCTCACCTCAAATGGGCTTGCTTGTTGCACCACAAATACCTTAATGGAAGGAATCCTATCCAAATCTTCAGAGAAACCAACCCTCCCAGAGGGTCTTGCCTATGGAATTTTATGTTAGAATGCAGGAGGATTATCTTTGACAGACTTACTTGGAACCTGGGGTCTGGGGATAAAGCTCTTTTATGGTCGGATTCATGGGGTGGATATAAGGCTATTGATAATATCCATGACTTTGGTGCTACTTGGATACTTCTTAAATCTCATAGAGGACCCCTGTTAAACAACTATATCTCCCCTTCAGAGGATGGGACTGGTTGGCAGTGGATCGAGAAGGAAGATGAGGATATCTTGGTAAGGGATAAACAAAAACTTATGGCAATTCTTAAATCAAGGAACATTGCCTTAGGTTGGGTTGAGGACAAGCTCATCTAGGATGGCTCCCTAAGAGGAGAATACAACCCCAAGGATGGGTACTCTCTCATATCCAAATCATTTATAAGACCTATGACTGAGCTTTCCTTGAAACTTTGCTGGGATAAATACTATATGCCTAAGGCAGGTATCTTCTCTTGGCTTGCGGTTCAGAACAAGCTCCTAACTGTGGACAAATTTAGAAGAATGGGGTATGAGGGCCCTAGTAGATGTCCTCTTTGCGAGGTTGACGAGGAAGACACCAATCATATCCTCCATAACTTCCCCTTTGCTCACAAATGTTGGATCTGGTTCACCAACAAACTTAAATGGTCTACGGCCTTCCCCCATACCATCTTTGGAATGCTCAAGGCATGGCCTCTCCTCAGGCATGGCTGTCCTTTGAAGGTTTATGGTTAGCTCTTCCTTCTTCCATTATGTGGGAACTATGGAAGGAGAGAAATAGACGTCTCTTTAAGAATAAAAAACTAGAGGTTCGCAGAATCATTAACAGGATAGAGTCAGCTATCACTAAGCTCATGAATAACCGACTGTCATTAGGCACATTGAAGAATGCCTCTATCACTTATTGTGATGAAAAGATGATAAAACGTTGGGAAGGCTTATCCTTTCCTCCCTTTGTAGGAGATGGTCCTATTGCTAGTCTTTGATCAAGGGAGGCATGCAAATGGCAGCCCCCAGGCGAAGGTTGGATGAAGCTAAACTTTGATTTGGCATCCTATGGCAACCTAGGGCAAGTAGGGATAGGATGTATTGTTCATAATTGGGAAGGCACAGAACTAGCAACCCTTGCCTCTCTGGTTGGCATCAACACCAACAATTGGGCAAAATTTATGGCCCTAGTGGAGGGTCTATATTTATGCAGGAAACTAGGAGTTAAGAACTTGGAAATTGAAGGAGAGTCGGCTATACTTGTCAATGCTTTGAGGAAAGGTAGTATACATAATTGGAGATTAAATACTTTGCTGTCAAAATCTCTTGACTTATGCAGAGATCTTGATAGGTTCATAGTTAATCATATTTATAGGGAGGGCAATAAAAGAGCGGATGAGTTGGCCAACTTGGAAGTCGATGGCATCAATCTCCTATCTGTGCCACCTTAAGGCAACCCCCTCTTTTGTTTTCATGTTTGAAGTGGTCGTTAGCATGTTCCTCCTTTCATCCCCTTATGTTTCTCTTGCCCAGACTCTGTTTTAACCTCCTTATTTAGTCCTCTTCCTGCCCCCTGTATTTTCGTATACATACTCAGACAAACATTCAGTTTAATTATTGGCTTCTCAACATATAACCATTAACTAACACTTTTGTTTCGAATATCACTTCGATCAAGTATTTCCTTCATTCATGGATATACTATTTTCAGTCGCTAGGGTTGTCTCCTCACTACTTCCTATCCAATATCCATCGAGTTTTTATGTCGATGAAACCATGGGCTTCGGTGACCTCCTTTATTTTTCCACTGAAATAGTTCTTCCATCGATATCACTATGGCCCATCAATGAATGATCTATTGTCTCACCGAAGCCTTTCTTTATCCTCTCTTGTCGTCTTCCACCAATAAAGTTGTATTGGTGAAACAACGCATATCAAAGACAGGCCTTTTAGCCTCCTCTAAACCTATCTCAACATCAATATCTTTTATCGACGTATCTACCTTTTGTCAGATCAACCTTATTCTTTTGATGAGAACGTTTCTTTTGGTGAGTCCCTTTGCATCGATGGTATTATCTCCTCGAAGACCTTTTCCCGTCAATGAAAACAATCTCCATTTTCCTCGATATCTTTTATCGATGGAATTACTATCTTCGATGAGCCCTTTTTGAAGTTCATCAGCGTTTCCTCTCTTTCAATACCCTTTTTTTGATGAGACATCATTGGGTCTCATGTTGAAGAAACCTTGGGCTTTAGTAAATTCCTTTATCCTTCCATTGCTACACTTTTTCTATCGACATCACTACACTCCTTCGATGAATGGGTCTATTGTTTCATCGAGGCCATCTTTCTTTTGATGATTTGCTTCCACTATCATCTTTCATCGATGAGCTCATTAGTAATATTCCTTGATAAAGTTGCATCGGTAAAACCACACACATTGGAAACTCATATTCTTATCGATGTAGCTTCCTTCTGTTTGATCGAGATCATTCTTTTGATAAGAATGCTTCTTTCGGTAAGTTTCCTTCATGTTGCACCGATGGTATTATTTCTTCGGTAGCCTTTTCCCATCGATTAAAACCGTCTCTTCTTTCTTCGATATCCTCTTTCGATGGAATCAATGCTTTCGATGAGTCCCTCTTAGGTTCATCGGTGTTCCCTTTCCTTCAATACCCTTTTTATATCGATGAAACTTTCTTATGTTTTATTGACCTTTTATCTTTCAATGAAACTGTCACTGTCGGCCAATAAATTTAGTATCTCTTTGACACCCTTCTTTTCTCGAACAGTCCTATCGATGAAACCTTCCCCAATTTCTTTGATCTCATCATTTCGGTAGAACTATCTTCTTCGGTGAATTCATTACATGTCCTACTGATACCATAGTTTCTTTGGTAGTCTTGCTTCATCGACGGAACCTCCTTTGGTTTCTTCGATATACCTTCTATTGATGAAAAATAATGCTTTTAATAAGTCCCTTATGAAGTTCATCGAGGCCCAAGTCTATTCGATAAATCATCTTATCGATGAAACATCGATAGGTTTATTCGATTCAACAGGTGTACCATTTCGGTAAAACTAGACATTTTGGTGAGAGGTTAGTGTGTACATCTGATGGCTTTGGTTTGGGTGATAACTTTTAGGATTCTAATATCGGTGGAAGTTTTAAGGGTTCTATCAAAACTCTTAAGGGCATGCTTGATTTACTTAAAGCTTTCCCATGACACTCAATTAGGGCCTTGAAGGCTCTCGAACCATTTTCTTTAGGATGGTAGCTCCCAACGATCTCTCTACAGAAATATTTATGGAATTTGCCTCGTTAATATTTATTGAGTTTATGCTCTTCGATGGGTAATCTCTCTCGCATTTTGTTTTTGGAGATTTTTTGAGACTAATATTTTGAGTTGTGTATCCTAACAGGGTGACCATCTAGGCAGGTATGATATTTTGTATAAGTTGACCTATTTGGTTTTCTTTTTCCTAACATTCTGGTGAAAGATTTTCTCAAGATTTTGTGCAGTATAAGGAGCAGAGCATGCTTAACCCTATTTTTCGGGAATAGCAAGAACTGTCACCCACAAATGGCAGCATCACCCCAAGAGATGGGCAATCTGCTGCTCAACTTTACATAGAGGATTTCTACATACAATCTTCATTATTTTGGACAAGTTCCCTTTGTGATCTTGTACCTCCATTTTGTATTGCATTCTTAATTTTTTTGATCCTTGAGGGATCTGGGCTAGATCGGAAGTTTTCTTCCCTCCATTCTTTCTTACTGGTGCCCACACCAAATGGAGGTGTAAATGTAAATCTATCTACTTTTTAAATTAATAAAATTATTTGGCCTCGACCTTTTATCGATCAAAAAAAAAAATGGTCAATTAGGTACACAAATATTAAACATATTATTAGTTCATGCAAGATAAAAGAACAAACATTAATGGATATGGCTCCATGTACAACTTGCACTTATACCTATTACATAAAACATGGGAGCTTTCCATATTTTTTCAAGGTTATGCAAGAAGCCAAGTTTGAGATGTGGGAAGCATCCACAAATCTTAAGACCTACAAAATGAAATGTAAAGACAAAAGTTAAGAGAAGGTAATTATGCAACATAAATAGTTGTGAAATTAAATTGTATTGAAATTTAGTGTACTTGTGAAAGTGCAAAGGCTATACTGTATGATCAATTTATCAACATTGTTTTGTGGAGGAAGAGTGGTAAGTGCAAGATGCAATTGTGGAAATGCTTAATATAGTACTACGAATGGTTGTGCAGGCATAGTAATGGATACAATGAAAAGTGATTTCAAGTGGGTTAATTAAATTTTGTTTATTTGTGTGTGCATATATACAAAACTTAAGTATGCATGTCATTAACTAAAAAGGAAACTACAAGAAGGGAGTGATAGCTCATTTTTTAATATGCTTAAGTAAAGTTGCAAACAAAACAAGATGCTTGATAAACTGCCATGGTTGTACTGTATAGAGAATCTGTGTAGATTGGATGTGAAGGAACAATATTTGGCGCTAACTAAAATTATAAAATACTTAAGTTACTACAAAGTATTGTAAACAAAGTGAAATAATATAAAAGTTGAAAGTCTTAAAGTCATAGTATAAAATCAAATAAAGAATTCAAAAGAAAAAGGAACATGACATGAACAAAAGAAACCAAATCAAAATTACAAACTATGAGAAACAAGCCTAGGAAGTGGCAATCTCATCTAATGGCATTCAAAATCCTACCTACATATAAATGTTGAGACTTGATGCAGCAGCCCTGATGGAAATAGTCTTTATATATCCTTATCAAGTCATTTATCTTCACTTTTTTGGAGACTTTTTCATTTAGATATAATTGAAGGCTCTAAAAAATGAATTAGAATTTGAAGTGCACAAATAATTACCTGCTATAAGAATCTCAATTGAAGATTTAGTGTAACAAAATACAAAACAAAGTTATTATTTCAATTTGATAAATATACCCAACAATGCACACCAAAATATTTTCTTCACCATTATATAGATTTTGTAGAATTAGTCATTCCCACTCACAATGACAAATGGAGTCACTCATGACACTTACAAAAAATATTAATTATTGCACATAGTCACCACTGTAGCATAACTTTAAGATCTTTGTTTTATGTTTTTTATTTTTTAATAATTGCATAGACTACATGATTGTCGCACGTTTGGAATAATACTCATGTTTAATTTGTGGAATCCTTATATAAAGGCTCTTTTAATCATGGATTTTGTTTCAATATACAATGATCATTATAAATGTTGGCATTCGGCATAACTAATATAGATGAGATGATGCAGTTGAAGATGGATGATTGCACCGGTAAACGATAGAAGTCTATTTGTGATGAAGAGATTGAGATTTTGTGATTAGATGACTTGATCAGTTATTTGTTTTGTCATTGATGGCAATTGTGTCGACTTGGATTTCATCTTCAAAATACTATCTGCAACATATTAGTTTCACAAAATAAAAAGGAAATGCTATAGGAAATCCAAACTCAACCAATGAAACTACATGAAATGAATATTAAAATAAAAACCATATTATTACCTTCATGATTTAAGTCTCATTGTGTCCTAACTCATTGTTCCTGGTTGTAGATGATTTGCACTCAGACAAGCATTGGTAGCTTCCAAGATGGCATATGAAGAATGGAATGATAACTGATAGTTAACTGATACTGTGATATGCAATGCGAATGATTTAAAGATAAATGATTATGCTAAATGAGAAATGCTAAATTGCTAAATTGCTTCAAGATAAAAACTCACATATGCATAAGTTTTTACTCAAATTGTTAACTTGAAGACTAACTCTTTCTCAACTCAAACTCCTACTTTTATAGACTTTTGAGAGGATAAGATGGTGTGTTTGAGATCAACAGTCGTGATCAGATGTGCAAATTTGGATGGTTGTGAGCAAAGATGAAGGTTGAGAGAAAGCGGGAAGGAGAAGACAAGTGTCACTCATCTCACCTTGACTGGGTTGTAGACTGAGGGAATCTAGGGATGGTTGGAGAAGATTTAGGCATGAGAGGACAAGTGGACTCAAGTCATTCATAAGATATAGGGATGTTAGAGAGAATATAAAAAAAGGTTAGGAAATATGTGTACATACACAATATTTCATTTATTTTGGAAGTTGGAGATAAGTGGCTAATAAATGATTTATTTATTTTAATTTTATTCAATTAATTTAGCCACGTGATGGATGAGTTGACAAAGGAAAGATGAAGTGGAGATGGAAGGGTGAGTTGGAAAAGGGATTAAATAATTAAGAAATTATTTAATATTTGAGACTATAGGATAGAAGAATAACCATTAAATATTAGATATTTAATTGATTGATTAGAAGAATAATTAAATATTAGATATTTAATTAATTAATTAGAGGAAAAGGATAAATAAATTAATTTAATTGAAATAACAATTAAATTAATTAATAGAAGGACATGAAATGAATTAAATAAATTAATCTTTTCAAATTAACTATTTAATAGAAGAATAATTAATAAATAAATATTAAATATTTATTTAATTGCTCATAGCCATTTTTATGTGTATACAATAACTGATGTCAAATGATGATTACTGATGTTCCTAATGTTTTGTTTTGTCATCTAAGTGATTTGGTTTACCGGAAGATAGGGTTTACCTGATCAGAAATAAGTCAGAGAATTAAATATTTTAATCTTTAATTAATTTTTGTTCTCATATAAATGTAATAACCTTTCAATACCGGATTGTCTTTTCGACTTCCGATGTAAACATAAATGTGGTGGTTGTTCAGCTTCTTTGAAAGCTTATAAATAAGCCCAATTCAAATCCAATTGCAAGGAGTTGGAGAGTTATGGAGTTACAGAGTTATAGGCATACGCTCCTTCGCAAGATTGCCTAAATTGTACAGGCTCAGGCATACAACTCTCTTTTACAGAGTTTGCCCAAATTGGATACATTCCAGGCATACAACTCTCTTTTACAGAGTTTGCCCAAATGGGATAAATTCAAGGGCACACAACTCTCTTTCACAGAGTTTGCCAAAAATTGTATGGTTCTTACAAATTTTCAATGAAATGAAATTTTATATGATTTGTTATGTGTTTACAATACCACAAATTCTGCTTTGGGTATTGTCCTCTGAATTGACAAAATAATTCAGATCATTACCGACAAAGAACTGAAGTCTGTGAAATAGGACTTTAACTAGTAAAACAAAGATATTTTGGTTGAATCGGATGATCAGCTATGTTTGGTGATTTGTGGTTGGGAATATGAGCTTGTATCATGGAAAGGAGTATCTAATCAGAACTAGAACTTGTGATGACTATCAGAAGGCATGTTTCAAATTTATGATGAAGTTTTGCTAAGGTTTTAGTAGGGTTTAAGACCAATGAAGAAATCATCAAACTGGTAATGATTTCTGTTATGACAGTGATCGACAGTGAGTCTACATGAAGGTGGTAACATGACACAACCCGCATGAAATGATTTGATTGTTATTTTGTCGTGATTCAAGGAAGAATTTCTTAGGAAACATCTAAACGCTTAATGGAGTGCTTTCAAGTTTTGACTTTGGTATAGATCGGATTTTTGTGATGGTTACGATAAACCAACAGTTGATATTGCATTGTAATTTGATTTAATGATCTTTATATTGATCTAATATGATCTCTTATGATTTGTATTTTAATTTCATGATGTAATTAGGGTTTAGTGGCCGACCTAGTTGAGATGGCTATTTAGGATGGCACAGTTGATGTTTATCATGTTGGTGGTCTTAAGAGAATGTCTTGAGCCATCCAAGTGAAGTGTGAGATCTTCCTAAGAGATGTAGAGTGTTGAGAATAACTAGATCTGATCGAGCAAGTTGAGAAATGCAAGTAACAGATCACTTTTTCACTGTTGTTCCCTAACAGTTGCAACAGGTTAAATCCTTTAACCGGGTAGGTCCTAACAGGCCTTAAAGATTTAAGTCCCCTAATAGGGAATCTCTCAAAAGAGTGTTAAATCCTCTCACAAGATTGATCCTAATAGATCATCAAGCTCCTAATCAGGCTGCTAGGTAAATCCCTTAATCAGGTGACTTATAACAGGGTCTGCTCCTAACAGGGTGTATTGTAAGCTCCTAACATGGTGTACTTCAAAAGAGTACAAATATTTGTGGGTGCCAACTCCCACCATGGTTTTTCCCTATTTGGGTTTTGACATTGAAAATTATGGTGTTCATGTGTGGAATGATTTTCATGTGATGTTCTTGTTTATGTTACATTTCATGCACTAGTTCTGAGTACACCGGTTACGATGATTTATTAGAGGTTTATAAAAAGTTACCGGTACCGATAAGAAGTTGTTAGAGAAAGTATTTGATCTGATAGCTAAGAATAATAAGTTGGTAAATGATCAAATTTATATGACTGCTACACTGATGAAAGAATTGATAGATGTGGTAAATGATTTGATTAATGTGTTAAGCAAATATGATAAAGAGGTTGTTAGATCTGATAAAAGAAATTGAGATATTTGATAAATGATTTTAGATCTGATATAAGTTTGATTTTGGTTTAAAGTTTAAATTGGTATTAATATTGATTCACCCCCCCTCTCAGTATTTATCAAATCCTCATATGATTAATAATTGGTATTAGAGCATTGGTCCTCTATGTGTAGAAAGCCTAACCGCTTGAGGGAAAGATTCTGAGGAAGTCAAGATGATGAAGATAGAGTGTCCTAAGTTCAACAAGGATAACTACAAGATCTAGAAAGACAGGATGAAGATCTATATCAAAGGTCTTGGTGTACAATATTGGAAGCAAGTTGAAACAACATATGTTGCTCCTATTACTACTCCCTTGACACCGAATGAACTTAGAGAGCAACAAGATAACATGCAATCCCTAGGAGCTATTGTAAGTACTTTATCTGATTCAAAATATATTAATGTTCAAGGATTATAAACTACATGTGAGGTTTGGGAAAATTTAGATTTAATCTATGGAGGAGATGATCATGTTCAAAGACCAAAGAGGAAAGCTTGAGAGGAAAGTTCCATGACATGAGAATGCTTGAAGGAGAAAATGTTGCACAGTATGATCAAAGAATCAAATAAGTTGTTGGAGGTAAAATGGAAGATGATGCAATAGTAAGTAAAATGCTTAGAACTCTTCAACCTTAGTATGCTATAAGAGTATCTACAATCCAAGAATTGAGATCTATTTTAAAGGATAAGGTAAATATTGATTCATTGATTGGTAAGCTTGCAACATTTGAGTTAAATAGTTTTGACAATAGTGTGACAAAATGTACTGAATCTGCCTTTAAAGATTATGTTACCAGTTCATCTACTAGAAAAGGAAAAGATATATGTCAAAATCATGAGTGCAGGTCAAGTCATGGAAGTAACCGGGGAAATGAAGACAATGAAGATCAAGTGATGGAACTTGAGGCACTATTAGCAAAATGATTTCCAAGAGGCACCGGTAAGTATAAAGGAAAGCTACCTTTGAAGTGTTTCTCTTGTAGTAAAATTGGTCATATTGCTTCTAACTACCCTAACACTGATAAGAAAGAGAATTTTAGAAGATTCAAAGGAAAGGGTAAGAAATATTGTTATGTTACGGTAGATGAAGGTGTGACCAATGAAGAGTCAGAAGATGAAGATGACAATGAGCAAATTGTGTTTGTAGCCATGAAGGAGGAACTGACAGATGAAAAGGTACCAGTATCTCATATGGAGAATAGTGATAAATGAATTTTAGACAGTGGTTTCTCATGCCACATGACCAGAGATAAAAGTAAGTTCATAACCCTTGATGAATTTGATGGAGGTGTTGTTAGATTTGGAAATAACTCTCCTTGCATGGTGAAAGGTAGAGGTTCAATTTCTCTAAATGGAAAGAGTAATGTTGATGATGTGTTTTGGGTTGATGATCTAAAGAATTATCATTTAAGTGTTGGTCAGCTCAATGATAAAGGTTATTTGCTTGAGTTTAAAAGTGGAGTTTGTAGAATTCTTGGAGGTAATGGTGAACTGATTGCTACCGAGAAGCAAACTAGAGGTAACTTATTCCATTTGAATAGTAATGTTAATAATTGTTTGGTTGCAAGAATGGAAGACAGTTGGTTATGGCATAAAAGATATTTTCATGTTAATTTTGATCATTTGGTTAAGATAAGCAAGTCAAGTGTTGTAAGAGGATTGTCACAAATTGTCAAACTGGATAGTGTGATATACAAAGATTCTCAAATCGGTAAGATGGCCTCTATTTCTTTCAAGAGAAAGAATTGTATTTCTGAGAATATTTTAGATTTGGTACATACTGATCTATGTGGCCCTATGAGAACAAAGAGTTATTATGGCGATAGGTATTTCATGATTTTCACCGATGACTATTATAAACTGATGTGGGTGACATTTTTTAAGGAGAAATCAGAAGCATTTAGTAAATTTAAATCATTTAAAGCTCTGGTTGAGATTGAAACTAGTAAGAACCTGAAGTTTTTAAGATAAGACCAAGGAGGTGAATTCACATCTGATGAATTTGCTAAGTATTGTGATGAACAAGGTATCAAGAGACAGATGTCTACTCCAAGGACACCACAACAAACTGGCAAAGCAGAAAGGATGAATAGAACAATAGTTGAAGTTGCAAGAACCATGTTATTACAGGTTGATGTATCCAAAATGTTTTGGAGAGAAGGAATCGGCATTGATGTATACACTTTAAACCGAGTACTGGTAAAGAGAGGTAACAATAAGACACTCTATGAGTTATGGTATGGAAAAACACCTTGTGTAAGTTATTTTAAAAATTTTGGAAGTCAATGTTTTATTAAGAGAGATAACTACACTGAGAAATTTGATGCAAAATCTGTTGAGGTAATTTTTCTTGGTTACTCTTCTAAGAGTAAGGCATATAAATGTTACAATAGGAAAACTAAGAAAATTTTTGAAAGTGCTAATGTAAAAGTTGATGATCTATCTGATAATTTTGAAGGTACAAGCAGATCAGAACTTGAAAAGGATGATAATGAGAAAAAAGTTATGATCATTGAACTAAAGGCAAAGAATAATGAAGAACCAGCAAATGCAGAATTAGATGCTCAACTAGTAAGCAATGACAGTGAAGAAGAAAATGAAGAACTTGATGCAGAAGATGAAGAACCAGCATAGGCAATACCTAGATATGTCAGATTGAACCATTCACAAGAGCAGATAATATGTGATAAGAATGCAGGTGTGCAAACTAGGAGAAAGATCCGAGAGAACTCATGTTTGATTTCTACAATAAAATCCAAGACAGTTAAGGAAGCACTAAAGGATGATGATTGGGTGAATGCAATGAATGAAGAATTAGATCAAGTTAAGAAGAATTAGACATGATCACTTGTTCCTAGACCGGAGGATAAGAATGTAATTGGAACAAAATGGGTCTTTAGGAATAAATTGGATGAAGAAGGAAAAATTGTAAGAAACAAGGCGAGGTTAGTCTACAAAGGGTATGCTCAAGAACAAGGTGAGGATTATGGTGAAACATTTGCACCTATTGCTAGATAAGAAGGTGTAAGGATGTTTCTGGAATTTTCTGCATATAAGGGAATAAAAGTTTATCAAATGGATGTCAAATCAGCCTTTCTGAATGGAATTCTAGAAGAAAAAGTATACATTGAACAACCGGATGGATTTTCCTTGACTGATGATAACGACATGGTGTGTAAATTGCATAACGCACTATATGGTCTAAAGCAGGCACCGAGAGAATGGTATGAGAGATTACATGCACATTTGATCAAAATTGGATTCCAACATACCAGTGAGGACAACAACATTTATTTATAGACTGATGGAGACAAGATGCTGATAATAGAAGTGTGTGTAGATGACATAATTTTTGGTGGAAATGATGATATGTGTATGGATTTTGCTGATATAATGAAAAGGGAATTTGAAATGTCTCTAATCAGTAAAATAAAGTTCTTTATTGTCTTACATGTCCAACAATTGGATGGTGGTATTTTTATTTGTCAGACCAAGTATATCAAAGAGGTGTTGAAGGCTTTCGATATGGAAGACTACAAACTGATGGGAACACCAATGGTTATAGGTTGCAAGTTGTCCAAGCAAGATGATTCCCCCACTATTAGTTAAAAAGAGTATAGATCTGTGATTGGCAAGCTACACTATGTTGTTCATAGTAGACCGAACATTGCTCATGCTATTGGATTAGTGGATAGATTTCAAAAAAGAGCCTAAGGAGAGTCACATGGTGTCTGTGAAGAGAATTTTATAGTATCTCAAAGGCACAATAAACTATGGTTTATGGTATCCCTATAAAGGAGATTTTACTTTTGATGTCTTTACTGGTGCTAATTGGGCAGGTAATGTGGATTATCGAAAAATCACAACCAATGGAGCTTTTCTACTTGGTAGAAGATTAGTGGATGGACGAGCAATAAAAAAACTTGTGTTTCTCAATCTACAGTTGAAGCAGAGTATGTAGCTGCAACCATGAATTGCACAGAGGCAATATGGATGAGACATGTGCTAGAAGGATTCAAGATAGATATGTCTGAACCAGTGACTATCTATTGTGATAATACAAGTGCAATAAATATTTCTAATAATCATGTACTTCATTCTAGAACCAAACACATTGAATTGAAGTATCATTTCCTAAGGGAAAAATTTCAAGAAAAATAGGTGAAAATAGAATATGTGAAGATTAAAAATCAGTTAGCTAATATCTTTACTAAGCCCTTACCGAAGACTACCTTTGAGTTTCTTAGAGGTAAAATAGGGGTTAGACCCCTACACCGGAAGAACTAGAATAATGGATATGCATCAATCCAGTGGATTTCAAATTTATCTTTCACTAAGGATTGATGAAGGTGAAGGCTACTCCTTTGGTGGAGCAAGTCTGATGTAAATCTTTGATTTTATGCTTTGATATAATTTTTCTGATTTGATTAGTAGAGATGATGGAAGAGCCAGAAACAAAATTGAAGACAAGTGATGCATTTATACCTTTGGCATTGTCGTCAAAGGGGGATAAGAAAACAAATCAGATATGGGAGAAGATCAGAAGAGCAGATTGAGAGAAGCAATGGTTAAGGGGGAGAAGATAAAAGGAGGAGAACCAACAAGCAAGTTGCAGATGATGATGTTAATCTGATTGTGTATCTGATTAGTGTTGCTATCAATGCCAAAGGAGGAGATTTTTGGCATTTGGCATAACTGATACAGATGAGATGATGCAGTTGAAGATGAATGACTGCACCAATAAAGGATAGAAATCTATTTGTGATGAAGAGATTGAGAATTTGTGATTAGATGACTTGATCAATTATTCATGTTGTCATTAATGGAAAGTGATGTCAAATGATGATTACTGATATTTCTGATGTATTTAAAAAAATCTAAGTGATTTGGTTTACCAGAAGACAGGGTTTATCGGCAGAGAACTAAAGTTTGTGAAATAGGACTTTAATCGGTAAAGCAGAGATGTTTTGGTTGAATCGGATGATCATCGATGTTTGGTGATTTGTGGTTTGGAATGTGAGCTTGTATCATGGAAAGGAGTATCTGACCAGAACCACAACTTGTGACAACTATCAAAAGCCATGTTTCAAATTTCTAATGAATTTTTGCTAAGGTTTTAGTAGGGTTTAAGACCAGTGAAGAAATCATCAAACCAGTAATGATTTTTGTTATGACAATGATTGACAGTGAGTCTACATGAAGTTGGTAACATGACACAACCCACATGAAATGATTTGATTGTTGTTTTGGCACGATTCAAGGAAGAATATCTTGGGAAACAATGAAACTCTTAGTGGAGTGTTTTGAGGTTTTGACTTTGGTACAAATCGGATTTTCATGATGGGTTACGATAAATCAATGGTTGATATTGCATTGTAATTTGATGTAATGATCTATATATTGATCTAAGATGATCTCTTAGGATTTATATTGTAATTTCATGATGTAATTAGGGTTTAGTGGTTGACCTAGTTGAGATGGCTATTTAGGATGGCACAATTGATGTTGACCATGTCAATGGTCTTAAGAGAATGTGATGAACCATCCAAGTGAAGTGTGAGATCTTCCTGAGAGATATAGAGTATTGAGCATAACTGGATCTAATCGAGCAAGCTGATAAGTGCAAGTAATAGATCACTTTTTCACTATTGTTCCCTAACAGTTGCAATAGGTTAAATCCCTTAACCAGGTAGGTCCTAACAAGCCTTAAACATTTAAGTTCCCTAACAAGGCAACTCTCAAAAGAGTCTTAAATCCTCTCATGAGGTTGATCCTAATAGATCATCAAGCTCTTAACCAGGATGCTAGGAAAATCCCTTAACTAGGTGACTTCTAATAGGGCCTGCTCCTAACAGGGCTAAGCTCCTAACGGGGCATCCTTCAAAAGAGTACAAATATTTTTGGGTGCCAACTCCCACCATGGTTTTTCCCTATTTGGGTTTCCACATCAAAAATTATAGTGTTCATGTGTGGAATGCTTTTCACGTGATGTTCTTGTTTATGTTACATTTCATGCACTATTTCTAAGTACACCGGTTATGATGCTTTATCAGAGGTTTATCAAAGGTTACCAATACTGATAAGTTGTTAGAGAGAGTATTTGATCTGATAGATAAGGATAATAAGTTGGTAAATGATCAAATTTATATGACTTCTACAGTGGTGAAAGAATTGATAGATGTGGTAAATGATTTGATTAATGTGTTAAGAAAATATGATAAAGAGGTTGTTGGATCTGATAAAAGAAGTTGAGATATTTGATAAATGATTTTAGATCTGATATAATTTTGATTTTGGTTTAAAGTTTCAATTGGTAATAATATTGATTCACCCCCCCCTCAGTATTAATTGGATACTCATAAGATTAACAATAAATTCATACAAGATAGTTACAATGCTCTTAAGATTTAAATTTATATTTGTTCTTCTTTTACTTCTATTGTTCTCTGATATGTCACATAAATCAAGTGGTTTTTTTTTTAAATTAATGATATTTTTTTAATAGAAGTTAAAAAGAACTATAAAATACACTAAAAAAAACAAGATAATATTTGAGATACTTCATAAGGGAATTCTAGAAAGACAGTTGGGTCTTGGTTGGGTACATAATAAATCCTTTAATAACATATTAAATCAAAATGTGTCATTTTTATTTCATAGGTTCAACAATGACAATCCATGGAATGCATAGATCCAAGCATGCAACAACAAGCTCAATAATTAGAGATACCATTAGTTGCATAACTCATGAGCTCAAAAAAAAATAACATTGTTGTTGGAATATGGTGCAATCATGGTTAGGAGGGACCTCATTGAGATCTATTCGAACTGTGCAGTAAGAGTAAACACAATGAAAGCAAGATAATATGATGGAGGAAATGCATAAGTGATTGATTATATCATGAAAAATGTTTACAATCTGTCAACAACATGTGGGCTACAAGATTCATCTCACTAGCTTGATACAAACGTGCTCGATTACAATCTCTGTCAATATCGAACCTCTTAACCTCAAGATAGATCTTTCCAGTTCTAACAAATTGTTACTACAAGCTAAATTGCATTGATTTATATGGTCTAGAGGGGTTCAACTGGCCCAAGAAGATCAAGCAATGATGAACATGATGAAACGTGTAAAACTACCAAGTTGGCCTCTGCCAATGGAAATCCTCCAGAAAATCAAAAGGAAGAAGTACAGATCGAAGGCTAGGTCAGCCACACACCAAGGAATGTTGGAAACAATGAACTAGGGCTCTGCAAGCTAAGGAAATGATCTACAAGATTCACCAATAGAAAATAGGTCCAAGCGGTTATGATGTTCTAAGCCAGAAAACTGTCTAGGAATTCGAAATTGATAACTTGCCGGAAAAATATCCAAACGTCTCGTGGTTCAAGAATAAGGAATATAACCATGTTTACAAGAAAAATCTATCTCTACAACATTGTAATACCCCGCCAGGAAACCCCAAAGGGTTTAAGTTAAAAACACTCAATTAGAGTGTAAATATTTTTTTTTTAAATAATAATTAAGAGCATTAATAATAAGTTACAACATTAAGATAATTTGGAGTTATCTAAAACTTAGATAACACAGCGGAAGGCTAAATGAACCTAAGGAGTTTCCCAACACGATTACGTAACCTTACACCTAACTCAACTCGCGTCAAATGTTTCGATAAGCTGGATATCTTAATTACGAGATAATGCATTCGACATGATCATATGTATGTTCAATGAATTGACATCTTAGAATTTTAGGAAGCATTCATTTACTTTGGGTGGTTAGGAGGCCATCGTGAGGTTATTTACTCAATGCACATTAACACCTAATTAATTTAAGAGGCCTTCCTTAAGGTTCAATGCGATTAATATATGAAGTTCATTCATTTGGTTTTAAGATAACCACCCACATTTGATATCTTTCTTAAATATGAAAAGTATGGTTAATAAGATGAGATTCGTTCATTAAGGATTAAACTTCCATTAATAGAGTGAGGTCCCTTCATTTGATTTCAAGCATAACCAACTAATGAGTCGTAGTTCTTTTATGGAGGATAAAATGCAAGTAGCCATAGAGTTCATTCATCGAAGTTTTAATAATGCTAATAGATGGACTAAATTCATTAAGGTGAAAATGTATTAGGAACACATGAGTTATTCCTTTAAATTAAAATATAGGTAGCAAGATGATATTCAACATTATAGGATTAAAATACAAGTTCATAGTGACGTTCTTCCATTAGGATTAGAATATAACTATTTTGTTGCGTGTCACTCTTTTTAATTAAATGAAGTTAATATGAAAAGATACATTTACTAAGATTAAGATATAAACAACTAATTGAAACCTTCCCCTTTTAGTTCAATTTTAGCTAATCATAAAGAAATTCATTTAATAGGGTTATAACATGGATAACTAGTTGAGTTCACCCCATTTTCAAGTTAATTTTGGTAAGGATTATTTGTTATGATTACAACATAAATAACTAAATAAATTCATCCAATATAGTGAAATATAATTAACATGGCGATACTCATTTACTAAGATAAAGAGGTAAATACCTATATGATGTTCATCCTTTAGATTTCACATTTAGAAATTATGACATTAATTCTAACTTTGTTACCCATACACATTCGATTCATTTACCAACTTATATCAAGCTAAAACAATAAAGGCATCCTAATGAGACTCTTTCCACCATTATTTCCTTTAATTAACATAAACAAAATTCTTTACCATAATCATACTTACAATGTTTTATGAACCTGATTACTGCATTTATCAAGATGAATAATTTTATGCACTTTGATTTAAACTCATTAAATTTCCGCCATACACTTATACAAGATAACAACCATACATGATAACTTAAAGCATGAAACAAAGGAGGCTAAACACATCGCATAACACAAATATGATCTCGGAGTTCACCCCTAAAGGGCTACATCTCCGGGTCTGCTCAACTGCAAGACCCCTCTGGCATTTAATATAGTTAGGAATACATAATTACATGTCTTTTACATCTTTGCCACTTATGCGAACACAACCAGTATACAAATGACCACTTTGGACCATAAATCGTAATTGACTTCCACGTAGAGGCAGAACCAACTGAGTATGCTAAAAGAAAGTACAAGGTTCATTTCCCAATAGTACTCTATTTAGAGACCTAAGACTTAACAAGTGCCCCAATCTCAACAACGACAGGTTCCAAACAAATACATCAAGGTTTGCCATCACCTTAAACAAGGCAAATACGGAAATTAAACTTACAAATTTTCCAAATCGATACATTATCAAACTTCCATTCATTCTACTAGCATATCGATGAAGTAATAACAAAATATACGAAGATAATTTAGATTCATAATCCATACACTCCTATACTTTAGTTTTCATTTCTAAAATTCCCAGATGATCATAATCATTCAAATCGAAAGACAATACTTATTCGTGAAAAGAAAACTTCTTGTTAAAATATATTATCTAATGTTAACAAAAGTGTTTTATTTCAAAGATAATCAAATAAAAACATCATTTAACCTCATTTCCAAAAATTACTTTCCTTTTAGAACTGGGTTCCAAATTTAAATGTTCATTAATATAAGTTTACTAATCCAAGATTAATAAATTTTATTTAATCTACAAATTGAAAAGAAATATGCAATCTCCATTATTTTATATATATATATATAGCAACTAAAATCTAAATTTATCTAAAATAGATTTACTACAACTTTATTACAACTTCTTTTAATCATATCCCATTGTATTTGTTGTTTTCTTTCATTGTATAAATGTTAATATTATATTTTTTTTTCTCTGAAAAACAAATATATAAAATAAAAAAAAATTAAAACAAAATTTTTTTTTTTTCTTTGTCGGAACCCTGGCCTATGGTGCAGGTCCCTGCGGCCCATAGTGTGGACACAGGCCCTGCGAAACCACATTGTGGTTGCAGGTTTCCTGCGGCCCACAATGTGGACGTAGGCCCTGCGAGCCACACTATGGTCGCAAGTCTCCCTGCGGCCCACAGTATGGACACGGGTCTCCCTGCGGCCCACATTGTGGACGCAGGTCTCCTTATGGCCCACATTGTGGACGCAGGTCCCTGTGGACCACAATGTGGTTGCAGAAGATCTGCGAGCCCACGGGGAGAAGAAGAGAGGGCGGGGGGGGCAAAATAATGGTGGCGCGAGTTGAGCCTCAGCTCCTCCACCTGCCAAACCCTAACGCCCCATTTGATAATTATTTTTTTTATTTTTTTTAAAAAAAGAACAATAAACATGGACAATGTAGCCATGAAAACAATAGTTTTGATACACTTTTTTTTTTTGTATTTACAGTCAAACAAAAGGGGTTTTTAACAGCTTCTCCTTTTTTTTTTTGAATGTTTAAGCAAAGAATGGAAGATTTTCTCCTTTCAAAATGTCCAAGAAGCCATGACAAATCTTGAATCCAAGAACAACCAAGCTTTCAAAACTGAAACTAAATCTTAAAGACATTCATGGGCATTATCATTACTTTTTCCAGTATTTCATGGAGAGCATTTGAACACCAATTTTTTTTTGATCCAACAAATAAATAAAAGGGTAGGTTGGAACCCTACCTCACAACGCATTTCGGGCAAGACTTGAAGGAGAGCTCCACCTGCAACTCAAAGCAAAACTCCATTTTCTCCAAAATTCCCCCATCTCCATTTTTTTTCCAAAACAGGTCACCAAAAGAAAGAACCCCCAAAAATATTTCAAAAACTAGGTTAAATGAGAAACCCCATTTTTTGACCTAATTTTCAATTTTGAAATTAGGCATTTAATTTTAAAATAAAAGAAAATGAAAAATGGAAATCATTCCTTTCCATTATTCAATACATCTTATTCGCTTTTCTTATTTAAAATTAAAATGCTTCTATTTCTTATTTAATTCTAATTTTAATTTCTCCATATTACTTTAGCCAACATTTATATTTTGAACTATTAACAAGGGTAAGGTATTTAAATTAATTTAAATTTCCAAAAATCAATCCTTTATACTATATCAACTTTACAAGTAAAAAGAATAATTTCCTTTAAATAATAAAATTTACCCCTTTTTTTTTTTTTTCCAAAATGCGAAAATGATTAATTTATTTCTATTTCCCAAATGACTTTAAATCCTTCCTTTCTAAAACGCATAACTCATTGAATTCGTTATTTTAAAATTAACTATTAAATTAACTTGCTATAACATAATAAAGCGACCTTTTTAATAAATGACTAATCTCATGAAAGAAATCTATTTATTCTAATTTTCTCAACTACTAATGTGTAAATGAACACATTATTTCAATTTAAATGCTTTAAGCTTGCTACAATTATAATTAAAGCGGTCTCTTTAAATTAATGATTAATCATATAAAAGAAACTACCTATTTAAATTTCTAAATTACTAATGCGTACATCTACTCATTAAATTGAATTAAATACTTAGGATAACAAACTCCACTGACCCTGCGCAAGGCACGCAAATTGAGGAAGTCCACCAAATCACACAACACGCAACCCAATGAAAAGAAGGCCCCACAAACCAAACACGATGCTCACTTGACCATGGCTATGGCAAGACGAGATTTTTATGACCCCCAAATCCGAATTCTAAGGATGGAGGAGGTTTACTCAAACCTGCGAATCCCGAAGGAGATGAACCTCGCCCTAGGCGGTGTTGTACCTGCAATCTCCTGCACCCATGAATCACGCAAGCATACATATACATATACATATTCAATGAAGGCGTTAGCTCGAGATTTATCACAAGAGTTAGGAAACAATTACCTTTACACAAGAATCGATGCAAGAGCACAGCAATAAGTATGCACAATTATTTATATTATCTAAACTACACATTGCATCATGGTTAACCTACCATTCAAGAATGCCACATAGGAAGTCACCAAGGTCAAACGGGTTTTACAAGTCCGACTAGGGTAGGGGCATTACAAACATCCAATTAGAAAAAGCAAGAAAATGCAAAAAGAAATGTTGAAACTGCAAAATAGGAAACAAACTAAAAAGAAATATTTTTGGTTGATGCAAGATTGCCAAGAACTAGGGATACTCCTGCATTAGACATCTGAGGTTGTTGAAAAAGTGATTCCCTCACTTTGTTGGGGTCAGAGGAAAAATAAGGTGGTACACCTCTGCATGAGAAATCCAAGACAAATCTTCAACTAGTTTGTCCTTCCATTTCACAAGATATTCCTTATACTAACTGCTATAGGTACTACGCCCAATCCTACTGTCTAAAATGTCTTCAATCTGATCTGATTCCTTCCAGGGCAACTTCTTGTCCAAGTCTACAATATTGTCTTCACTGAATTCCAATCATGATACAGATGTAGATCTGTAATGCTGAATATAGGTAAAATACTCTCTTGTAACTCGACTTCATATGCATTTCTGGAACTGAATTTCCTCAAAATCTTACAAGGTCCAAATGTTCTCATCTGCAACTTGTTATAGGTTCCAACTGGAAATATTTATTTTCTAAGGTACACCATCATTTCATTGCCAACTTCAAATTTCTTATCTCTTCTCTTCTCATCTTCTTTCTCCTTATACTTGTTATTCATATCCTCCAATTATTGTTTAGCCCAAATATGTAAGGCCTTCATGTGATTTGCAAATTCTTTTGCTTCTGCACTCTGCTTGTCTTCATTACTAATATCTCTCAATTTTGATATACCTCTAGGGTTTGTTCTAATAACAGCCTCAAAAGGTGTTCTTCTGGTACTCCTATTCATTGAATTATTATAAGAAAACTCTGCTTGGGCAAGAATGAAATCCCAACTTCTAGTCTTCTCTCCAACTAAGCATCTCAACAAATTTCCCAAACTCCAGTTTACTACCTCTGTCTATCCATCAGTCTATGGATGAAATGTAGAACTAGATTTCAAATATGGCTTCATCTTCTTCCAAAGTGTTCTCCAAAAATAACCAACAAACTTAGTGTCCCTGTCTGAAGCTATGCTCTTAGGTAATCCATGCAATCTCACTACCTCCTTGAAAAATAGGTCCGCAACATGTACTGCATCTGATGTCTTATTATAAGGTATGAAATGAGCCATCTTTGAGAATCCATCCACCATCACAAATATAGAATCATTCCCCCTTTATGTCTTAGGTAACCCAAGTATGAAACCCATGCTTATGTCCCCACAAGGTCTCTCTGGTACTACCAAAGGCTTGTACAATCCCAAATTCTAACTACTACCTTTTGCAACCTGACAAACTCTATAGCTTTGCACAAATTTCCTAACATCCTTATGAATTTGAGGCCAAATATAATGTTCACTCATCAAGACTACTATTTTGTCAACACCAAAGTGTCCAGCTAATCCTCCAATATGCTTCTCCTTTATTAAATTCTCCCTCATAGAACTCTTAGGTATGCACAACTAAACTCCTCTGAATAACATCCCATTCTAAATGAAATAATTCAACCACTTACTTCTATCTGCCATAATTGGTGCTCTACATGATTGACAAGGTTCTACAAAATCAAGGTCATCATCATACAAGGTCTTCAACTCTTCAAATTATAACACTATCACTCTCATCTCTATCAACAGATTCCTCCTAAACAATGCATCAATAACTTTGTTTGACTTTCCACTTCTATGCTTCAACACAAAGGTCTAACTCTGGAAGAATTCTACCCATCTCACATGTCTTTGATTTAACTTACTCTGACTATTCAAATACTACAAGGCTTGATGATCGGTATACAACACAAACTCCTTAGCCAAAAGGTAATGTCTTCAATTTTTCAAAGCTTGAACTATGGCATAAAATTCTTGATCATACATTGAATATCTCCTTCTTGCATCATTCAAATTCTAATTGAAATAAGCTACTTCTCTTCCTTCCCGACTTAACATGGCTCTAATTGCATTCCCACTTGTATGAGAGTCCAATTGAAATACTTTGTTGAAATCGGGTAAAGCTAACACAAGCTTCTCAATCATCTTCTACTTCAACATTTCAAAACTCATATTTGCTCTGGTTGTCTATTTTAATTCTTCCCTATCTCCTCTCATTATCTCAGTCATAGGGATATAAACTGAACTGAAATTCCTGATAAACTTCTAGTAGAAACTAGTCAATCCATGAAATGATCTAACCTCCCCAATTCTTTCTGGTATAGTCCATTCAATAATTTCTCTTACCTTCTCAAGGTCCATCTTCAATCCATCCACAGATATCACAATTCCCAAATAGACTAACTCTTTCTTCATGAAATTACACTTCTTAAGATTTATCAACAACTTCTCATCTCTTGATCTCTACAAAACTTATCTTAAATACAACAAATGATCCTCTTTTTTCTTATTGAAAATCAGAATGTCATCCAAATACACAATAACAAACTTACCCAAGAATTTCTTCGATACCTCATTCATCAATCTCATGAAAGTACTTAGTGCATTAGTCAACACAAAAGGCATCACCAACCATTCATATAATTCTTCATTTGTCTTGAATGTTGTCTTCCATTAATCTCCTTCTCTTATTCCAATCTGATGATATCTGTTAGTCCCAACTAGTGCTAAGAGGGGAGGGGTGAATCAACACTATACTAGTTTTTTACCAGATTTAACCTTAATCAAAGTTTCTATTTAAACTTAACACTTATCAGTATAAGAAGCATTAATAAGAAACATCCACACATAAAATAAAACACACATGACTACCAAGAGTTATCACGTGGAAACCCAAATGGGATAAAACCACAGTGTGAGTAGAAACTTACAAAATTTGCACTCTTCTGGAGTACGCTCGGTGAGGAGCCATCCCTGTTAGGAGATTACAAAGAAATTGTTAGGTGCCACCCAATTAAGGGATTTTCTTTAAGACCTATTAGAACCTTTACCCTATTAGATGTATCCTTGTTAAAGGACTTAGGATCATCAATTAAGATGTCATCGGGTTAAGGGATTTTACAAAGGGACCCATTAAAGTCCATCCTGTTAAGGGATTTTTCTATTGTAGTTATTAGAAAACAATAGAGAGAATGATCTGCTATAGTAGCTACTCTTAGCTTAATTATATCCAATCGAAGCTCTTTGTTTCGACCATCGATTACACTTGCTTTGCACTCTACTAGTTCTTTTCATTTCACTTGTTCTACACTCTATTGGTGCTCTACATTTCACTTTCTTTGCACTCTACTGGTGCTCTGCATTCTTTCTCTACTCTTCACACTATCTAAGATCTACACACTCTCTTCACCATGTTGCTATTCACTTAGCAGTTCTACACTCTTCTCACTTTGTTGGATTACCTCTCTTCAATATTGCACTTAGCAATTTTAAGATCGAACTTTTTGGTTTTCGTCAAAAACCTTTATACCATGTTTTGCCGACACATACGTGTTGATTCCTAAATTAGTTTACACCTAACACTTGGTAGATTAACTAGTTGTTAACTGTTGTAGACTTCACTAGCAGTTTGTTTTGATGATATCTCACCATCAATGACTCACCTTTGGTCATCGTATCTAGCTTACTGGTCACTACTCTGAGATTCTTGGTGGATAGCATTCTTCAACCTGTATCTCTGGTGTAACTCTTTATCTTTTGCCACTAGTCACTGATCATCAACTAGACTGATCACATGTTTGTCCAGATTGTTCTGGTCATGCATAAGACTGCTAAACTGCAATTTGAGTCATCTCTTGTGACCACATCATCATTTCAACTATTTGTTTAAGAAACTAATCTCAACACCTATAGGATGCTTGACTGACCGGTCAGCTACTTAGTTTATCCTTCAACCGATTAGTCTTCAATCAACACACTGCTTAAGTATGTCAATGATGCATATTAGGGAAGCACTGAATCCTCTATACTATTTGTAGCCATGAGTAAATCATTGAGGTTTACCACACCTTCTTGCTTATGAGCTTGGCCTTATTCACCAGTAAGTGTTGGTCATCAATGACAATACTAACTGATGAACTGGTTGTGCCAACAATATCCACTCTTCAAGTCTATCTTGGTATAGTATTTGGCTCCACTTAAGCAATCCATTACGTCATCCATCCTAGGCAAAGGAAAATGGTACTTCACTATGATCTTTTTTATTGCTCTGGAATTGGTACACATCCTCCATTCTCCATTCTTCTTAGGTGCTAACATGGATGGTACTACATAAGGACTCAAAGTTTCTCTGATAAAACCTTTCTTCAATTAATCCTACACTTGTATGTCCAGCTCCTCATTCTCTGTTGGTTTCATCCGGTGTGCAGATTTGTTAGGCAAACTAGCTCTGGGAATCAAGTCCATGTAATGACTGATACTCCTTACAGGTGGTAATCCATCACGGACATTATCTGAAATGATGTCTTCATACTCTATTAGCAAATCCTTTATCTCCTTTGGTTGTTCTTCATGCTCCACATTCTCAGTCTTATTAGGAACTAAGGCAAAACACATGTTCTCATGTCTCATTCCATCCTAGAATGTCCTTCCATCTACCAAATGGATTCTAGCATTCAGACATACTTGATTTTTCTAGGGCTCCTCTAAGGGTAGTGAGGTTTGCATCATCCTACTTGCAACAATAGTGTATATATTCTTTCTCCCATCATGTATTACTTGTCTATCAAACTGCCAAGGTCTTGCACCCAAAATATGACAAATATCCATAGGCATAATATCACACAAAACTTCATCATGATAGTTTCCAATTTTCAATTTCACCAAGAATTATTCACTTACTAATATCTTATGATCATCCTAGATCCATGCTATTTTATAAGGCTTAGGGTGTTTCAATCTTTCCAACTTCAATTTATTCACAATCTCTTCTGACATAAGATTATCTGAACTACCACTATCAATAACTACTTTACAACACTTACTAGATACCTTACATCTGGTCTTGAACAAATTTCTCTTTTGCAAGGGTTCCTCATCCTCTCTGATATGATTCAAATCTCTCCTCATCATCAATAGTTCTCCATCTTCTGGTTTGATAGCTGATCTGGTGGGGTCTTCTTCCACCAATGTCATTCTTCTAGTATTCTCTCCCTTCTTACATTCAAAACAATGATGTCCTCCTCCGCACTTGAAGCAAGTTCCTTTAAATAATCTCTTCTCTTGTCTTTTGTCATATTTTCCAAAACCTTATCATCAACATGTACGGATCTGATATTCAACTTGTAGAATTATTCAGTATACTCCTTCACACTTGATTATTTTTGCTTCAATTTCTGTAACTTTAGGAACATATTTACTTGGTAATCAGTTGGCATAAATTTTGATTTCAACTTGGCAACCATCTGCTCCCATGATTTGATCTTCTCTTTGCCTCTTCTTTGTCTATCAACTTGAAAATGTCCCCACTAAAGAGATGCATGACCTTTCAACCTAGTATAGGCATATTTCACCTTTCTTTCTTCCGCAGTGCCTTCAAAATAAAAATACTTCTCCATCTCCGAGATCCAATCTATTAGTTCATCTAAATCCAACTTACCATCATACTCTGGTGGGGTAAAATGTGGTTTGGTGTTTTCCCTACTCAAACCCCTCAAGAACCTTTCCTCATTTGGAATGATCATTGATGGACTTTCTACTTGTTCTGCAGGTGCCTCTTCTCCCTCATCTTTGCTCACATCTTCAATATGTTGGCCTCTTCTCTGGGTTGTTTCAATAACTTCCAATTGGGTTGCAATTCCTCTAAACATTTCCATCACAACAGGGTCTGCATTCCCCTGCACTCCACCATTCCTATTTCCTCTTCGCACCATCTTCACGCTAATCCTTTGCAGCTGTAGGTTGGATCCACAATTGGCCACCCCACAACAAAAATCTTCAGGACAACGCAATCTCAAGAAGGAAATCTTGCTCTAATACCACTTGGTACATTCACAGTTAGGAGGGACCTTAATGATATCTATCTAGACTGTGAAGCAAGAGTAAACACAATGAAAGAAAGAAAAGATGATGGAGGCAATGTGGAACTAATTGATTATATCATGAAAAACTATTACAATCTACCGATAACATGCAGGCTACAAGATTCGACTCACTAGCTTGATACAAACATGCTCAATTACAGTCTTGGTCAATATCGGACCTCTTAACCTCAAGATGGATCTTTTTGGTTCTAACAACTTGTTATTACAAGCTAAATTACATTGATTTATATGGTCTAGAGGGGTTCGATCGACCCAAGAAGAATCAAACAATGATGAACATGATGAAACGTGTAAAACTACTAGGTTGGCCTTCGCCAATGAAATCCTCTGAAAAATCCAAAGGAAGAAGTGAGGATTGGAGGGAAGGTCAGCCACATGCCAAGAAATGCTGGAAATAATAAACTAGGGCTCCGCAAGCTAAGGAAAGGATCTACAAGATTCGCCAATAGAAAATAGGTCTAAGCGGTTTTGGTGTTCTAAGCCAGAAAACTATCTCGAAATCCGGAATTGATAACTTGCCGAAAAAAGATACAAACGTCCCATGGTTCAGGAATAAGGAAGATAATCATGTTTACAAGTAAAATCCAGCTCCGCAAGATTCGGTGAGCAAAAGCAAGAAAATATAGAAAGAAATGTTGAAATTGAAAAACAAGAAACAAACTGAAAAGAAATTTTTATGGTTGATGCAAGATTGCCAAGAATCGGGGGTTCTCTTGCATCAGAATTGAATCAATTGACTTATAAACATAAATATATTTTTTTAATTTATATGATTGTGCATGTTGTAGCAATTTTTTCTTTATTTATGCAAGTGTGCAATTTTTTCATCCTTATACAAAATGTGCCTATCCTTTAAAAGTAATAGCAGAAATCTCGGCATCATTTCTTCCAAGTTATTTGATTGATCTGAGTGACCTATTGAGTCTTATACTATTACCAAATTGGTGGTGAAACTGAATTTAAATGTACACAACATTAGACAACTGATTCTATTAGATGCCAATTGACTAGAGTAGTATAAATGTGAAGATAGGTAGTTAGATAAAATAGCATGTTGTCTAATGATTAACAATTTGATGACTACCTATACATGAATATATTGGTCATTTAATTTTCTCATAAATTTTAGATGACATGTGGAGCTAACCAATATTTCAACATGATCTCTTCAATTGTGGCCCTTCACCTTGGAGAAACGCACCACCTTTAGTGTTCCTTGGATTGCAATTGGTAGCAACATCAAATTTAAACTTGAATTATTTTTACCAAGAATATAGCCAATTTATCTTATTTCCAAAAAGTTTCCCTTTTAGAGTATCATATATGGTAAAAGCAATTTCTAAAACAAAATAAAAGTTTAAATTTATCTATATGGTAAAAGCAATTTCTAAAACAAAATAAAAGTTTAAATTTATCTTATTGCATTTTATTACTAAATTCAGTCTCATCGACATTAAAACACATGATGCTAACAAATGGAATTAGAACTCTAAACAACCTATTATTCATAGATTGTCCATGCATTAGACTAAAGAACAAAAAGACCATTTATTGACCAAGTATTTTTCTCCTTGCTCCATAAATCCAATCTCATTTTTTATAAAATGATTATTGAATAGTGGGATAAAAAGAATAGTATTGCTTAACTTAGAGAAATGATTATCTATAGGTTTATGTTGAATAAGGGTTTCAATGTTCTCCCAACTAACAACCTATAGGTGGTGGCTGAAATTTAATAGTATTATGTGAGTCACCTCCCAGATTTGTCAAAACTATATACTTTAATATTATGAGGGTTTCAAACAGTAAACTTAAATTTCAATCCTTGTAGTTGAATTAAAATATGCTTCCATTATAAGGTATAGCTTGTTTTGTAATATGATCATGAATATTGAGTTAATTGGAATAAATTTGGAGGCATCAACTTTCTCATTCAATTGGTTGGGATAAGAACAAGTATTTCTATAAGTTGGCTAAATAGTACCTTTTTATTCATGTCTCTTTGGTTAGGCTTAATTTTCAAGTAATCATAATAGAAGATAGTAATGTTGGCTTCCCTATTATTAGTTGATGCATTGTTGTGGATATTACATTTGCTATGTTTAGAGTTTAAAGCTAAAAACTTATGTTTATATTTTGAAGCTTCTGAAAGAAAGAAATAGTAACCAACATGAACCCTTATCCTAGATTAGCCACAACAAATTCCAAGGTCATCTCTAATCCTCCTCTAAACTACCTTTTCAGATAATGATAAAGCTTATCCAAAGATTTTACTACACACTCATCCTTAACCAAATATTTGATAACATGCATTAAGCTTGCCTTTTACTAGTATGTATTTATTAATATTGCTGCAATGACTGTCACAAATATTAAGAAATGAAAATAATTTCTAAAGGAAAATGTTACATATATGTTGTTCTATTCTATTTCCTATTTAACTTCATACATTTACTTCAAATGAAGAAAATTTCTATAAATTTATCTAATTAACTCACCTTAACATATATTGTCTTTAAGTTTAAAATATTTATCTTCTACTATTCTATATTTATTTAAAGGCTAATATGATTTCCAAATATGTAGCATTTTCTAAATATACATTATGTAACCTTGCGTCATTTTTTTTGTTATGATAAAGAGAAATGCTACATATATGTTGCTCTATTCAATTTCCTATTTAACAACATACATTTACTTCAAATGAAGAATTTTTTTATAAAATTATCTAATTAATGTTGGTATTATGGATGTGTTCCAGTGGTTTTATCATTCATGTCAACACTTGTCAACACCTATCCTTTTGGAGATCTTTAGTTATGTTCACTAACATGTTCAGTGACTTATGCATAGCCACTGATATTTGGTTCACCGACAGGTTATATTGTTCACCGGCATAGAGGATGACTTGTTATCATCTGGAGATCACTTGGTTATGTCGATGACATGATTTGGACACTTGGTTTTGGTGCTTTGGTTATTGGTCTAATCAAGTTTGCATATTTGTTATTACCGGCAAATTGATCTAGGTTATGGACCGGCATGCGTTATCTATTCTAGATCAGCACGACACATTATGGAGATGATTTATTGATTGGTTGTTATTATAAATGCATTAAGATGACATGATGCATCACATATTGATTCATTTGTAATTGATTTAATTGTAATATTCTTAGTGAGCCAACCTACACATTTGGTCTTAGGTTTTGGTATATATGTAAGATCTCATTTGTGAGATTAACATGGTAGGGAAAGAGGAATGTAATAAGGTATATGCCAATATAAGCAGAGCTACTCACATAGACATCATTTGAAGATTCAAGGAAGGTATGAAAAAGACAATCAGAGCTTAACCGATAATGAATCCAACATATGAAGATGCTACTTTGAGTAGTACATTATCATTGGATTTAACCATCCATTGTAGTCAATGTGACTCTCATTTTGTAATTGAGTAGTGAGCTCTAGACAGTTGGCCTTTCTACATGTGTAGACCCCATTTGTACACACATACTATCTGCAATAGTATCATCTGATTGTGGGTAAGTTTTCCCACCATGGTTTTTCCCCTTATAGTGTTTCCACGTACAAATATATGTGTTATGTGTCATGGATGTTATTTATCTTTTTGTTTCATGCATTAAGCTTCACCGGTATTATTATTAACTGTTAAGTTGTCAACCGGCATTAAGTTTGGTTTACCGATATTATGCATCAAGTTTGATTAAGTTATATTTGGGTTGAAATTATTAGACAATTGATTCACCCCCCTCTCTTAGTTGCCTCTAGGTCCTAACAATTGGTATCAGAGCAAGTCCTCTTTTTACAGAAGTTTAACAGCTTGAGGAGATTCTATGGCAACTAACAATTTCAGGAAGGACAGTCCGAAGCTTGATGGAACTAACTATGGTATATGGAAGATCAAAATGGAGACACATTTGAATTGCATTGGAAGAGACATATGGGATGTTACAAAGAATGGCTATGTTGGTCCTACACATAGTCAACCTAATCCACAAAACTTGGCTAAAGATCAGGAGAATGATTGCAAAGCAAGAGAAGCACTTTTGATTACATTGTCGGATCAGCAAATTATGGGATTATCAAACCGATCTATTGCTAAAGCTATTTGGGACAAATTGGAGACATTGAATGAAGGTGATACCACTATCAAAATTACAAAACTAGAATGCTTCCAGGTCTAGTATGAAAATGGAAGAAGATGAAAGGATTTCTGCTTTTATGGAAAGAGTTAATGAAATTGTTCTGGGTATACAATGTTGTGGAGGATGTTTAAGTGAAGATGAAATTGTTTCTAAAGTTTTAAGAGCATTGCCACTAGCATACAAAATGAAAGTAACTGCTATAAATGAATTAAGAACAATGCCTAATACATCAGTATCTAGAGATACCTTGGTTGGAAAACTTTCAGATTTTGAGCTTGAGGAATTTGGTCCTATTGCTTCAATTAAGATAGGTTTAGCCTTCAAAGCATCATCATCATCTACAGCATCATCATCGTCTTAAAAATCTGATTGGAAAGCAGTTTATGCAAAAGAACTTGAAGACATCAAAAAGGAAAATGAAGAACTGGAAGAACTTGAGCACTATTCGCAAGAAAAATGCCTAAACTTCCAGTTGGAAGCAAGTATGAAGGTAAAGCACCATTTAAATGTTTTAACTACAATAAAATTGGTCATATGGCATCTAGGTTTCCTAATAGATATGCAAGATTGATAGAAGAAGCTAAAAGAACATATAAGCCTAACCCTGAATATCAGAGATACAGATTTAAGAAGAATAGAGACAAATCATGTTACTATGTTCATGAAGGATTTACTGATGATTCTGATGAGGAAGAGATAAACAATGGATGGGCTTTAGTTGCAATAATAGAAGATCAACCAGCACCTACTATACAACCGGTAGAGTAGGCCCTGGCAACTAAAATTGAAGAAAATGATGAATGGATCATTGATTCTAGATGTTTACATCATATGACTGGTGATAAAAGTAAATTCTTAACTTTTTAGGAATACAATGGAGGTCTAGTAAGATTTAGGGATGATAAAAGCTTGTTTGATCAGAGGAAAAGGCACTATATCTTTTGATGGTAAGCACAATACTGACAATGTTTATTATGGTGAAGGTTTGAAGCATAATCTTTTGAGTGTTGGTCAATTAGTTGAAAAGGGATTTCAGTTATAGGGGTAATATTTCATTTGAATAACAATGAGAAGACATGCTTAATTGCACATATTGATGAAAGTTGGTTATGGCATAAGAGACTTTGTCATGTAAATTTTGACTACATTATACAGATCGGTGCAGCTAAGGCAGTAAGGGATTTACCTAAGATTGTAAAACCTCACAATCCGGTATGTAAGGAATGTCAATTTGGAAAGCAAGTTAGAACAACTTTTAAGAGTATTTTAGTGAAATCCAATAATGTTCTTGATTTAATTCATACTGATCTATGTGGTCTGGCAAGAACTAGAAGTTTACAAGGAGATAGATATTTTATGCTAATCATTGATGATTATTCTAGAATGTGCTGGGTTACTTTTCTTAGAGAGAAATCAAAATCTTTTGGGAAATTCAAACTATTCAAGGTAATGGTAGAGAATGAAACCGGTAAGAAAATCAAATGTTTAAGATCAGATCAAGCAGGTGAATTCACATCTAAGGAATTTAATACATTCTCTGAAGTGAATGGAATCAAAAGATAGTTATCAACACCTCGGACACCCCAGCAAAATGGAGTTGTGAAAAGGAAGAACAAAACTATTCAGGATGTAGCTAGAAGCATGATATCAGAAGAAAACCTACCTCATGTGTATTGGAGAGAAGCAGTCAATACAGTGGTTTACACATTCAACATAGTTCACATCAAAGGTGAAACCGGTAAGACTCCTCATGAACTATGGTTTGGTAATACTCCTACTCTTAAATATTTCAGAATATTTGGAAGCAAATGTTATATTAGGAGAGATGATTATGATGGTAAATATGATCCTAGAAGTGATGAAGGAATATTTCTTGGTTATTTATCTAAGAGAAAGGCATATAGATGTTTTAATAAAAGATTGCAAAAAATCATTGAGAGTGCAAATGTGAAGATTGATGAACAATTTAGAGGTAATTCAAGGTCTATGGACTCTGAACCGGCAGTTGAGATAATCACAAATGAACCTATACAAAATGCACTGATACAAATTATTGATCCAGTCACACCAGCATCATCAGATAATTCCACAATGACTGAAGAACAGAAGCAAATGAATACACCCAGGTATGTAAGATTGAATCACTCTGAAAGTCAGATAATTGGGAATAAGTATCAAGGAGTTATAATAAGAGGAAGACTGGCAAATGAAGAGGTATGTCTAATTTCTCAAATTGAACCAGCATCAGTTATTGAGGCATGTAAAGATAAACATTGGATTAAAGCTATGGAAGATGAATTGGAACAAATTGAAAAGAATAACAAATGGACATTGGTTCCCCAGCCTAAAAAAAAATTGTAATTGGAACTAAATGGGTATTCAGAAATAAACTTAATGAAGATGGTAAGGTAATCAGAAACAAAGTAAGATTAGTGTGTAAGGGATATTCACAAAAAGAGGGAATTGATTACAATGAAACCTTTGCACCGGTAGCTAGAATTGACGCAGTCAGACTATTTCTAGCATTTGCAGCACACAAGAACTATAAAGTATATCAAATGGATGTTAAATGTGCATTTCTGAATAGTGATCTTGAAGAGGAAGTTTACATTGAACAACCTAATGGATTTTCTTTGACAAATGACAAAGATATGGTTTGCAAGTTAAGGAAAGCTTTATATGGATTGAAGCAAGCTCCTAGAGCTTGGTATGCTAGATTGGACAAATATCTTTTGAAGCTTGGTTACACTAAAGGTAATGTTGACAGCAACTTATATTTCAAATTGACTAATGATGACATCTTGGTTATTGAAGTTTTTGTTGATGATATCATTTTTGGAGGAGAAGATGGATTGTGTAAAGACTTTTCTAATAAGATGTAGGAAGAAATTTGAAATGTCTATGATTGGGAAGATAAAATTCTTTGTAGGATTAAAGATTTCACAGACTGATAAAGGTATATTCATATGTCAATCTAAGTACTTGAAGGAACTACTACAGAAATTTGGTATGGAAATCTCTAAACCAGTAAGTACTCATATGACTACAACTGACAAACTATCATTGAAGGATGTGTAGACATATAAAAATTACCATAATCCTAAATGAATATTCAATGTTCATT
Organism: Cryptomeria japonica; assembly: GCF_030272615.1. Lineage (NCBI taxonomy): Eukaryota > Viridiplantae > Streptophyta > Pinopsida > Cupressales > Cupressaceae > Cryptomeria > Cryptomeria japonica. The sequence goes on along the minus strand of NC_081414.1, from coordinate 53,333,073 downwards.
TTATTCTCATTCCTCTATTTAGTTAAATTTAATTTAATTAAATCACCCACATTCTTCTATTTAAATAAATAAATTATTCAATTTATTTAGTTAAATTCACTTAAGCCCTTTATGTCATTTAATGAATAAATCATTTTATTTAATTAAATCCCTTCTCCTTACCTTTTAATAAAATTTACATTTAATTAATAGTTTACCCCAATTGAATAAATCTAATTTATTTAATTTCCCAACTTGCAACCAAATTCAAATAAAACATTTTTTTTCTAATTAATCCTATTATCCCTCATCCACTTGCATTTTCCTACATCTCCCACTTTCATCCTAACCCTATTCCTAATTTCTTTTAGAATCTATATAATCCTAATCAATTAACCTAAATTCATTCATTATCACCTTTCCCTAAATTTGAGGAGGTAACTTCTCAAATTTGGAGTAAAGTCTTCTAAAGGCATTAAAGCCTTTATCCATTCAACAAGCTAACTTGTTGAATACCCCCAAATTTGGAAGGACTCTTACAAATTTGTCCCTAAAATCTTCAAACCATTAATGGTTAACTAACCCTTAGTAGCATGGTTAGAGACTATTTGCCTGACTCAACCCTCATCTAACCTAGGGGTCTCATCAAGCATTCATTGCTTTGACCATGGTTATCCCTTTAACCTTTGCACAAGACTTTACCCCTTGGGTAAAAGCTTTATCCATTGGATAACCCTAACCTAACCTTAACCCTTACCTCCTAAGGTAACCATGAGGTTTTCTCAAGCATTTAATGCTTCTTTCATCTCCTCTCAAGCAGTCTTATTTTGACAATTATCACCATTTCATTGGTGAAAATTGTAAACATGGATTGATAACTTTCAATCTTGACCCTTGATTAACTTCTTCAATCTTGACCATCCATTGCCCTATTTTTACTATAAATAGAACTCATATTCCTCCATTTTAGAGATCCATGCAAGCTTTTAGTATCTCATTTATGCTCAAATTTATCAATACATCTAGCTTCTCTTTGTAATAGGAATCAATCTAATAAATATTTTAGACTATTTCCTTTATCATTAGCTTAAATCATGAACTAGTATATCATGTTAGGATAATATTGCTACTAACCTTGTCATCTTATAATCTAGTTTAACTCATTTGTAGAATCATGCATAGATAGGATGCATTTTATGATAAAATTAATCTAAAGCATCCATCACTCTTGCATTCATCATCCCTAAGTCATTTTGCTCAGTGATCTGAGAGCAAAGGCATTGGCTTGAGGGACCTTGTGAGATAGAGAACCATGCAACCAACCTTGGGAAGTTGAGTCATTCCTCGTGACTCCATAACTTTCACCAAGAAGTCTTGTGGGTGTGTGGAAAAGTTTCTTTGAGACCGCATTTTTACATTTTAAGTTTCATTGGCCTGCATTTCCTGCACATAGTATGATACAGCACATGTTAATCCGACAAGATATAAATCTATGATTGAAGGTTTACGGTATTTGACACAAACAAGACCTGATATTATGAATGCAGAATGTATTGTTTCAATATTTCAGAGTAATCCTAAAGAAAATCATGAATCGGCAGTGAAAAGGATTCTCTGGTATCTACAAGGCACAACAAATCTTGGTTCATGGTATCCTAAAGATGAAACTTTCCACATGCATAACATTTTACATTCATACTACAATCTGATGTCCTATGACCATACTTTTTGCAATTGAAACACTAACCGGTAAATGAATTGATGTTCTGATTGACTCTATTTCTTCATTGACTAGCCATATGACCAAACTTATTTCAAACAAAGCATCTACCATTAAATTTATGGGCATTGGGTCTTCTTACTAATGACCTCTGATTCCGAGTTCTTTTGACTGGATGTATCATCTTGATTTGCAGTACCGGAGCTTTCTCCATGCTCAAATCCAAGACCTCTAATGTCTCCATTGTCCCTCTAATTCTTCAATAAATCATCAAGCTTTGTAAAACTGGTGTATATGGTGAAAATGGATAGCAATAAACAACAATATTGAAAGACTAAAATGGATTCAACCACCAAACCCTAGCCTAACAATGAACAAAGATCCACCATAACATATGAAGATAACCTAAGACAATGCAAAATAACTCAATAAATCACAAAGATTATACCATCACATGTCCACTAGGGTTTTTGATCTCCATTCTTCCTATCTCCATTGATCTTGTTTGATATGCTTGCTCTCAGATTTTTGTATGCACAAGAGCTCAACAAAGAACGGAATGTGGTTGCAAGTAGGATCGTAGTGTAGCCAAGTCCTCCAAAATCAGTCATTAGGGTCCGTCATTAGGATATGTCATTAGGATATGTCATTAGGATTTGACAATGAAGAAAGCATCTCCTTAAATAGAAGACACAATAAGAAAATGGAGGGTTAAGATTGAGAGGTGTAAAAAGAGAGGTCGGCTAGGATTAGAGGGTAGGTATAAGAAATACCAAAATAATGAAAGGGGTAGGTAGTGTAGGAAATAAGAGATGAATGACATGTGTCATGTGTAGAAAAGGTTAATGAATTAATTAAATAAATAAAGATTTATTTAATTAATAGAAGAAGTAGGGTAATTAAATAAATAAAATATTTATTTAATTTAGGAAAGGGATAATTTAAATAAATAAATGTATTTATTTAAATGAGAAATAAGGCTAGAAGAGGATAAATGAATTAATTAAATAAATAAAGATTTATTTAATTAATAGAAGAATTAAGCTAAAGTAATTAAATAAATAAAATATTTATTTAATTAGACATGACAATTTTAGGTGTCTACATTTTGCCCCTCTTTGAGACAATGCGGCTTGTCGCGTTGTTTCAAAGAAGATAAGATGAACTGATACAGAGTTGCCCCAGGATGGGAATGATATGCCCCCTCGAGAGATTGGATGAAAAAGTCTGGAAAGATTGCAGACAATCTCGCGATAAGAAAGATGGGAAAGAATGGACTGATTGGATAAAGTGACAAAATCACAGGATGAAGAATACTGACTCGGGAAAATGAGGGCGAGGGCTAGGGTAGGCTATAAGATAAACCACGGGCAAAAGACATCCTCATTGTCATCCACACCCATAGAAGAGCACAGTGCAGAGCGAGAAAAGAGCAGCAGCAGTCAGCAGCGATGGCATTCGTTCATAGATTCGATCGTGTCCGCCGATTCCAGCGACCAGCCGATGCAGGAGAGCCGGTAAGTACCCGAAAACCTCCTCGTACTTTCACGCATTTCAAGTTTTGTCATTAATGCATGTTTAGGAGCAATAAATGCGCTAGAAATAGGGTAGTTTAAAAGTGCAAAAACGCGCAACCGCGTCTGTGTCAGCGCCAGGCGCGTCTGTGTCCAACAGGCGCGTCTGTGTCGGGTCCAGGCGCGTCTGTGCCTGGAACCACGTTTGTGTTGAATGCGGACTAGTTTGTGAAATGTAGTAGCGTCTGTGCTTTTGAACAGCGTTTATGTCATGCAGGGACGTCTGTGATCCCTGGTCGCGTTTATGTCTGGCATAGGCACGTTTGTGTTTAGAAAGCGCGTCTGTGTTGCAGAGGCGCGTTTGTGCAGTCTATAAGCGCGTTTATGAGTTAAAAGCGCGTGTGTGTTGAAAAAGTGCGTTTATGTGTTTAAATGCATGGTTTTAGTCCTTTAGGTCAAATCGGCAGTTCTGTGATGAACATACGCTGTCGATTGGATAAGCTGCTGAGAGGATACACTCAAGCAGGTCCTCTAGGAATACTAGGATAGATCAAGGCACTTTGTGATGAACAGGGAGCACCAGGATAAGCAGCACTTTGTGATGAACAGGGAGTGCGAATGTGAGTGACACTTTGTGATGAACAGGGAATGTCACACACGTAGTACTTTGTGATGAACAGTGAGCACTACTAGGATAAATAGCAACACTTTGTGATGAACAGTGAGTGTCACTAGGGTAGATAGCCATATGCATTTGGGTAGCGAGTAGCATTTTGTGATAAACAGTGAATGCCACAATAACTGACAAGATTGATTTGCTTGACTGCAGGAGTATTTGCCGATGTTGGAGTCACGGGAGAGATTCCCATCGACTCAGAGACTGCGTCCAGAGTTGTCCATCCAGGACATGATTTCCATTGAGGAGATGGGTCTCACATATATGCTCTATGTGCCTGAGTTTCGGGCAAACATGGGGTTGCTGACTGCATTGGCCGAGAGATGGCACTCAGAGACATGCACGTTTCACCTGCCGATGGGTGAGATGACAGTGACACTAGAGGATGTCTACAGGATACTGCATATCCCCATTGATGGAGAGTTGATCCCCTACGACCGTGACGGTGACAGGGAGGCCTTGAGACGGGTTTTTCAGGATCCTGAGTTGGAGATGAGAGCAGGGCATGTAGCCTGGGACACCATGACTGCCACAGGATTGGCATTGCCGGCAGGTATTGGGGGAGTTATCAGTGGATACCTGTGTCCAGACAGGGCCACACGAGGATTGGCAGTGGGCTGGGGAGGGGCCTTGGAGACGCTGATGGCAGAGCACACTAGGTATGCATGGGGGCCATGTGTCCTAGCACATCTGTACTATGAGCTGCATCAGTTTGTATACCATGGATCAGTGGGGCTGGGCTGCGGTGTGACTCTATTGCAGGTGTGGGCCTATGAGCACCTTCCAGTGACGAGGCCGATTCATTTCAGAGGCAGAGGACAGGGACAGAGTTTTGTTCATTTGTATGCCATGATCACATCCCAGCCTCGGATTGGGAGATTGGAGCACTGGAGGAGAGTCATTGATGACATTGATATGGTGATCTGGAGGCCGTACCTGGGGTGCGAGGAGTGGGGTGATGATGCACTGGAGCTACCCTACACCTTCCGGAGCAGGTACCTGATTGGGCGGACGCCCTATATATTAGAGAGACAGCTGGTGGATAGGGTATGCAGGCAGTATGGCCGGATTCAGAGGATGCCCCGAGGCTCGGGTATGTATGCCCGTACTGTTAGAGATCAGGTGCAGTTTGGCCCACTGCTATCTTATGATCAGGCAGTGATGCAGCTAGCAGAGATGATGCCGATGCCATGGGACATGTGGCCAGAGGTAGATGATGCAGGGATGGACGCAGAGTACTCTGCGTACTGGGCAGAGCATCCATTTCCGAGGTTGACAGATCCGGCAGAGCCAGTGGATGGAGAGGGTGGAGGAGATGATGATGAGGGAGGAGGGGATGCAGGTAGGGGCCGGCGGAGGCGGAGGGGAGTGGTGGGAGAGAGACGGGTAGCACCTCGGAGGGAGGGAGGTCAGGAGAGAGCAGCTCCAGTGGTGAGAGGACGGGGTGGACTGCCCCTACAGGTGCCAGCAGCACAGGGTCCCAGAGAGGGACAGAGACAGGTACAGCCACAGGGACAGAGACAGGGACAGCCACAGGTACCTATACAGGCACAGGGACAGGCACCTGTAGAGGGGGAGCCACAGGCAGGGGCGGAGAGCGGAGACTCCGAGGAGGATGAGGTGGTGAGGTTGCGGGAGATCTGCCAGGGCCAGGCAGATGAGATTGAGGATTTGGTTCGAGAGAGGAACCACCTCAGGATCAGGGTCCGAGACACAGAGCGGGAGAGGGATCAGGCCATCCAGAGATATACCGAGGCCGAGACAGCTCTGAGGGCAGGTAGGCGGGCAGCAGAGGATGCAGGGGCAGGCTACGCCTATGTTTTGCGAGCGGGAGAGGAGATCGCCTACTGGAGGGATCTATATTATGCAGCCGTGCCAGCGGAGCAGCGGTCTAGGAGCTTCCAGAGGTCGTCGCGCACAGCGACGGCTACGGGAGGGAGCCGCAGGAGACAGGCATCCAGCGGTGGGGTTATGGGGCCTCCACCACCACCAGAGGGACAGGGGGATCCAGGGGCAGGGCCATCTACAGCTCAGACTCCGTCGAGGCGAGGTGGCTCCGAGGGAGGGAGTTCCTCATAGCTATAGTGGGCTCCCATTGTATCAGTAGATGTATCATTGTTGTATTGTAGACACCTGCGGGTGATTCTTTTGTAGCCATATGATTCTTTTGACATCATTGTATTATGACACATTTGATTGATTATATATATGAGATGATGCATCTTTTGCGGCAGCTATATGCATGTGTACCTTGTGTGATGAGATGTTCTTATGTGATGCATGTTTTATGATATGGATGCTTATATGATGCAAGGCCATATATTTTTGTTCTTTTATGTTGTATATGTGATGCATGATGCAAATGAAAATGTATGTGATGCAAATGATTATTTATATAATGAAAATGTGAGATGTGCTAACATGTGTTGTATGCAGGATGTGATGCCATTATAATATCTATATGTATGAAATGCTTATATGTGGTGATGCAGGTGCAACTATATGAAATGCACATGTTTTTGGTGTGTCATTATACTCAGTCATGTGATAGCGGGCTACGCGGACTCGAGAAGGACAATGGAAGTCAATCAAGAAAGGGGGATGGAAGACAGAAGATATGAACGTGAAAGAGCTTCTTGTGCGTTATCATCATTGAGCTTTATTATGGCAGAATAGGTTATGACAATCGAGGCATATGTTCGGCCCAGAAAGTCATTGTACCTGTTTGCATGGAGATAAGACAGTCACAAACAAGGAATGCCCCAGTTCACACTAGACTCACAGTGTCCTCATATCCTTGGACAAGTCATAGTATTACTAAAAGACAATCCACAGACAGCAAATGCAAATAAGTGACGATACCCCATCCTCGCCTTTCTAGTCAAAGACATCCTGGAGATAGAATCTCTAGTCAAAGACATCCCGGAAAAGCTAAAAGACATGTCACCAAAAAGATAAAACCAAAAGAAAACCAAGACTCGACACCCACATCCACTGTAGTCTTCAAGTTTGTGTCTCTTGTCACTTGTTTAAGTCAAATTTTGATTGTGGTCACAATGTTCACTTTCACAAAAAGGATAGATAGCACTGAACCATATGTTGTCTGAGTCTGTTAAAAGATTTGATTTTGTTGAAGCCCATTGTTGCTGCTGTGTCTCCTTGGAAACTGACTGAATCCATGAAACTGATACCTTATTGTGGAGAAGATGGAACTTTATTGCGGATCTGCGATGCAAAATGTTGCTTTATTGCGAATTGTGCGCGGATAGACTGAAGAGAGCTGAAAGAAACTGTACTCCTCGAAACATGTGATGTTCTCAGTTCCACACCCATTACTAGACGCAGGAATTGGCCGTAGTCACAGATAGGATCTGATTTATTATGAATGGCTAACCAATCTCGGGTAGATCAATAACAAGCCATGATGGGAATGGGTAAGTTTATTGTGAGTGAATTGGTCGTGATTGTGTGCGAAGTGAAAGAATGAAAGGGAATCCTGAAAGAGGGAGGAGCAAAGTCCCTACGCATGGCGCTGGTGACCCAGTTTTCACCATGGTACTTGCCCAGGGCGCCACCGAAGTGGTTTTCACCGTTGGACGAAATTATTTCTCTTTACTTTCTTGGATTTTGCAATTTTTTTGTTGTCACAAGGCGCCTGTTTGCCAGGTTTTCACCAAGTAACAATTCTTTTGTTTTTATAATTTTTTTTTTGTATTTTTGAATTTTTTTGATTTTTTTGTATTTTTGCATTAGGATACTTAAAAAGAGCTTATGTGTAGAACCTGCGAAGGTGCATGCTATTGATAGGGTCCTCCAAAGATTCACCTTCTGTAGTTGAGAGCTGATATGCCCCAGATCCATATGCTGCTGTGATGATGTAAGGACCAAGCCAGTTGGGTTCAAATTTGCCCTTCTTTTCTCTATCTTGCTGATTCTTGGGGTTCTCTCTGAGGACTAAGTCACCTACCTCAAATGTGCGAGGCTTGACCTTGTGATTGTAACTGCGACTCATTCGTTGTTGGTAAGCCTTGAGATGATTAAAAGCAGTGTGTCGTCGTTCCTCCAACAGTTCTAGTTCTTGTAAGCGAGAGACCCTGTAGTCTTCATCGTTGATTATGTTTCTCAAGGAGACCCGTAAAGAAGGTAACTCGACCTCAATAGGCAAGATGGCTTCAGCACCATAGACAAGTGAGTAAGGTGTAGCTCCTGTAGGTGTGCGGACACTGGTACGATATGCCCAAAGTGCGGGATTGAGTTGGACATGCCAGTTACGGCCAGCGTCGTCGACTGTCTTTTTAAGTATTTTGAGGATTGTTTTGTTAGACGCCTCAGCTTGGCCATTACCTTGGGGGTAATATGGTGTGGAGAAACGATGAGAGATATGGAATCGCTCACAGAGTTCATGAACATCCTGATTCTTGAAAGGACGCCCGTTGTCGGTAATAATGGAAGTAGGAATCCCGTATCGGCAAATGATGTAGTTCAGGATGAAAGTAGCGATTTGTTTCCCAGTAACTTGTGTGAGAGGCACGGCTTCAATCCACTTTGTGAAATACTCTGTGGCTGTGATAATGAATTTATGTCCGTTGGAAGAAGGAGGGTGAATCTTGCCTATGAGATCGAGTCCCCACTGACAAAAGGGCCAAGGAGATGCAAGTGGCTGTAGTTCTTGTGCTGGTGCGTGTATGAGGTCTCCATGAATTTGACACTGCTTACACTTCTTGACAAACTGATATGCATCTTTTTCCATAGTAGGCCAGTAGTATCCAGTCCTGATGAGTTTCTTGGCCAAGGTAGGACCACTAGTATGCGGACCACATATCCCTTCGTGCACTTCTCGTAACGCAATCTGAGCTTCGTCACTCTCTAAACATCTAAGGAGGGTGCCATCTAGACCTCGCCGGTATAGGATATCAGCTAGGATAACGTATCGGGAGGATTGGCGGATGAAAGTGCGGCGTTGGTTGTTCGATAAATCGGGAGGTAAGATGTTGTCGCGAAGGTATGTGAATATGGAACCATATAACTGGGATTCAGGACCAACAACACATATCATTTCCGTGAGAGTGATCTCATATGACGGAATCAGCAGGTTGTCAACCAGGAACTCATAATAGGTCTCATTTTGTGGTAGGTCAATGAGTGAAGCAATTGTAGCCATGGCATCAGCAGCGCGATTCTGTTCTCTTGGTATCTGCTCAAACTCTATCTTTGCAAAGTGTTGTTTCAGATCATCTACCAGTTGTTTGTAAGGCATTAGCTTTTCATCTTTTGTTTGATAATCATCAGTTGCTTGACGGATGACAAGTTGAGAATCGCCAAAAACACGAAGTTCCTGGATCTTCCACTGAACTGCAATTCTTAACCCCGTTGTTAATGCCTCGTATTCCGCTATATTGTTGGTGCAAGGAAATGATAAGCGGTATGACTTTGGTATAGAATCGCCTTGGGGAGTTATAAAGAGTATACCCGCTCCTGCCCCGTGCTGTGTGTATGAGCCATCAAAGTATAGTTGCCATGGCTTTGCAGGTGATATTGTTAGAATGGACTCATCTGGAAATTCTGACTATAGAGGAACATCATCTATCATGGGAGCATCTGCCAGTTGATCTGCAATGGCTTGTCCTTTGATTGCTTTTCTGTCCACGTATTCTATGTCGAATTCACTCAAAATCATTACCCACTTGGCCAGTCGCCCAGTAAGTGTAGCTTTGTTGAGCAGATATTTTAGTGGATCAATTCTGGCAATCAACTTGGTCTTGTGAGTGAGCATATAATGTCGTAATTTTTGTGAAGCGAAGACCACAGCGAGACATGCACGCTCAATTGGTGTGTAGTTGAGCTCATATCCCACCAATGTGCGACTGATATAGTAGACTGCTTTTTCCTTGCCGTCAGGTATTTGCTGTGCTAGTAGTGCCCCCAGTGCTGTTGGAGTAGCTGATATGTAAAGTAGCAATGGTTGATTCGGAATTGGTGGCATCAAAACTGGCGGGTTCAAAAGATAGTCTTTAAGTGCCTGAAAAGCCTGTTGACAGTTCTCGTCCCATTTGAACTTAATGTTTTTGTGTAGCAGGTGCTGGAAAGGATTACACTTATCTGCAAGTTGTGCTATGAATCTTCGTATGGACTGGAGTCTCCCTTGTAAAGACCGAAGTTGACTGATATTCTTGGGTGGCGGCATGTCCAAGATAGCCTTGACTTTTGCTGGATCCGCTTCTATTCCTCTTTTAGACACAATGAATCCTAGGAGCTTCCCGGAGGTTACTCCAAAGACACATTTCTTTGGATTTAATCTTACCTTGTATTTTTCCAGCCTATCAAAAGCAACTGAAAGTATGTCCAAGTGTGTATTTCTGTCTATTGATTTAACCAAAAGGTCGTCGACATAATCTTCCACCTTTACATGCATGAGATCATGGAAGATAGTAGTCATGGCTCGTTGATACGTGGCACCTGCATTTTTCAGCCCAAAGGGCATGACATTCCAGCAGAAGGTTCCCCATGGACAAGTGAATGATGTTTTATGTTGATCTTCAGGTGCAATCCTGATCTGATTATATCCAGAGAATCCGTCCATTAAAGATAACATCTCATGGCCTGCTGTGAGATCAACAATTAAATCAATGTTTGGTAATGGGAAATCATCCTTCGGACAAGCCTTGTTGATATCCCTGAAATCTGTACATATTCGGATGCTGCGATCTGGTTTGCTAACAGGCACTAAGTTGGAAATCCATTCAGGATAATCAATTGGGCGTATGAATCCGACATCTAGTAATTTCTCCAGCTCTGCCTTGACTAATAATGCCACCTGTGGATGCATTTTTCTCAATTTCTGTTTTACTGGTTTTGCCCCCGGTTTGACTGTTAAATGATGCATTACTAAGTCGGGGTCTAGTCCAGGCATATCAGCATAAGACCAGGCGAAGTTGACTTGTCGTGCCTTAAAGAAGCTTATGAACCTTGCTTTCTCGGCCTCTGTCAATGATTGAGCCAAAAATATGTTGTGTGGAACCTCGGCTGTACCAATGTTTGTCTTTATAGTCTCCTCTACCAACATGGATGATTTTTCCTCGTATGATGCTGGGAGAATGTCAAGCCTTCCATCTTCGGGCGCCTCAGAGAGGTTTTCACCCTCAGATACGTCCTTTCTTTTTACTTTTTTAGAGTCAGAGAGCGCCACAGTGTGGTTTTCGCCATAAGACCCTTGTTTTGTCTTTATTTTCACATTTTTGCGACTAGAAGGCCCGACACCCTCACCAAAGTATGCCATGTTATTTAGCTCTATGGCGTATCCTGCTTTATGGTCTCCAAGAGGAAGATCATCGCGAATGCCAAGATAATCAACAATAGCTTCGTCATTTTGAAATGTATCGATCTGTGGTGGTCCATCCTGATCCCAGTCAATGAGTTGGGGGTGAACGAGGGGAAGGTCTTTAGTGTTTTTAGAATCCGCAAGGCTAATAGTGAAGATGTGGTTATATTCAGGTATGTCAAGGTAGTCATCGAGGTCGTCAATGGCACTCTCCTCATCAGTGTCGATCGTGAGTGAGTCCAAATTGTCATCACTAGTAGCACCCTCAGGGACAGGTGTCCTCATCCTATGTGATCCTGACCTAGGGCCCTGAAACGAAGCTTGTGCGGGATCCTTATGGGTCGGTTCTTGACCAACTCTGAATTTCTTGTAAAACTCCTCCTCCTCTGTAGGTTCATCTGGCTCTCTAAATGTCTCATTAAGTTCATAATCGCTGGAGGATTTGTCTGAACCCCATTCCCACTCATTGGAGTCTGTGGAATAATTATCCTCTTGTTGAACTTCAGCCACTTTGACTTGCCATATCTGTTTTGTTTTCTTGTGTTGAATCTTGGGGTTTAGAAAACCAAGCCCCTTAGAGTGTTCCCTTCTTGTAGTTAGCTCAGGTTGTAGAGGCTCCATGACACCTTCTTTGCGTAGTCCGAGAGGACTTTTTCCATCATACCCGAATCTTTGCAGAATTTTGAAACCTTTACCATAGTTTTCACAGGGTATTATAATTTGATCATGTGTATCATCTTCAGCGTCCTTATATAGCATTTTATATAAACTTTCTTCCTCTAGTTCGCCCCATTTTTGAAAGACGGTAGGATCCCATTTGAGGAGCATGATGGAGATTTGCTTATTTGGATGTGGTCGCCCATATTCCTTGGGGGAGTTCATGACTTGTCGTAAGAACATTGTTTGATTCAGAGTGTATTCTCCCATGCCTTTGTCTTGAAACTTGGCTCTAAGTTCACCCTGTTTGGATGTCGAGGGCTTTAATGACTCAGGATCAATATATGCTGAAGAAGGAGTAGCCTCACGATTGCTGGGAATGATAATCTCAGTATGTGATCTCAAGTTATTGCAATATATGAATGGATTTGGATCACCATTGACCGTTACCTCGACTCCATTATGAGGAAATTTTATGCACTGATGGTATGTTGATGGGACCGCTCTCATTTCATGAATCCATGGACGTCCTAGCAATATGTTATACGTGAGGTCTAGATCCAGGACTTGACAAATCACGTCCTTTGTTACTGGCCCTATTCTGAGTGGTAAGATGACCGTGCCCTTGGACGAGCGCTCTTCATCATCATAAGCCTTAATAGTGATTTGGTTTGTAGCATTCACAGCTTTGTCAGAATATCCCAATTGTCTGATGGTGCTCAATGTACAAATATTAAGACCTGCTCCTCCATCTATCAGGACTCGTTTTATTCGGTGTTTATGTATGAAAGCTTCAATATGTAGAGGTGCATTGTGAGGCTGACTTATGGAGGCGTCATCGGCTTCTGTAAATGTGAGGGAGTGTGGAACGGATAGGTATCCCACCATGGCTTGAAACTGATCCACGTTTAGATCCGTAGGGACAGCAGTATCTCTCAAGGTTTTGTCAAGGACAGCTTTATGTGCAGGAGATATACGTAAGAGCTCAAGAATAGAGATGAGTGCGGGTGTTTTCCCTAATTGCTCTACAAGATCGTACTCAGGCTTAGTTGACGGAAGATTGGTATTCTTAGAAGAGGTTCCTGGCAATGTGATCTTACCTCGACGAGTTGTAACATGACATTCAGAGGTAGCTTCGGATGAAGATCCCACACCTTTTAGGACAATTTTAGGTCGCTGAGGAGGATTCTCAGGATTTTTATTTTTGATAGTAATGGTAGAAATATGATTGTCCATTGAGATGTGGTTAATAGTGGAATCATAATTGTAAGATGTTCTGGTGTAATTGGCTTGATCATCTGTGACTTTGCCCTTTCCCTTGTCATGTTTTGGGAATGGTTCCTTAAACACCTCATGCTCTTGGTTAGATGAATGTCCCTCAATCTCAATATCTCCTCTGTCAATGAGATCTTGTACAATGTTTTTCAATCGATGGCAATTACTTGTCTTGTGACCCTTGCTCTTATGAAATTCACAATATTCATCATCATTCCACCAATTCGGTTTTACCTTTGGTTCATATGGAGGAAAATCTGGGACCGTGATCACTTTGTTTGCTACAAGCTTTTTGAATACTGATTCAAGTGGTTCTCCCAATGGAGTGTACTTCCTTCGTGGTTTGGAAGCTGTTTGATTGTTCACTTGATTGTTGGTAGAATTTGATCCAGAAAAGATGAACTTTGGTCTCACTGTGTTAGCATCCACAACACCATCATTAACTGTGTTCTTGTTCTTGTTCCAAAACTTTGGTTTGTCTTTTCCCTTAAAGTCCTCTTTGTTTTCTCTGAATAGTTTGATAACTCCTTGTTCAATTAAGACTCTTTCTGTTGCTAGGCCCTTTTCAATGACATCCTTGAATGTAGACAAACAAGCTTTTCTGAGATCATAACCAATAGCCTTGTTAACATTTTGTGTGAACATTTCCACCATTTGTTTTTGCGGGATTTCACAAGAGCATCTGCTAGCTAAGTTCCTCCATCTTTGCAAAAATGACGCAAAAGATTCTCCTTCTTTTTGTCTCGTATTGCACAAGGTAGTAACTGAGACATCTGTTTCAATGTTGTAAGAGAAATGTTGAATGAATGCCTCTGCCAAGTCACCCCATGACTTAATACCAGGAGGTAATTGAGAAAACCATTCCATCGCTTGATCTCCTAAGCTCTGTGGGAACAACCTCATTAAGTATGTTTCTTCTGCCGCTACCTCAATGCAAGCTGTGAAGAATTGTCTTATGTGTGCCTTGGGATCTCCTCTCCCTCTATATTTGTCAAATTTCGGTGTTGCAAAGTGCGGAGGAAACGGAGGCATGGGAATGCTCTTATCAAAGGGATAAGGGCATATATCTCTCATAGTATATGTGGGTTTTGATGTGCCCATGTCTTCCACTTTCTTTTGTAGATCTCTAATTTGTTGCTCCAAATTATTTTTGGGAGGAGATGGATTTCTTGTAGCATATCCCATGTTTGAAACACCCATTTGAGGAGGAGCCTGTTGCATGTATGGATGATACTGATCGTAGACATGTCCATATGGAGGTCTATATTGTTGCGACATGTATGGAGCACTTGGCATAATTTCTTGTTGAGGAACCCCATATCTGTTTTGTGTGTATAAACCATATTCAATGGGCCTTTCATTTTCCATTGTGTTGCCCCCAATTTTGGCATGAGGTCTTCTTGTGTCAAAATTTTGAGGAAGTCCTTGAGTATCCATTTGTCTTGGTTGACCTATATCTTGAGCATGTGTTTGAACATAAGGCCTCCATGATGGTCTTTGAGTGTAAGTATCGTGCATTTGAGCTTGTGTATGTGGGATTGCTGGTTTCTGAAGCAAAACTGATGGTGACTCCGGCATCATATTATTTGGTCCTCCACTATTTGGTTGAGTTTGTTGTGAAGGTCTACTTTCCATAAGTTGAGATAAGTCAAAATCATGTGGTATCTTAGCTCCACTTTGTGCCATCATGTTTAGAAAGTATTGACGATCCCTCCTCATTATCTCTTCAACCAATCTATTGAATTGAGGATCCATTATAGATTCTTGTATGTCTGCTGATAGTATTGAAGAATTGTCCACATTATCATTGTGTGTAGCGTTGTGTATAGCGTTTGCGCTTTCCATATTTGGATTGTGTCTATAAACATTCATGTCTGGTAATGTAGTGTGCTCAGGATTGTAGAAGACATCATTGTCATACTCATAAGAACTCATGTTTACGGGTCCTTGAGCTTCTTTAGCTTTTCTCCTAGATTTTTGAAGACGGGTTTCAACCATGAACTAGGTGTTAGACCAATATGTGAGAGACTTAGACGAAAATGACAAGGGTATGTAAGACCAAGAGTTGTATGGAGTGTAAATGAATCTGAAGTTTACTTGCAATGTCCAAAGTGTAAGACCAAGTATGTATGTTGTAGAGTAGGTGTGACTTCCAAAGAGAGGATAGTTTCTCTTGATGAGGTAAGCTGACCTTGACTCTAAGTAAGACCAAATGAGACCCAAAGGTAAGAAACCTTGATGAGGGATCACTTAGCAAAGTGTTGTAGTATGTAGTGTGTTGACAAAGTATAGTGAGGACAAGCAAGTGACTTTTGACTCAAGTTTAGACAAGTATGACTGTAAAATGAGGTATGAAGCAATGATGGACTGTGTAAGACCTTAGAACAGGCTGAATGCTAGATGAACCTGAAGAGATAACCTAGGAAGCTCAAGTGTGCCGAAACTGATTTCTTTGTTTGCTTGACTGTTAAACTTTTTTCAAATCCTGACACAGACGCCTCTGTATACTTCACAGACGCGGTTTTAAGACACAGACGCTATTCTGTTTGACACAAACGTGATTCTGAGATTTCCTGTTGATGTTTGCTAAGACTGACAGATTTTTGCAATTGTGGACACAGACGCGCCTGTATACTTCACAGACGCTATTTCCAGACACAGACGTGTCTCTGTTCGACACAGACGCTGATAAAAACACAGACGCTATTCTGTACTTCACAGACGCGTTTATCAGACACAGACGCGGTTTTAACAGACACAGACGCGTTTCTGTAACCTTAGTGCAATCTTTCCTATCTGTGAATTTGTTTTGCTGTGACCAAATCTGATTTTTCGACTGTTTTTCGTGACAAGAGGACACAGTGTTGATGACCCAATGTTTGCAGACTGTTTAGACTCCAAAAAGTGTGTTGTTTGATGTAAAAAGTTTTTTGCATACACTTGAAGACACAAAAGACACAATGTTTTGCTGTTTTGTCTTGATTGTTTGAGTGTTTATCATAAGTCAAGCACAATTCTTATGGCTGGCCAGGACAATAATTGTTGATCCCACATGGGGTTTTACCCCCGAGGCTACGCTATTCAGAGCGGATACTTAGATGCTTGACCTCACTGGCTCCACCCTCGGCACTCACTTCTCGGGTCAGCCAAGCATCAGTCCCCATGAAAACTCCCCATGGCGAACTTTGTATCTCTACTAAGAACCGTATGTGTGTGGGCCGCTACCAGAGGTCCGACCTCCTGCCTCAACAACTAGAAGGATTTGGGCATCTAAAACAATGAGGTGCTAGTAAGGGCATCCGCTCGTGTGGCCATACATGCGGCACTTTCAGCTCTGTAAATACAGAAGGCTCCCAGCCGGTAGGGGTTACGCCCTACAAATGATCAAATAAATTTGATCAAACGGGTTTATGGGGAGACATAGTGTCGGTATGAACTAATCAGCACACGTTATTCATAGTTTTCACCATGAATACATTTGATTATAGTGGCTTGGAAGAAGATGGCTTTTCTTTTGCTACCACTTGGGTCGTTCTCTTCTCACTAGTAGTCCTAATGACCACACGGGAAGACAGGCCCTCTAAAGAATAAACACAAAGAGCCTATTGCTCAAGACACAAAAGACAATGGTTCAATTTTAGTGCACCAATTGAAGTGTTTGCTAAGCTATGAAGACAAGGCACACAAATAAAATTACAAAACCCTAGCTAAGGCCCTGCAACAAAATTGTTAGTAGTTTGGGTTGTTTCAAATGATAACCCCTTCCTGCAAACACACAAGTTAGGTAAATTTTAAGAAAAACCCAAAAAGACTTTGTGAAAAGGGGCCTTCAACAAAAACGTATTTGCCTCCAAAGCAAGCTGCACAAACCAGGTTAGCTAGATCTGCAAAGGTTAGCCAAAAATAAACCAGATCTGAAAACCCTAAGTACAAAATCCGAAAAGCCGAATCGAAAAACTTGAAAAAAAATTTGCAAAAACAGAATGCACAGACGCTGTTATACCAGACACAGACGCGTCTGTCCGACACAGACGCGGTTCTATGATTTGCAGACGTGATTTCAGAACACAGACGCCTCTATATTCTTCAGACGCGATCAGAGGGTTCACAGACGCGATTCGGGATCACAGACGCGACTTTCGGAAACCTGCAAAAATAGAAAATGACAGAAACACAGACGCGATAAAAGATGTCACAGACGCCTCTGAAATACAAAAACGCGATCCGAACACTCGCAGACGCGAAAAAAACCTAAAATGTCGTCGAAATCGTCCGATCTGCAACTTCAAAAATGCAAAATCTGCAACAAAATGTTAAATGCAAAGGGACAAGAGTCCCACCGGGCGTGCCAAAATGTATATGGTGAAAATGGATAGCAATAAACAACAATATTGAAAGACTAAAATGGATTCAACCACCAAACCCTAGCCTAACAATGAACAAAGATCCACCATAACATATGAAGATAACCTAAGACAATGCAAAATAACTCAATAAATCACAAAGATTATACCATCACATGTCCACTAGGGTTTTTGATCTCCATTCTTCCTATCTCCATTGATCTTGTTTGATATGCTTGCTCTCAGATTTTTGTATGCACAAGAGCTCAACAAAGAACGGAATGTGGTTGCAAGTAGGATCGTAGTGTAGCCAAGTCCTCCAAAATCAGTCATTAGGGTCCGTCATTAGGATATGTCATTAGGATATGTCATTAGGATTTGACAATGAAGAAAGCATCTCCTTAAATAGAAGACACAATAAGAAAATGGAGGGTTAAGATTGAGAGGTGTAAAAAGAGAGGTCGGCTAGGATTAGAGGGTAGGTATAAGAAATACCAAAATAATGAAAGGGGTAGGTAGTGTAGGAAATAAGAGATGAATGACATGTGTCATGTGTAGAAAAGGTTAATGAATTAATTAAATAAATAAAGATTTATTTAATTAATAGAAGAAGTAGGGTAATTAAATAAATAAAATATTTATTTAATTTAGGAAAGGGATAATTTAAATAAATAAATGTATTTATTTAAATGAGAAATAAGGCTAGAAGAGGATAAATGAATTAATTAAATAAATAAAGATTTATTTAATTAATAGAAGAATTAAGCTAAAGTAATTAAATAAATAAAATATTTATTTAATTAGACATGACAATTTTAGGTGTCTACAACTGGCTTTGAACTTGTCTTTGTACTCATTTGTAGCATCCAGATCACTTCTTAGGATTGCCATTATTCTTTCCAACTCTTTCTCATTGTTCTAAGATTGCACCAATTTAGTTCTCAATATATCATTATCATGTGCCAACCTAATTCATTCTTCAGATCTGTCTTTCAGAGATTTGGCAATATTTTCTTCATTCTTATTCTGGTCTTCAATCTCCTTGGACATCCTCATGGTTAGGGATTGCATTTCATTCTTCATGACACCATTTTCCTGACTCAACTTCTGGCATAGTCCCTTAAGCACATTATATTCTTCATCATCTTGATTTTGTAATTGATCAAAAAGTTCTTTTCTTTTGGCTTGAGCAGATGACAACCTCTATTGTAGAGTAAAGATGAATTCCTTCACATATCTCAGCTCATCTTCCACCTTCATTTTCTTCAATCTTTCAACATCATAGTCTTCAAGTGCTACTTCAAGTTCTTTCCTTAAACCCATCTCCATAAATTTTGGATTCAGGATCTTCCTCAAGATATTAGACTTATTTTGAGGTACCAGGCTCTGATACCAATTGTTGGAATCCAAGAACACTGAGAGGGGTGGTGAATCAGTGTTCTCCCGATATGATTAATTTTAACCTTATTAGCACAACAACTTGGTAACCAATATGCATAAAAGCAAATAACAAGTAATATTGCAACCACAAAGATGAACACCATAACACCATAGATTTATACGTGGAAAACCTCAATGAGGAGAAACCATAGTGGGATTGGAGATCCACAATATCTATCCACTAATTAGATGAATAAATATTACGTATAATGGGACTGCAAAAGTAGGAAGGTACACTTCCTAGAGCACACTTCTCATCACAAAAGGAGCCTCATTGACTGCAAGAAATCTTCAAACTACAATCCAAAAAGAAGATTGAACTACAAGTACAACATCTCCTATGCCTGAGTACAGTTTTGGTTAAGCTCAATACCGGAGGTATTAAACCTCTTACACAAATCCAATTCGATCACCTATGATTGACCAAAACCTCTACATATGATTAAAACTTTATTCGCATACAGATAATCCCATAACCAATGATCAATGATCTACAAAGAGATCTTACATCATATTTATACAAACCCTGGACCTAAACAATTAGTTTGGCCACCTAAAAGATAACCCACAAACCAATAATAACCCAAGTCAGCCTCAGACTGAAACAACATTAACCAAACAATAAATTCAACTAGTAATACATCGGGAGCATCCACCAACATGTTACATAAACCTCTCCATAACTTAGGAGAATAAAACAGAATAGCACCCAACCTAAAATAGGTCGCCATAAGCCAAATGCAACACCACCGATCTGTTAGGATAGCCAATGAACAACTAAGAGGGGGTGGTGAATTAGTTGTTAACAGATTATATCAATTAAACTAGTGTATAACCTTTAACCGAATCACATAAACATTAAGTACCAGAATAGCAGAACCAAATACCAACTTAAGCAATAAAACTCAAGAATGAAACAGATAATCAACACAATGCAACCATACCACATAACACCATGATTTGTACGTGGAAAACCCGGAAAGGGAAAAACCACAGTGGGAAGCCTACCCACAATCAGATGATACTTCTGCAAAAAGTATGTGATACAATGAGGGGCCTGCACATGTAGGTAGGCACACTTCCTAGAGCATACTTCTCATTACAAAAGCATCTCACTGACTACAGCGAGGTTATAACCAACTAAAGATAAATGGACAACAATCCAGAATAATGAACTATCAGAGATAGCATCTACCATGCCTGATTACAATCTTGGTTAAGCTCAATACTAGAGGCCTTTGACCCTTCCTTAATCCCAATTCGATCACCTATGATCAACCAAATCTCCTTCGCATATGATATTACATTTCACGACTGCAATGCCTGATCTACAATGAGATCTTACATTAATTTATATCAACCCTAAGACCTAAACCGATTAGGTCAGCCACCTAAAAGATATTACAATAAGATCATTACATAGATCCATATCACAATGATATGCCATGTTGGTATAAGACCAAAACAATAATAACCAATCCATAAATCATCCTGGTAACATGTAGAGAACACGTTAACATGATATCGGTCCATAACCTAGATAGGTACAGGACCTAATCTGGGTCCACCACGCCAAAGCAATATCTTCAATCAGTTCAGGCACAATCAAAGAACATCTTCAGCATCCTGAAATCCATCTAGAAGCCGCACCAACACCACTTATGCATTCTGCCAAGATTTATGATAGGGAGATTGCTAGGTAAGTGCTCAAAAGGCCAATTTTGGTCAAGAAGTTACAATAGGAAACAAAAGTATTATTTATGTCTACTCCTTATGTTTGCAAATATCAAGTTTAGTTACAATAGTCAGACCTCCCTACAAGACTTCACCATCAACCTCCCTTTTTGGTGAAAGCTCACACCCTTGCTCAAACTTACTCCAATTCCTCACTTCACCCATCTACACATTTCTCAATCCCTGGTTCTCTTGACATTCGATTTATTGTTTTTAGTGTGTGTTAGGCAATTCCAACATGGTCATGTAGAGGCAACAAGGTTTTACTCAGAATTTGACAACCAACTCAGTTTAAGGCTTATGGCCCTTAACTTACTCAACTCACCAACCAAAGATCAAAACCCCCAAATGAGGTCACACATTGACCAATATCTCAAATGTCACTTGTATCACTGTTATAGAGTGATCTCACAAAGTTTCATAAGTCCCAAATTCCTCCTTGCAATCGGGTTCATGCTTTTTGACAAAAACAGTCAAAAGGGCTACTAGCCCATGGAGGCCTAATTGGCCTAGTTTTGCTCACCCTGCCCAACGATGACCAAATCCTCCCACAAACTTGTCTTGGATGCTAATTTAGAGGTCTAGGATCAAGTATGTTTTAGGTCTTAGGCTCCATCAACTAGGTTTAGTGACTGTCCACAAATTTGGGCTTAAAAGTAGGGTTTTGGAGTGTAACCACTGTGTTTGCATCCTTGTTCACCACTACAAGTGCCTAGATCTTCATAGGAAATTTGTCATGTCTTCAACATATGTCCCCTGCCTCTTCCATACAAACATTATGCCAAACACTTGGCAAACATCTGAGATAAGAGGTGAAATGCCACTGCCACTGTTAAAACACTGCCCTTTTACCAGTCAACTGCTGCTACATCTTTGGACCTGCATTACAAGGAGTTTGAACTGAAAATATACCTTAATGAGGTCTACAAAACACTAATGAATCTTCCTATTACATAGCCTTCACAGTTACAAGGCTTGGTTAATGCTCTTGAAGCATTCCTTGAGATATTTGACAATGCAAATCACAACATAGTGAACTTTCTGCCAGTTACAAAAATTGACAAAACTTGCACATTACAAACTTGTCAACTATTGAAGTTGAATCAAGATAAAATGTAACACTTCTCAGACTCCTTGCTTGGAATCTTTAACACTCTGATACATTTGATTACAAGAATTTGAGTTTTCAAGAAGGATATTAGTCAAGTTCCAAAACTTGTCTAATCTTCACTCAAATTTGTCCTCCAACCATAGCTTTGACTCAAAAAGAAAAATATACACAATTTACATGCATAAACCAACTTGACCCAATCCATTTTGTGGGATCCCAGACCTGGATTAGTCAAGTGGTGGCATTTTGAAACCTCAAACCCTTGACAAGGCAGTGAGCACACAGAATGAAAGGTTTTTTTATTTCTCCAACTTGAAAAAAGAAAACCAATGCAATAATAAATTGAATAGCATTAGGAAACCAATATGTACATTTCCCAAAACATATAGTATAGAGAAAGAGTGCTACAGTGCAGACTATTACTCCAAGGAAGGAAAAAACAGTGAGAAAAGCCAAAATTTCATGATTTCTATTAGGATTCTCTTGTTCATACAATCACCAACCTTTCTTAAGGAAAAGGGAGGCCTTTTTATATTATTTCCAATTAGTTACCAAGCACTGTATGGACATGAGGCTTCCACAACTGCATTTTTCTAGAAAATCCCAAAAATGACAACTTTGACAACTTTTGCAAGCCCAAATGACAATATTTCTTGCTCCAAAAGACATTTTTGACAACCTAACCTCATCAAATTGTCTAAACACCTAATACATGCTTAAAACCACTTATTAAACATGTTTCAATGCTTTGGAAAGCATTTGGAGACCTTTTAGGCAATTTTACACATTTTTGCCAAAATTGTCAACTGAAAGCCTGAAAGGCAAAACTTGACCTCTTGAGCCCAAAGTGAGATCAAAACCACTAGAAAAGACACATAAAAACATAAAACAACATTATAAACCTTAAACAAGACATTGCAAACATGAAAGCATTAAATACTCAAAAAGGAGAGTTTTACTCAACTAGGTGCTCCTGCACCATACTCCCCCAAAAACAAAGAAGTCATGTGACTCGTTGAGGCAGAAAAGAAGAAGGGATGCCAAACTTTTGAAAGTTAGTTTCAAGTATCCATGTGGCCTCTGAGATAGGCTTATCCTTCCATTTGACTAGGTGCTCCATATAGGTGTGATTCCTTGTCTTCTTGAGAATCTTAGAGTCTAGAACCTGTTCTACTTGGGGAATAGAAAGAGAAGGGAGAGATAGATCAAAAAGGGATTGTGCAAAATCTGAAACTCTTTGAATCCCCTTAGGAGGCTGCCCCTTGAAAGCAATCAAATCTGCAACATTAAAAATGGGAGAGAAAGAAACATCAATAGGCAAATCAACTTTGTAAGCATTATACCCATACGTAGCCAAGATTTTGCAAGGGCCTATTCTCCTCATCTGAAGTTTGCTTGGAAATCCCTTTTTTAGCCTTTCCTTGTTCAAATGAACCATCACATAATCTCCTATGGAAAACTAAACATCTCTCTTTGTAGCATCCACTCTTGCCTTGACTTTTTGGGAGGTATCTTGGAGAGCTTTTCTCACTTGCTCATGAACCTCCTTAATGGATTGAGCCATGTCATCTATTGTTCCACTCTTAGGCTACAAGTTAGTGATATCCCTCAACTCCATTATACCCCTTGGATGCATACCATAAACAACTTCAAAAGGTCTTTTACCTGTAGACCAGTAGACACTACCATTGTAGGCATATTATGCTTGATGAATGAGCTGATCCCAACTCTGCCCATATTCCTTTGTCAAACACCTAAGCATGTTTCCAAGAGACCTGTTCACAACTTCAATTGGCCATTAGTTTGTGGATGATAAGCTAAACCAAAAGAGAGATTAGTACCCAGTCTCTTCCATAATGTTTTCTAGAAATGACCAAGAAACTTAACATCCCTATCTGAAACAATGCTAGTAGGCAAACCATGTATTCTAACAACTTCTTTGAAAAATAAGTAAGCAATATGACTTGCATCATGTGTTGTCTAACAAGGAATAAAATGAGCCATTTTGCTAAATATGTCCACTACTACAAAGATGCTATCAAATCCTGCTTGAGTTCTAGGTAATCCTACCACAAAATCCATGCTAATGCAATCCCAAGGCCTATGTGGAATGGGAAGAGGCTGATATAAACCGGCATTGGAGGAATTTCCTTTTGCTTTCTGACATATCAAACACTGCTCCACATACATCCTGATGTCTCTCTGCATCTTAGGCCAATAATAGAACCTTTGAACCAACTCTAAGGTCTTGTTGAGACCAAAATGCCCACTTAAGCACCCATTGTACTTCTCCTGAATGAGGTTCTCTCTCATAGAGCCTTTTGGAACACATAATTGTCCACCCCTAAATAAAAAACCATCCTGCAAAGTGAAATCAGCATATGCACCATGGAAATGATTCTCAAAACCTTGACAAACTTTATAATCTTCAGCAAAATCATCATCAGTAGGATACATATCTTTAAAACTATCAATACCAATGCTCTGTACTTGAATCTCGTGAACAATTAACAGCCTCCTACTCAAAGAATCTACCACTTTATTCAACTGACCCTTCTTATGCTTAAGAGTAAAAGTGTAAGCTTGCAAGTACTCTACCCATTTAACATGCCTATGATTCAGTTTATACTATGAGTTTAAGAAACTTAGTGCCTGATTAGTTGTGTATACAACAAACTCTTAGGAAGAAGATAGTGTCTCCATTTCCTAAGTGCCTGTACTAATGTATAGAGTTCTAAATCATAGGAAGAGTACTTTTTCTTGGCATCATTCAACTTCTCACTAAAGAATGCAACTGGTCTATTGTCCTAACTTAAAATAGCTCCTACAACAATATTACTAGCATCACATTCAATAGTAAAAAGCTAATCAAAACTAGGTAAAATGAGCATTGGTTGAGTAGCTACTTTAGTTTTCAATAATTCAAACCCCTTATTGGCTGCATCTGTCCACTGAAACTTTACCTTTACATCCCCTTTAATTGTGTCTAACATAGGGGCACAAATCTCACTGAAACCCCTAATGAATTTCCTATAAAATTGTGCTAAACCATGGAAGCTTCTGACATCACTGGCTATTTTTGGAGTTGGCCAACTGGTTATTGTTGCAACCTTAGATTGATCCATTTTTCAAATTGCCTCCTAATACAACAAAACCAAGATAGACCAATTCTTGCTTCAAGAAATCACACTTTTCAAGATTAATGGTTAGTTGTTCATCAGATAAATTTCTCAAAACATTAGCTAAAAGCTTCAAATGCTCTTCCTTAGTTTTACTAAAGATAAGAATATCATCTAAATACACAACAACAAACTTGCCATTGAAATCATGTAAAACTTCATTCATGAGTCTCATAAATTTGTTGGGAGCATTAGAGAGTCCAAATGGCATGACAAGCCACTCATAAAGACCCTCATTCATTTTGAAAGCTATCTTCCATTCATCACCCTCTTTGATTCTTATGTGATGGTAACCACTCTTCAAGTCAATCTTACTGAAATACTGTGCATCCCCCAAACAATCAATCAAATCCTCTATCCTAGGTATGGGAAATCTGTATCAGATGGTGATCTTGTTTATGGCTCTGGAATCTGTGCAAAGTATCCATGTTCCACCCTTCTTGGGTGCCAACACTGTAGGTACTGCACAAGGACTAATGCTCTTCCTAATCAGCCCTTGGTCTAAGAGTTCTTGTATTTGTCTTGCTACTTCTTCATTTTGTTCAGGGGTCATCTTATAGGTTGTCTTATTGGGTAAAGAGGCTCCAGGTATGAAATCAATCTAATGGCTAATGGCTCTAGGAGGTGGTAAGGCTACAGGTATATCATTACTGATTATTTCTTTGAAGTTATCAAGGATTTTCTGCACCTCATATGGTATCTCAACTTTCTTTTCTACCTTTTCTTCCTTGGGTTTCACTATGAGTGCAAATCCCACTCCTTCACCTTCTTCTAGTATTTTTATGAATTCTTTCTCATTCACTAACAATATGTTAGACACTTTGTTTCTTCTCTCTCCTTCTTCATTGAGGGATTGAATCTAATAGGTTACTCCATCTTTCTGAAATGAGTAGGAGTTTCTTTCCCCATCATGTTGTGCTTTCTTGTCAAACTACCATGGTCTACCCAACAGTAGGTGACAAGCATCCATAGGAAGGATGTCGCATAGGATCCTATCTGTATATCCACCTATGTGGAAATCTACCCAGGCTTGCTCATTTACTAACACATGTTGTCCCTTATTTAACCATGTGACCTTGTATGGCTCCTTGTGTTGTATCCTAGGTAGTTTCAATTTACTTACTGCTTCCTCTGATATGATGTTATCTATGGATCCTAAATCTATGATAACCTTACACACCTTTCCCATGATTTTACACTTAATCCTGAACAATTCTCTTCTTTGTGAGACCTCTTTACTATGTGGCTTCTTCATTAATACTCTCTTGATAATTAAACTCTCACCATCTTCTGAAGCTAGGTTTAACGCTAAAGTTCTGGTATTACCTCCATCTTCCTGAACATAGTTTACCCTCTTCTCACCACCATAGGATGAACTAGGCTTCTCTGGGCATCTATAGGCAGGGTGGCCCAACTTTTGATAGTTATAGCACTTCATGTTTGAGAAGTAGGACCCTCTCCCTGGTCCATTAGATCTACCCCTACTCAGGTTGCTTGATCCCCTACCCATATAGTTGGGTTTGCTTTGAAGATCCCCACTTTGCTCTATAAGTTTAGACTCTCCCTGGGATCGTTGATCTATGCTCCTTCCCCCAAAACTACCTCTATGGCCTCTACCATCTCTTCCCCTACCTCTTCCTCTGTTATTTTGTTCTTGCTTTCTCCTACTTTTCTCTTCCACCTTAAGTGCTAGTTGATAACACTTGTGTACTGTTTGTGGGCATAACAAGCTCATCTCTTCCTAGATGTTCTACCTCAACCCATTCAAGTACCTTGCCACTTTTATGCTCTCATCCTCTACTACTCTAGATCTCATGCATAGTTTTTGAAACTCCTCGATGTAGCTACTGACATCTAGGTCTTTTTGTCTCAAATTTTGTCTTTTCCCATGAAGTTGGACTTCATAGTCTTCAGGAAGGTAGGTTTCTTTTATTTTGGCTACCATTGCTCTCCAGGTGGCTATTGGTTTCTTACCTTCTTTCACCCTTTCCTCTTGGATGAACTTCCACCAAGTTAAGGTTGTCCCTCTCAACCTTGATTTTTATACCTTAACCTTTTGTACTTCAGTTATTCCATCACATTCAAAATGGTTTTCTAGACCTTCAATCCACTCTATAAGAGCATCTGGATCCATCATTCCACTAAAAAGAGCCACTCCCTCTAAGGTTTTACCACTCATAGCTCTCAAATATTTCAAGAATGGTTCTTTCTCAATAACAGGGTCAGGTATGGGAACCTCATCTTCTATGGCCACCATTTTACCCTGATCTCCAACCTTATCATGGACCTCTTTAGTTATGACTTCTGCTTCAGCTAGTTGATCCAGTCTTTCTCTGAGTGCCCTATTTTCCTCTTCTTGGTCTTTGACCTTCTTGGCTAACTCAGCATTAGTCACCATGTTTTCCTAATGATCCTTTTCTCCTGAATCTTTTGTTGGCTCTGATACCACTATGATAGGGAAATTGCTAGGTAAGTGCTCAAAAGGCCAATTTTGGTCAAGAAGTTACAATAGGAAACAAAAGTATTGTTTATGTCTGCTCCTTATGTTTGCAAATATCAAGTTTAGTTACAATAGTCAGACCTCCCTACAAGACTTCACCATCAACCTCCCTTTTTGGTGAAAGCTCACACCCTTGCTCAAACTTACTCCAATTCCTCACTTCACCCATCTACACATTTCTCAATCCCTGGTTCTCTTGACATTCGATTTATTGTTTTTAGTGTGTGTTAGGCAATTCCAACATGGTCATGTAGAGGCAACAAGGTTTTACTCAGAATTTGACAACCAACTCAGTTTAAGGCTTATGGCCCTTAACTTACTCAACTCACCAACCAAAGATCAAAACCCCCAAATGAGGTCACACATTGACCAATATCTCAAATGTCACTTGTATCACTGTTATAGAGTGATCTCACAAAGTTTCATAAGTCCCAAATTCCTCCTTGCAATCGGGTTCATGTTTTTTGACAAAAACAGTCAAAAGGGCTACTATCTCGTGGAGGCCTAATTGGCCTAGTTTTGCTCACCCTGCCCAACGATGGCCAAATCCTCCCACAAAATTGTCTTGGATGCTAATTTAGAGGTCTAGGCTCAAGGATTTTTTAGGTCTTAGGCTCCATCAACCAGGTTTAGTGACTGTCCAAAAATTTGGGCTTAAAAGTAGGGTTTTGGAGGGTTTTGGAGTGTAACCACTGTGTTTGCATCCTTGTTCACCACTACAAGTGCCTAGATCTTCATAGGAAATTTGTCATATCTTCAACATGTGTCCCCTACCTCTACCATAAAAACATTATGCCGAACACTTGGCAAACATCTAAGAAAAGATGTGAAATGCCACTGTCACTGTTAAAACACTGCCCTTTTACCAGTCAACTGCTGCTACATCTTTGGACCTGCATAACAAGGAGTTTGAACTGGAAATATACCTCAATGAGGTCTAAAAAACACTACTAAATCTTCCTATTACATAGCCTTCACAGTCACAAGGCTTGGTTAATTCTCTTGAAGTATTCCTTGAGATATTTGACAATGCAAATCACAAAACAATGAACTTTCTACCAGTTACAAAAATTGACAAAACTTGCACATTACAAACTTGTAAACTATTGAAGCTGAATCAAGCTAACTTGTAACACTTCTCAGACTCCTTTCTTGGCATCTTTAACACTCTGATGCATTTGATTACAATAATTTGAGGTTTGAAGGAGGATATTAGTCAAGTTCCAAAACTTGTCTAATATTCACTCAAATTTGTCCTCCAACCATAGCTCTGACTCAGAAAGAAAAATATACACAATTTACATGCATAAATAAACTTGACCCAATCCATTTTGTGGGATCCTAGACCTGGATTAGTCAAGTGGTGGCATTTTGAAACCTCAAACCCTTGACAGGGCAGTGAGCACACAAAGTGAAAGGTTTTTTTATTTCTCCAACTTGCAAAAAGAAAACCAGTGCAATAATCAATTGAATAGAATTAGGAAATCAATATGTACATTTCCCAAAAGTATAGTATAGACAAAGAGTGCTACAGTGCAAACTATTACTCCAAGGAAAGAAAAAACAATGAGAAAAGTCAAAATTTCATGATTTCTATTAGGATTCTCTTGTTCATACAATCACCAAGCTTTCTTAAGGAAAAGGGAGGAATTTTTATAGTATTTCCAATTATTTACCAAGTGATGTATGGACATGAGGCTTCCACAACTGCATTTTTCTAGAAAAACCCAAAAATGACAACTTTGACAACTTTTGCAAGCCCAAATGACAATATTTCTTGCTCCAAAAGACATTTTTGACAACCTAACCTCATCAAATTTTCTAAACACCTAAGAAATGCTTAAAACCACTTATTAAACATGTTTTAATGCTTTGGAAAGCATTTGGAGACCTTTTAGGCAATTTTACACATTTTTGCCAAAATTGTCAACTAAAACCCTGAAAGGCAAAACTTGACCTCTTGAGCCCAAAGTGAGATCAAAACCACCATAAAAGACACATAACAACCTAAAACAACATTATAAACCTTAAACAAGACATTACAAACATGAAAGCATTAAATACTCAAAAAGGAGAGTTTTACTCAACTAGGTGCTCCTGCACCAATTTCTTAGTGAAAGCTCTGTCGGTTAAACCTTAAACCCATGCCGGTAAGGGTTTACAAGAGTGTATGATAGCATCTGATCACCAATTCAATACCAAATGACCAAAACATGCTCCAAAATAATGTAAAACGTAAAATCAAATATACTCCATCTATCCAAACATGCCAGAAGTGTCCAACAGATAGTCCTTTCTGTTAGTAACACTAGATCTTCTACCGGTAACCAATACCTATCTGTCGGTAACCAAAACCTGTCTGTCAATAACCAACCATAATAGCTAGTGTTGACATCAATGAAAAAACATCAATGTAACACATAATTAATTCATCCATAATGCCAACAATCTCCCCCTTTGACATTGATGACAAAACTAGATGTGAAAAACATCTAATTACCAAGAAATGCCAAACAAGTCTCCCCCTGTTGAAGACAACCAACAATCTCCTAAATATCAATAACTCTCCCCCTATGAATAGTATCCCTGTAAAGTTTTTAATTTATTTTTCACATGAATATCTCTCCCCCTTTG
This sequence comes from Cryptomeria japonica, assembly GCF_030272615.1. Taxonomy (NCBI): domain Eukaryota; kingdom Viridiplantae; phylum Streptophyta; class Pinopsida; order Cupressales; family Cupressaceae; genus Cryptomeria; species Cryptomeria japonica. The sequence continues at coordinate 53,302,993 of NC_081414.1, read as the reverse complement.
ACATCAATGCCAGAAATTTGACAAAAATATCAAAGCAAGAATATAAACCTCTGAATCTCAAAGCTGACTACTCCTGAGTAGTAGCACCACTCATCAATGTCGAAATGAATAATATCTCAAGATAATGCATGTCAAACTGATGACATACTGCATCAATCAAGTCTCTATCGGAGGGGCAGCAACCCCTAACCTGTCTCTCAAATACTCAAATGATTCCTTAGATAGCGGTTTAGTGAATATATCTGCAATCTACTCTTTAGTGTTTACATAAACCAATTTTACTTCCTTTCCTTCTACCTTGTCCTTCAGAAAGTTATATTTTATTGATATATGCTTAGTCTTAGAGTGAAATACCAAATTATTAGACATGTCAATAGTGTTAGTTAGATGAGAGGGAGGGGTGAATCAGATAAACTCACAATGCAATATATTCTTCAGATTCAACCTCTGTAGAACTTACTTGATATGCAACTATGCCTGTAAATCATTCAAACTCATAAATAGATAAACTTGAAACATCAAAACACATTCAACACCGGATTTAATGTGGAAACCCAAATAGGGAAAAACCACTGTGGGATTTTGGACCGACAAAGAAAATATACTCTTCTAGAGTATGCTCAGTTAAAAGCCAATCTTGTTAAAGATTACATAAACACATTGCAATTGATGTTACCCGGTCAAGGGATTTCCCTCAGATCTATTACAAACTTGCAATTGGTTAGAAGTGACCTTGTCAAAGGATTTCAAACACTCATTCAGAATGTTACCTTGCTAGAGGATTTACAAATAAGACTGTTAGGTTCACTCGGTTAAGAGATTTCTTGTCACTTACAAAAATAAATAACAGTAATAAAATATATCTGTAACTTCACATCTGAAATGTTAAAGCAGACTCTATGTGCTCAAAATAATCTTGTCATAAGACTTATCTTCCTCCTTGTTGGGCTTCTCACTCTGTTCTTCAGTCAAATCTTCAATCTTCTCTACTTGGTAATCACCTCTGCAGTATCAGTGCTCCTCTATTTGTCCGCCTACAATGTTCATCATCTTTTCCTTATTTATAAGCAATTCCTAACCACTTAATCTCCTTAATCACATTTCCCATGATTAATCTTGGCCATCAGATCTTCAAACTTGACTAGGTTCATTGAATCCTTCGAACTGAAAAACATTTTATCTTGCCTTGGAACTTGTATTCCTTCCTTGGTACTTGTACTCGGTTATGACCGTTCAATCTGTGTTGTAGATCCAACTCTTGAATTTTCATTGTCGTTGATCCTTAACAAACTTCTTGCATGATATTCCAATCTTCTATAAATCTCCAGCTCATTGGCATCCTTCATTTAATAATGTATTAATTCATCCAATGCATTCTGTTACTACTCGGTTGATACTCGGTAAATACTGAACTTTACTCAGTAGACATTCTTTCTTCTTTAACTAACACTGATAACCTTGGTGTTTACAGACTAGCTCCTTGCTCGGTAAAATAGAACAGTATCAAACCTTTACTCATTTTATTACATGAAATTTTTTCTCTTTCTTATTCAGTCTTCGAATACACATATATAAGATATCAAAACAATCAAAATAACATAATCTCATCACTGTCTAACTTGGTAATAGTTTCCCATTGAATAACTTATTACTTCCATTCATTTTCACATTCTTTCTGTGTCACTTACCGACATCTTTATACTCATCAAAACATACTCTTTAAGATATGGCAACATTATACTGAATTAGAAAATCAATTGCTTGACATCAATGACAAAATAATATTATTAAGACAGTAATCATCCTTTATCAATTATATCATCAATCTCCAACAACCCTAATGTAATGCCAACAATCTCCCCCTTTGGCATTGATGGCATTACAAACTTGATTTCTTCCAATTGATTCGGACTACTATCATTCTTCTCCTATTAACCTTGAGCTGTAAACTTCTCATATGATCTTCTTCCCCTATCATTAGTCTTCTCCCCCTTTGACAACAATGCCAAAAGTAAAACTAATCCATGATTACTTCCCCTGTGAAGTAATTTCCATGCTTGTTAAAACATATACAAATGTATCATCTTAGTCTCGGTCAGAGCATCTTGTCTTCATTCACTATTTCCTGCACAACTTTAGACAACATCCTAAAGTGTGTAAATCAACATCAACTCACAAATAGTATTCTGTAGAGTCATAGAATTGATGCTTTCACCGAACTCTGTCAGTGAGTACAAGATAGAGGTAGGACCCCTAGCTTACTTCTGAGATACTCAAAAGTGTCCCTTGGCAGTGGCTTTGTGAAGATGTCTACTAATTGTTCCTTTGTGCTAACATATTCCAGCACAACTTTCTTTTCTTGAACTTCTTCTCTTAGATAATGATACTTTATAGAGATATGCTTTGTCTTAGAGTGCATCGCCAGATTCTTTGAAATGTTAATAGCACTTGTATTATCACAAAATATAGTTACTGGCTCGGTAACTGTCTCATTCATACCTTCCAGCAGTTGTTTGATCCATGCTATATTGGTACAATTCAATGCTACTGCGACATATTCAGCTTCAGTTGTTGACTGTGAAATGCATCCTTATTTCTTGTTAAGCCAACTCACTAGTCTTTCTCCCAAAAAGAAATCTCCACTGCTTGTGCTTTTCCTGTCATCAATATTTCCTGCCCAATTAGCATCAGTATAGACTTTTAAGTCAAAATCATTCCTCTTTTTATCTAGTAATCCATAATCTTGAGTGCCTCTTAAGTATCTGAAAAATTCTCTTGATTGTTGTCATATGGGTTTCTTTGGAATCTGCAGAAAATCTTGCAACTATACCTACTGCATGTGCTATATCAGGCCTGTTGTGAACTACATATTGCAACTTTCCAATCATAGATCGGTAAAGTGTCTCATCAACAGATGCAGATTCATCATTCTTTAATAGTTTACAATTAGTAGTCATAGGAGTACTTACAGGTTTAGAATCCTCCATTCCAAATTTCTTCAAGATTTCCTTTATATACTTGGATTGAGTAATGAAATCCCATTTTTCATTTGCTGTATCTATAAACCTATAAAATACTTTATTTCACTGATTAATGACATCTCAAATTCTTTGCACATTTCATTTCCAAAGTTCTTGCATAAAGAATCATTTCCATAAAAAATAATATCATCAACAAATATGGCCGAAATCAGTATTCCACTATCCTCATCATTCTTCATATACATGTTGCTATTTTCACTAGTCCTCATAAATCCAATCTTGATTAAGTAAGAGTGTAACCTTTCATACCATGCTCTAGGTGCTTCCTTTAGGCCATATAAAGCTTTGTTCAACTTACATTCTTGATCTTTATTCTTCTCTTCAATAAATCCTTCAGGCTGTTCAATATAGACTTCTTTTTCTAGTATACCATTCAAAAATACAGATTTAACATCCATTTGATATACCTTGAAATTTTTGAAAGTAGCATATGCCAACAATGTTCTCACTCCCTCAAGTCTTTCCACAAGTGCAAAAGTCTCACCATAGTCTATTCCTTCTTCTTGAGCATAACCTTTACAAACTAGTCTTGCTTTATTCTGAATGGCCTCACCTTTTTCATTTAGCTTATTTCAAAAAATCCACTTTGTACCGATTACATTTTTCTCTTTTGGTCTTGGGATCAGTGTCCATGTTTCATTTTTCTTGATTTGTTCAATCTCTTCTATCATAGCATTCACCCAATCATCATTGCTTAATGCCTCTTTTACTATCCTCGGTTCAAACTTGGATATCAAACATGTGTTCCATCTCAATTTGTTCCTTGTCATCACTGGAGCATCCTTATCTCCTATAATCTGACTTGATTCATGATTTCTTCTGACATATTTTGCTAATATAGGCTCGATAGGCTCTGTATGATCTTCTTCATCACTCAGTAACTGAGTATTTTCTTCATCGGCTTTCTCGATTAGAATTCTCGGTTATACATATACAAACTCTTCATAATCTTCTGGTTCTTTGGAGTTTCCTTCATCATTCCTTTCTGCAAATTCATCAATTTTCACATTTGTACTTTCCACTATTTTATTAGATGATTTGATCAGACATTTAAATGCTTTACTCCTAGAGGAATAACCAAGAAATGTTCCTTCCTTTCTTTTCTGGTCAAATTTTCCATTTTTGTCATCTTTGTGAACATAACATCTACTTCCAAATTTATTTTAAATAACTTACATCTGGTGTCTTGTCATACCAGAGTTCATATGGTGTCTTCATAGTTCCCTTCTTTAGTTGTACTTGGTTCATGGTGTAAACTGCAGTGCCTATTACTTCTCTCCAAAATATTTGAGGTACTCTCTTCTCTATCATCAAGGTTCTGGAACAATCTACAATTGATCTATTTTTTCTTTCAACTATCCCATTTTGTTGTGGTGTTCTTGGTGCAGACACTTGTCTCTTTATACCATGATCATTGAAAAATAAGTTAAATTCATCTGAAATAAACTCTCCTCCTCTATCAGATCTTAGACATTTCAACTATCTTCCTGTTTCTTTTTCAACTCTTGCCTTATACCATTTGAACATTTGAAAGGCTTCTGATTTCTCTTTTAAAAACATAACTGACATCATCCTTGAGTAATCATCCACAAATAATATGAAATATTTATCACCATAATAAATTTGAACTTTCATAGGACTACAAAGATCAGTGTGTACAAGATCTAAAATTCCTTTAGAAGTGTAAGACTTACTTGTAAAGCTTGATTTTGTCATCTTACCCATCTGGCATCCTCGGCATATAGCATTCTTGGGTTTTTCCAAGCTCGGTAGACCTCTTACTCGGTGTTTCTTACTTATTTTGATCAGGTTATCAAAATTTACATGACAAAACCTTTTATGCCATAACTAGGTATCGTCTATTTTTGCACACAGACAATTGTTCTGAGTTGAGTCAAGATGAAATGTATTACCTCTTGTTTGAGTCCCGGTAGCAGCCAACTTTCCATGTTTGTCATTAACTTTGACAATCCCTTTTTGAAATTCTATTTGGTATCTTGTATTGTTTAGTTGTGCTACACTCAACAAATTGTATTTCAGACCTTCAACCCAATATACATCATCACATTTAGCATTGTCAAGAAGTGTGATAGATCCTTTACCTTTCACAAGACATGATACATCATTACCAAATCTTACATAACCTCCATCATAATCTTCTAAATTAACAAACTTGTGTTTATCACTTGTCATGTGATGTGAGCATCCACTATCTATGATCCAAGAATCATTTTTATTTATGTGTGATATTAAGGCTTTTTCTTCATACATTTCTTCATCTGATCCATCTTTGATAGCCACATATACAACTTCCTCTGACTCAGTCCCATTATATTTATCATCATTGGATTCCTCATCAACTATTAGGCATGTCTTTCTATCTCTCCTTCTGAAGCCATATGTCCAATTTTATCACAGTTAAAACATTTCAAAGGTAACTTTCCTTTATACTTACCTTTGCCTCTTGGTAACCTTCTGGCCAATAATGCTTCAAATTCTTCTTGCTTTCTGATTTCCTCATATAGTTTGTGTACTTCTTCCATGTTTTTGTGAAATCTCTCACTTGCTCCACTGTGATTTCCTTCAGCATACTTATACATTCTATCATTGTAATCATTAGATTCATCAAGATGAAAAGAACTGAATGCAGATTCAACTTTGTTAACCGAAGACCCACTATTATCAAAATTACTCAACTCAAAAGCATTTAGCTTACCGATAGTAGCATCCAAAGAGACTGGCATGTTTGGTACAGACCTTAATTCATTAATTGTAGAGACTCGAATGGCATAAGTAGGTAGAAGTGTTTTCAGCAACTTACTTGTTACATCCTTTTCTTCAATAGTTCCTCTTGCTCCTTTGATTTTATTGATAGTTTCCTTTAACCTTGTATTGTATTGGATTATGTTCTCACCTTCATTCATTCTCATGGATTCAATTTGTCCTCTTAGACTGTCTACTTTTGCTCTTTGAACATGTTCATCACCACCATACACAGATATAAGTTTATTCCACATAGCTTTGGCATCATTACAACCTTCTAGATCATTAAACTCTGAGTCGGTCAATGTTGATGTTATTTCAATCATTGCTTGAATATGTTCTTGCTTTTCCTTTATCTCTTCCATTGTCATTGGGTAGGTGCTAGGTGTTGTGTAATCATTCTCTAGATAATATGTTGCATATTCTCTAATTCCTAATAAGTGCAGCTTCATCCTTTTCTGCCATGTGGAGAAACTTGACTTGTTCAGCTTTGGTGCATCCCTTTTATACATCTTCGGATCTTGCCTCAAGTTCCTTTAAACTTTTCTTTCGGAGTCCAAGCTCTAATACCAATTCTTACTTAGATGAGAGGGGGGGTGAATCAGATAAACTCACAATGCAACATATTCTTCAGATTCAACCTCGGTAGAACTTACATGATATGCAACTATGATTGTAAATCATTCAAACTCATAAAAAAATAAACTTGAAACATAAAAACACATTCAACACCAAATTTAACGTGGAAACCCAAATAGGGAAAAACCACTGTGGGATTTCGGACCCACAAAGAAAATATACTCTTCTAGAGTATGCTCGGTTAAAAGCCAATCATGTTAAAGATTACATAAACACATTGCTAGATGTGACCCGATCAAGGGATTTCCCTTAGATCTATTAGAATCTTGCACTTTGTTAGAAGTGACCTTGTCAAAGGATTTCAAACACTCATCTAGAATGTTACCTTGCTAGAGGATTTACAAATAACACTGTTAGGTCCACTCGATTAAGAGATTTCCTGTCACTTACAAAAATAAATAATAGTAATAAAATATATCTACAACTTCACATCTGAAATGTTAAAGTAGACTCTATGTGCTCAAAATAATCTTGTCATAAGACTTATCTTCCTCCTTGCTGGGCTTCTCACTCTGTTCTTCAGTCAGATCTTCAATCTTCTGTACTCGGTAATTCCCTTTGCAGTATCACTGCTCTTCTATTTTCCCGCCTACAATGTTCATCATCTTTTCCTTATTTATAAGCAATTCCTAACCGCTTAATCTCCTTAATCACATTTCCCATGATTAATCTTGGCCATCAGATCTTCAAACTTGACTAGGTTCATTGAATCCTTCGAACTGAAAAACATTTTATCTTACCTTGGAACTTGTATTCCTTCCTTGGTACTTGTGCTCAGTTATGACCGTTCAATCTATGTTGTAGATCCAACTCTTGAATTTTCATTTCCGTTGATCCTTAACAAACTTCTTGCACGACATTCCAATCATCTATAAATCTCCAGCTCATTGGCATCCTTCATTTAATAATGTATTTATTCATCCAATGCATTCTGTTACTACTTGGTTGATACTCGGTAAATACTGAACTTTACTCAGTAGACATTCTTTCTTCTTTAACTGACACTGATAACCTTGGTGTTTACCGACTAGCTCCTTGATCGGTAAAATAGAACAGTATCAAACCTTTACTCATTTTATTACATGAAATCTTTTTTCCTTCTTATTCAGTCTTTGAATACACATATATAGGATATCAAAACAATCAAAATAGCATAATCTCATCACTGTCTAACTTAGTAATAGTTGCCCATTGAATAGCTTATTACTCCCCTTCATTTTCATATTCTTTCTATGTCTCTTACCTACATATTTATACTCACCAAAACATACTCTTTAAGATATGGCAACATCATACTGAATCAGAAAATCAATTGCTTGACATCAAAGACAAAATAATATTATTAAGACAGTAATCATCCTTTATCAATTATATCATCAATATCCAACAACCTTAATGTAATGTCAACAAATAGCTATAGAGTTATCACAGTAGATAACTACCGGTTCACTACAATTTACCTTGATATCCTTCAACATTTGCTTCATCCATAAGACTTGAGTGCACTTAGTTGTTGCTGCAACATATTCAGCTTCTGCAGTAGATAAAAAAATGCATGACTGTTTTTTCTGATCCATGAAACCAATTTATTTCCAAGAAAGAAATCTCCACTAGAAGTTCTCTTCCTATAATCAATATCTCGTGCCCAATCTGAATCAGTATATGCACATAAAGTGAAATCATCATCTCTAGAATACCATGAGCCATATTTTGTTGTTCCTTGCAAATACCGGAATATCCTCTTTACTACATATTCAAGATTTTCTTTAGGATTACTTTGATATCTTGAAACAATACTTACTGCATTCATAATATCTTGTTTAGTCTGAGTTAGATATAACAAGCCACCAATCATAGACTTATACCTTGTCGGATTTACCAGTGTAGATGTATCTTTGATAGATAATTTCTCACTTGTCACCATAGGAGTACTTATCGGTTTGGAATTATCCATACCAAACTTCTTCAACAATTCCCTCAGATACTTGGTTTGACAGATAAAAATGCCTTTGTCAATTTGAGTAATCTGGAAACCTAAGAAAAATCTCATCTCACCAATCATGGACATTTCAAATTCATTCTTCATATTATTAGGACATTCCATGCACAATTTATCTTCTCCTCCAAAAATGATATCATCAACAAATACTTCAATAATCAGAATATCATCATTAGTGATCTTATAATACAAATTACTATTAGCACTACCTTTAGTAAAACCAAGCTTTAAAAGATATTTATCCAACCTTGCATACCAAGCTCTAGGAGCTTGTTTCAATCCATATAAATCTTTCTTCAATCTGCAAACCATATCTTTATCACTTATCAGTGAAAATCCATCAGGTTTTTCAATGTATACTTCTTCCTCAAGTTCACCATTCAAAAGTGCACATTTAACATGCATTTGATAGACCTTATAGTTTTTATAAGTTGCATAGGCAAGAAATAGTCTAATAGCTTCAATTCTAGCTACAGGTGCAAATGTCTCACCATAATCAATTCCTTCCATTTGAGAATATCCTTTACAAACCAATCTAGCCTTGTTTCTTACAACTTGACCATCCTCATTCAGTTTATTCCTAAAAACCCATTTGGTTCCAATAACATTCTTATTTTTAGGTCGGGGAACTAAAGTCCAAGTGATGCAGAGCCTTTTTCACACCTAAGGACAAGTCCAAAAGTCTTAGTTTAGACCCTTCAAAATATAGAAAGGATCCTAAAAAAAGGACTCCGCACCTTAAGGGTTTGAACTACTCTCCACTACTCAAGACTAACGCCTACTCAAAATGAGTAAATGGCTTCAACATCGCCAACACACCTCTCCCTGACCCTTGCTCTTGGGGGCCTTGGATTTGGTCAATTCATGATACCTAGGAACCATTCCAAATATTTGTTTTTAGGTTTTGGCTTCAATGCCCTATACTTCCTTTGGAAACCTACCCCCTAGGCTAGTAGCCCTATTTAGCGGGTATTTTTCCCTTAACTCCAAAATCGTGCACATAATCTGACAAACTATTTACCATTATAGATACCCTTTATGGAGTTACACTCATGCCCAAAAGGGATTGGCAAGATCTACAACCTAAGGGTCTGAACCCTTTAGAAGCCTACAGACCTAATTAGGGCGATTAGGCCTAATTTACAAAGAAACACCAATTTCAAGACTCTCAATTAAAAAACCAACTTCATGAGCAGGTGAGGGATCATAAATATCCTCTAATTATAGGGTTGCATGCCTAGAATCCATCGCTATGAGATTTTAGGGTGATTGTCCTAATTTTGTCCAAGGTAGTCACATGGAGATGCCTACCTAGGTTCACTTAAAGCTCCTCACAGCCAAGCCTTCCTTGAAAAAACCCATGAAAATCATAAAATACACTGACCAATCTTGCATTCCACCAAAGGAGATAAGTTCTAGATGGGGGAGATGCAAGATATGATCATTTCTTGTCAAAACCCTAGCCAAACCCTTGCTTTTCGGGTTACAGTCAATAAAACAAGGGGTTCTCACTACTCCCAGAATATCAAGACCTCAAACCATCACCAAAAAAGAGGTAACTCAATCCTTTACCTAATCCATGAATAATTTATCAGATTCAATCCGTACAATGACGTACAAAACAGCAAATTCAGAATTTCAGTGAAAAACTCAGTTTTCAGTCTTATTATGCCTTCAAACTTTAATCAACAACCACACCAACCTTGGTAATCATGTCCACAAGGTTTATAGGCCTACTCCAAATGGTTTCTAGCCTAATTTTGAAGAGCTTGGAGCTATTGAGAGGCTTACATCAATTGAAATTTGAAAAGTTGCACTTTTGCTTGCAAAAGTTACATTTTCAAAAGTTGCATTTTTGACAAAAGTTGTCAATCAAACCAAGTTTGGGATCCACTCAACTTTGATCAACCAAAAACCACCTACACACCATAAAATTCTATAAAACATCAAAACAAACATCATTCTACCCCTATTTACCAAATTGTCCAAATTGGCTTATCATGATGCCTAATTTGGGACATTGGTTTACATGGTGGGGTCCTTACTGAAAACATGAAAATACCCAAACAAAAGACACTCAAAATGATCCTAATAACCTTCTCCTCATCCTCTGATCCATGAATGACTTGTTGAAGAGGTTCCCCTACACCACCAAGTCTCATTCTTCTCTATCTGATCTAATTCATCTTCCATAGCTTTTAACCAATGTTTATCTTTACAAGCTTCAATTACAGATGTCGGTTCAAGTTGAGAAATAAGGCATACCCCTTCATTTCTCAGTCTTCTTCTTGTCATAACTCCCTTGTTCCTATCTCTAATGCTTTGATTTTCATAATGATTTAATCGTACATACTTTGGTGTCTTCTGAACTTAAGGTTCACTGCTCTAATCATCAGTCACAGTTGAATTTTTTGATTGTACTGGTGTAACTGTCTCAGTTTCCTGTACCGGTTGAGGCATTTCCTGTTCAGTTATGATCATTTCTACTGTTGGTTCCCTATCATATGATATAGATTGATTTATGTATTTCTCATCGACTTTCACATTAGTGCTCTCCATAATTTTCCGCAATCTTTTTTTATAACATCTATATGCTTTGCTTTGAACTGAATAACCAAGAAATATCCCTTCATCACATCTAGGATCAAACTTCCCAATTGAATCATCCCTTTTGATATATCATTTACTTCCAAAAATCCTAAAATATTTAACAGTAGGTGTATTTCCAAACCATAATTCATAAGGGGTCTTACCTATTTCACCTTTGATGTGAACTCAGTTGAATGTGTAGACTGTTGTACTCACTGCTTCTCTACAGTAGATGTGAAGCAATTTGTCTTCCATCATCATAGTTCATGTTGCATCCAAAATGGTTCTATTTTTCATTTCCACTATTCCATTCTACAGAGGAGTCTGAGGTGCAGATAATTGTCTCCTAATTCCATTTGTCTCATAGTAACTATGAAATTCATGAGAAGTGAACTCACCGCCTTGATCTGATCTTAGAAATTTGATTTTCAATCTACTTTTTGTTTCAACCTTTGCTTTAAAGATCTTGAATTTCTCAAAGGCTTCAGACTTCTCCCTAAGAAAATTCACCCACATCATTCTAGAATAATCATCAATTATTAGCATGAAATACCTATCTCCTTGAAATCTTTTAGTCCTTGTTGGACCACATAAGTTAGTGTGAATCAAATCAAGCACATCATTAGATTTATCATGTATGCTCTTAAAAGAAGTTCTAACTTGCTTTCCCAATTGACATTCCTTACTGATGCAGAGGCCTTATTACACTTAAGGATAAGTCCAAAAGGTTAGGGTATGACCCTTCAAATGAAAAAATGACCCTACAAGTAAGGATTCCACATCTTAAGGTTTTGAACTACTCTCCACTTCTCAAGCCTAACACCTACTCAAGATGAGTAAATGGCTTCAACTTCTCTAACATGCCTCACCGATGACTCCTTCTCTTAGGAGCTTTGGAATTGGTACATTCATGACTACTAAGGACTGTTCCAAGTATTGGTTTAGGGTTTTGTCTTCAAATCCTTATACCTCCTTTAGAAACCTACCCCCTAGGCTAGTAGCCCTATTTAGCGAGAGAATTAGTCTTAACTCCAAAATATTCCACACACTCTGACAAAATACTCACCATTCCAAATACCCTTTTGGGAGTTACACTCATCTCCAAAATGGGTTGGCAATATCTGCAACCTAAGGGTCTAAACCCCTTAGAAGCCTAGAGACCTAATGAGGGCAATTAGGCCTAATTTACAAAGAAATCCCCATTATCAGTATCCCAACTGAAAAATAACTTTATTAGCATGTGGGGAATGGTTAATAACCTCTAATTTCAGGGTTTCATGCTTGGAATCCACCGCTATTAGATTTTCTGATGACTATCCTAAATTTGCTTAAGGTAGTCACATAGAGATGCCTACCTAGTTTTGCTTCTTTATCCTCACAACCAAGTCTCCCCTACAAAAACCCATGAAAATCCTAAAATAAATGGGCCAATCCTACACTCCACCAAAGGAAGAAACTTCTAGTTGACTAGAATGCAAGATATGGCCATTTTTGGCTAAAACCCTAGCCAAGCCCTTACTTTCTGGGTTACAGTCAGAAAAATGGAGGGTTCTGACTACACAAAAACAATCAAAGCCTTAGACCACCACCAAACAAAATCTATTTCAATCCTCCATCTACTACATGAATGATGTGGCTGAATTCACTTCGTACAAGATCAAACAACTTCTGCAAACATATAATTTCTAGGAAAACTCAATCTTGTTTGTGTCTTATTGCTTCCAACTTCAAATCACAACATCACCTACCTTGGGAATCATGTCCACAAGGCTTATAGACCTCTCAATAGTTGTCAACTGAATTTGGAAGAGGCTGGAGCCGTTGAGAGGCTTACATCAACTGCATTTTGAAAAGTTGCACTTTCAAAAGTTGCATTTTTGCATAAAAAGTTGTCAAACATACTGAGGTTAGGATACACACACTTGGATCAACCAAACACCACTAAGACATCCTAAAAACCTATCAAACACAAAAAAAAACATCCAACTACCCCTATTGACCACATTGTCCCAATTGTCTTATCAAATTGCCTAATCAATGACATTGGTTTACATGACGGGGTCTTTATTGAATACATGAAACTTGCATAAACACAAGACACTAAGACAAACACTGTGATCCTAGTCTTCATCCTTAGAGACATGATTTTCTTGTTGAAGAGGTTCTCTTGCACCATATTCCCTAGGAGAAGAGATCTCAAGCCCACTTGAGATCAGAGTTTGGAGGTCTACACCATGGTTGGAAATTTGTTTATCTGTCATCCAAACTGCCTTAGAGTCTGGTTTGTCCTACCAAGCCACTAAATACTTGATGTAATCCTTTTTCCTTGTCCTCTTTGTAATTCTAGTGTCTATAATATTGCTCAACTTTGGTGAATAATGCTTTGGAATATCATCATCTGCTGCAACCTATATTGGTTCCTCCACTTCATTGCTATCATCTTTGAAAAGTGTAAGATCACACACATTGAAAATGGGTGACAATCCAAGATCAAGAGGAAGTTGGATTTCATAGGCATTCTGCCCACATTTCTTCAAAATCTGACATGGTCCAATCTTCCTCTGCATGAGCTTGGTGTGCTTACCTTTTGGGAGTCTCTCCTTCTTCAAATGTACCCATACCAAGTCCCCAACACTAAACTGCACATCTCTCTTTTTCTTATCAGCATAAGCCTTGTACTTCACTTCAGATTGTTGAGGATGAGACTTCACTTGTTCATGGACCACCTTGATGGTTGATGCAAAAGCTTCACCATTTGCACTAATGGGCTCTTCCTTGGGCAAATCCCTCAACTCCAATACACCCCGTGGGTGGATGCCATACATAATTTAAAAAGGAGACTTCCCTGTGCTTCTATTTATGGTGTCATTATATGAGAACTCTGCCTGTGACAGTATATTATCCCATTTCTCTCCATGTTGTCTTGTCAAACATTGTAATAGGTTCCCTAAGGACCTATTGACAACTTTAGTTTGTCCATCCATTTGAGGATGGTAGGGTGATGAGAAAGCTAGGTTAATTCGCAACTTCTTCCAAAGGGTCCTCCAAAAATGACCTATGAACTTCACATCCCTATCTGAAACTATGTTTAGTGGCAACCCATGTATCCAGACTATTTCTTTGAAAAAAAAGTATGCAACATATGAGGCATCACAAGAGGTTTTACATGGCAAGAAATGAGTCATTTTGCTAAATTTGTCCACCACTACAAAGACACTATCAAATCCCCTTCTTGTCCTAGGTAGATCCAACACAAAGTTCATGCTTATGCTCTCCCATGACCTAGAAGGAATGGTTAAGGGTTGGTACAAGCCTGCATTGGTGGATTTTCCCTTGGCTTTTTGACAGATTACACATGTCTCCACAAACTTCCTTACATCTGCCTGCAACTTAGGCCAGTAGTAATGTCTTTTCACAAGTTCAAGAGTCTTGTCAAGACCAAAATGAACTGCCATTGCTCCACAATGCTGCTACCTAATGATATTCAGTCTCATTGAACACTTAGGAATGCATAACTATCCACCTTTAAATAGAAATCCCTCTTGTATTAGAAATTCATAAAATTGATCATGGTACCAGTCACCAAAAGACTCACATACCTTGTAGATCTCTCCAAATTCTTCATCAACATCATACATGTTCTTCAAGGAGTTAATGCCAACACTTTCCATCTTGATTTGATTGACAGTTAAAACCCTCTTGCTAAAAGCATATGCAACTTTGTTCTTGACCCCCTTTTTGTGCTTAAGGTTGAAGGTGAGAGCTTGTAGGATTTTTGCCCACTTCATGTGCCAGTGGTTTAACTTCTCTTGATTGTTTATGAAGCTTAGAGTCCGATTATTAGTAAAAACTATGAACTCTTTAGGCAACAAATAGTGCCTTTGTTTCCTCAATGACTGAACCAAAGCATACATCTCCAAGTCATAGGATGAGTATCTCCTCTTGGCATCATTTATCTTTTCACTACAAAAGGAATTTGGCCTTCCTTCCTCACTGAGTACTACTCCAATAGCCATGTGGCTTGCATCATGTTCCACCTAAAATATCTTGTTGAAGTCTAGTAGAGCAAGGACTGCTTGTTTAGCAACTTTCTTCTTCAAATTTTCAAATGAGTCATTTGCCTCCTTGGTCCAACTAAACTTGCACTTTTGTCCTCCCTTTATGGTGTCAAGCATTGGTGCAAAAAGATGACTAAATCCCCTTATAAACTTCCTATAAAAAGTTTCTAAGCCATGGAAACTCCAGACATCATTCATAGTTTTAGGTGTAGGCCAAGACAATATGGCACTTACCTTCTCTTGGTCCATTTTCAACTCACCTTGTGAGATTACAAAGCCCAAGTAGATGATCTCCTCCTGCATGAGCAAACACTTATCCAAATTTATCATTAGCTTCTCTTCATGTAACCTTTTGAGGGCCATATCTATATGTTTGAGGTGCTCTTCCCTTGAGTGGCTAAAGATCAAGATATCATCAAGGTATACTATCGCAAACTTTCCTATGAACTCCACCAAGACCTCATTCATCAACCTCATAAAGGTACTAGGAGTGTTGGACAACCCAAATGGAATGACCTTCCACTCATACAACCCCTCATTGGTTTTAAAATTTGTTTTCCATTCATCCCCTAGCCTTATTCTAGTCTAATGGTATCCACTCTTTAGATCCATTTTGGTGAAATATTTAGCACTCCCTAAGCAATCACGTAAATCCTCTATCCTAGGGATTGTGAACCTATACCTTATAGTTATCTTGTTGATGGCCCTTGAGTCTATGCATAGCCTCCGAGTTCCTTCTTTCTTGAGTGCAAGGAAAGCATGTACTACACATGGGATTAACCTTTTGCCAATTAGCCCTGATTCAAAGAACTCCTCAATTTGTCTTTCCATCTCTGCATTTTGATTTGGAGTAAGTTTGTATGCTTCTTTATTTGGTAAGGTAGATCCAGGGATTAGATCTATGTAATGACTTATGTCTCTTACCGGTGGTAGGGATCTTAGCATTCCATCTAAGATGATATCTTTGTACTTGTCAAGTAAATGTCTGACTGTAGGGTCTATGTGCCTTTGTCCTTCTTCTTTTCTCTCTGCAAACTACTCCTTCTTTCTCACCTTGGACTTGGGAATGAGGCCATAGCAAACTGCATCCTTCTCTACCATCTCCTTCATGAACTGCTTCCCTTCTATCAACAACACTTTGGCATCCTTTCCCTTATGTTCTATCTCACTCTCCATCAGAGGTAAAAGTTATATCACCTTACCATCTTTGGTGATTGAATGTGTTTCTAACCCCATCATGGTAAGCCTTCAAATCAAACTACCATGGTCTCCCAAATAGGAGGTGACATACATCTATCTTAGCTATATCAAATAGAAATCTATCCTTGTATGATCCAATCTGAAACTCCACCCATGCCTGCTCTTCTACCACTACTTGCTGACCTTGGGTGAGCCATCAAACCTTATAGGGGTAAGGATGTGGCAACCTTCTCAACTTAAGCTTCTCCACCATTTCAAGTGATACAAAGTTTTCAGTAGAACCGAAGCCTATCAAGACCTTGCATACCTTTCCTCCTGCCTTGCAGGTAGTCTTGAAAAGAGACTTTCTTTGTGGGGGCTCCTTGTCAGGTACCTTCATGGTGGTTACTACTCTCCTCATCATCAGAGCCTCTCCTCTTTCAGGGTGGCCATATCTATCAGGAGCATTTACACTTCGATAGGTGTTTGCACTTGCCACACTTTGGCAATCTAATTCCTACACAAAATCGCTCCTTTGTTCTTCCATGGAGCTTGTAGCCTTCTCCAAACATCTATTGGCCATGTGCCCTTCTTGGTTGAATTTGTAGAATCTAGGAGGTCCCCTACCTTGGGATCTTCCTCTAGAGAATGGTCTTCTGCCCCTAAAGTTCCCTCTTTGATTGTAGCCTCCTCCTTGGTTGTAACTGCTCTCTCCTCTGGTGCCCTCTTGATTAGACTCACCTTGGTATCCAAAACCACTTCCTTTGCCTCTGAAAGGACTTCTTCCCCCTCTTTGCTATCTCCCTTTTCCTCTTCTATTTTGTTCCTGCCTCCTCTTTATCTTCTCCTCCACCTTGAGTGCCAAATGAAAGCACTTTTGGACTGTCTCCGGGGTGTGGAGGTTCAAATCTTCTTGGATGGCAAATATTAGTCCATTGAGATATCTCGCCACCTTCTCATCTTCACTCTCCTTTACCTTAGTCTTCAAACACAACTTCATGAACTCCTTTGCATAGGAACTCACGTCCATCTCCTTCTACTTCAAATTATGTCTCCTCTTATGCAATAGGACATTGGAGTCCACTGGAACATAGGCTTACTTCACCAAAGCCATCATCTTCTTCCAAGTAGCCACTTTTCTCTTTCCCTCTTTCACCCTCTCATCTTGGATGAAAGTCCACCAAGTCAGTTCAACCCCTTTCATTTTGGATTGGGCCATCTTCACCCTTTGGTGCTCTAGTATGTCTTCACTCTCAAAGAAGTTGTCTAAGGAGTCTATCCACTCCATCACTATATCCGGTTCCATCTTACCAGAAAACACTAGCAGATCCAACTTCACATTCATTGATATTCTTTCCATGGACTTGACCACACTCATCAGGGGTCTTTGGTTCGTGGGAACCTCTAGTTCTTCCTGCCTAGGGATCTCCTCTTCATCCCCTTCTTTATCTCCTCGAGAGTCTCTCTCTCCCCTCTCCACTTTGCCCTTCAACTGGTCCATTTCATTCCTCAAGGCCTAATTCTCCACCCTGACTGTTCTGCTCTCTACCATCTGCTTCTTTACCAAGATAGCCAAATCAGCATTGGTCATCCTTGATGGGATATCTTGGGATCCCTCTTCTTTTCACATCTTGTCTTCTTCTCCAGTCCAAAGTACACTCCTATGCTCTGATACCACTTGATGCAGAGGCCTTCTTACACCTAAGGACAAGTCCAAAAGGTTAGAGTCTAACCCTTCAAATGACAAAATGACCCTACAAGGAAGGACTCCACATCTTAAGGTTTTGAACTACTCTCCACTTCTCAAGCCTAACACCTACTCAAGATGAGTAAATGGCTTCAACTTCTCTAACATGCCTCACCAGTAACTCCTTCTCTTAGGGGCTTTGGAATTGGTCCATTCATGACTACTAAGGACTGTTCCAAGTATTGGTTTAGGGTTTTGTCTTCAAATCCTTATACCTCCTTTGAAAACCTACCCCCTAGGCTAGTAGCCCTATTTACCGAGAGAATTGACCTTAAATCCAAAATCTTCCACACAATCTGAAAAACTACTCACCATTCAAGATACCCTTTTGGGAGTTACACTCATCCCCAAAATGGGTTGGCAAGATCTGCAACCTAAGGGTCTAAACCCCTTAGAAGCCTAGCGACCTAATTAGGGTGATTAGGCCTAATTTACAAAGCAACCACCATTATCGGTATCCCAAATGCAAAACCAGATTTATGAGAATTTGGGGAATGGTTAATAACCTCTAATTCCAGGTTTGCACACCTGGAATCCATCGCTATCAGATTTTATGATGATTGTCTTAAATTTGTTTAAGGTAGTCACATAGAGATGCCTACCTAGTTTTGCTTCTTTCTCCTCACAACCAAGTCTCCTCTAAAAAAACCCATGAAAATCCTAAAATACATAGGCTAATCCTGCACTCCACCAAAGAAGAAACTTCTAGTTGACTAGAATGCAAGATATGGCCATTTTTGGCTAAAACCCTAGCGAAACCCTTACTTTCCAAGTTACAATCAGAAAAATGGAGGGTTCTCACTACACAGAAACAATAAAATCCTCAGACCACCACCAAATCAAATCTAGTCCATTCTTCCATCTACTCCATGAATGGTGTGGCTCAATTCACTTCGTACAAGATCATACAACTTTTGCAAACTCAGAATTTCTGGGAAAACTCAATCTTGTTTGTGTCTTATTGCTTCCAACTTCAAATCACAACATCACCTATCTTGGGAATCATGTCCACAAGGCTTATAGACCTCTCAACAGTTTTCAACCGAATTTGGAAGAGGTTGGAGCCATTGAGAGGCTTACATCAACCGCATTTTGAAAAGTTGCACTTTCAAAAGTTGCATTTTTGCATAAAAAGTTGTCAAACTCTCTGAGGTTGGGATCCACACACTTGGATCAACCAAAAACCACTAGGAAAACCTAAAAACCTATCAAACACAAAAACAAACATCCAACTACCCCTATTGACCATATTGTCCCAATTGGCTTATCAAATTGCTTAATCCGTGACATTGGTTTACATGGTGGGGTCTTTATTGAATACATGAAACTTGCATAAACACAAGAGACAAAGGCAAACACTATGATCCTAGTCTTCATCCTCAGAGCCATGATTTTCTTGTTGAAGAGGTGCTCCTGCACCACTTACATACCAGATTATGAGGCTTCATAATCTTAGGTATATCTCTAATTGTCTTTATTGAACTGATCTTAACAATACAATCAAAATTAACATGACACAACCTCATATGCCATAACCAACTCTCATCAATATGAGGAATCAAACATGTCTTATTACCAGTATTCAAGTGAAAGATATTACCTCCAGTATAAGTACCGGTTGCAATCTCCAAACCAATTTTGTTAATGATTTTGCATTTTCTATCTTTAAATTGAATTTGGAAATCCTTTTCCACCAATTGACCAACACTTAAGAGATTATGCTTTAAACCTTCTACATAATAGACATTATCAGTATTATGCTTGCCATCCAGAGAAATAATACCTCTACCTTTGATCATACATGCTTTGTCATCTCCAAATCTTACTTGACCACCACTGTATTCTTGCAGGGACAAAAAATCTTTTATCTCCAGTCATATGATGTGAGCATCCACTGTCAATTACCCATTCATCCTTATCTTTAACTTTTGTTGCCAAGGCCTTTTCTTCATTCATGATAAACGGTTCTAGTTCATCTTCTTTTAAAGCATAGAACACCCATTCCTTTCCATTGCCAAATCCACTAGCAGAGTTTGTTGTTGGTTCATCCTCAGAGTCATCACTTACTCCTTCCTCATCCACTATGTAGCACTGTTTGATTTTCTTGGATCTGGGTAAGTGCATAAAGATGGTGGTAAAAAAGGGGGTATAAGTGAACACTTTTTTTTTTTCTGAAATCAAGTGAACCTGAACTTGGAGGCAAAATTTGAAAGTCATCCACTCAAGATATGAAGATAATCAAAGAACAAATATTGTATTAATTTGAATCTAGTTTCCAAAATACTAAACTTTTTCAAAATTGGATAATATTAAGGGGCTCAAATCCTTCACGCACAAAAAATAGACCTTGATTTTTTCAGAAAAAACATAGCATAGTGTCTGACGTGCGCATCAAAAAATTCATAGTTAGATTTAGTATTTTGACAAATCCTTTGGTAGAAAGATAGTTAAGAGTGAGCACTAGAAGATGTGTATTTTTTTGTTATTTTTTGGTTAGTATTTTTTTTTAATGATTTTTCCAATTAATCACATCCTGAAAATTAGGTACCTGTTTGTGCGTGAAGCATAAGTTGCACTAAAAAAATCAAAAAATAATTTTATTATTTTTTAAATTGTAAATAATCAAGTGCACTACAATAATATATAAAGTTTTTTAAATTTTGATAAGCATATCAAAAGTTATTAAAAAATGGTTCACGTATGTCTGTGAGAACTATAAAGACACTGGTAAAAGAAATTCAATAATAATATGTTATTGTTGTTCAAATTTTAAAAAAAATATATGGTTAGAAAGCTCAGGAGATGGGTGAAAATATGGTGGTAATTTTAGAAATACCCACTTGATGATGACAAAGTCGAGAAATCAAGTTGATAAAATAAAACATGTAAAAAATGAGGGAAATGGAGGGAAATCAAACTTCCAAACCGTAGCTTTGTCATCCAGGCCTATTTCCAAGCCTAAACAGTCAAAAGCGCGTACGAGGTACCTATGGTATAAAAAGCGCATATGAGGTACTCATTGTGTAAGATGCGTGTATGCTCTATCTTAACTATAAAAAGCGCATACACGCTATTTTTAGTATAAAAAGCGCGTACGCGCTATTTTTAGTATAAAAAGCGCGTACGCGCTATTTTTAGTATAAAAAGCGCGTACGCGCTAAGTTTGTTTAAATTTTGAGAGTGTGTATAATATGATATTGTATATATAATATGTGTATATACATATTATATATAGTTTATATATATGATAAAAATATATAATATATAAAAAATTTATACATATATATATGTATACAATAATATATAATATATTAAGCATATATAGACACACATATGTGTGTTGTTTCCCTCTCTCCCCCTCTCAAGCACGTACAAGGTGCCTCTCTCTCTCTCTCTCTCTCTCTCTCTCTCTCTCTCTCTTCCTCTCCCTCCAATATATCTTCTTTTTGTTTGCATATAGATGAGGTGATAAGAAGATTTACAAGGTGGTCGGTTTTCTTTTTTTTGAAAGAAGATAGGATATAAAATAGAACGTTTGAAGAAGATGAACATATTGGTTTCTTTGGATCATGTGGATGTATTGGTTGGATAATCTTTATGGGTTGTATGGTGTACTAAGGGGTCATATGGTGTCTTATGACCCCTTAGGTGTCGTTATGTGTCATATGGTGTCCTAAGGGGTCATATGGTGTTCTATGATCCCTTAGGACACCATATGACCCCTTAGGACTCCATATGGTGGTGTTATGGGTTGTATGGTGTCCTAAAGGGTCATATTGTGTTCTATGACCCCTTAGGACACCATATGATCCCTTAGGTGTCATACAAAGTCATAATATTTCCTAAGAGGTCATATGGTGTCCTATGACCCCTTAGGACACTATATGACCCCTTAAGACACCATACGACCCATAACGACACCATATGGTGTCCTAAGGGGTCATAGGATGCCATACGACCACTCATGACACCATACGACCCATAACAACACCATATGGTATCCCAAAGGGTCATATGGTGTTCTATGAGTCCTTAGGACACTATTTGGTGTCATTATAGGTCCTATGGTGTGCTAAGGGATCATATAGTGTCCTATGACCCCTTAGATGTTAGGGGTCATATTGTGTTCTAAGGGTCATATGGTGTCCTATGACCCCTTAGGACACCATATTGTGTCATTATGTGTCTTATGGTGTACTATGACCCCTAGGACACCTTATGACCCCTTAGGATACCGTATGGTGTCGTTAGGGGTCATATGGTTTCCTACAACCCCTTCGAAAACCATTTGACACCTTAGGACTCCATATGGTGTCGTTATGGGTCATGTGGTGTCCTAAGAGGTCATATAGTGGTCTATGACCCCTTAGGACACCATTTGGTGTCATTATGGGTTGTATGGTGTCCTAAGAGGTCATATAGTGTTCTATGATGCCTTAAGACACCATTTGGTGTCATTATGGGTTGTATGGTGTGCTAAGGGGTCATATGGTGTCCTATGACCCCATAGGACTCCATATGACCTCTTATGTATCGTTATGGGTCATATGGTATCCTAAGGAGTCATATGGTGTCCTATGACCCCTTAGGACAGATGCATAGATCCCTAGGGAGGGAGAGAGGGGGGGAGAGGGAGGGAATGGGAGAGAGATACAACTAAGAGACGAGGAGAGTGAGATAGAGAGATAAAGCCTAAGAGGGAGAGATAAGAGATAAATGAGAGAAAGAGAGATGGAGAGAGAGAGCGAGGGGGAGAGAGAGATAGATAAAGGGAAAGGGAGGGGGAGAGAGAGATGGAGAGAGAGAGGGGGAAATAGAGGGAGAGATAGAGAGCGACACATAGAAGGGGACTCAAAGAGAGAGAGAGGGGGGAGACAGAGATAGAGAAAGGTAAAGGGAGGGGGAGACAGAGATGGAGAGAGAGAGAGAGGGAAATAGAGGGAGAGATAGAGATAGAGAGTGACACAGAGAAGGGGACTCAAAGAGAGAGAGAGAGAGAGAGAGAGAGAGAGAGGGTGAGAGATAGAGAGAGTCTGAGTGAGAGGGAGGAAGGGATGGAAGGAGAGTACAAGAGACTAGAGAGAGAGAGGGAAATAGAGGGAGAGATAGAGATAGAGAGAGACATAGAGAAGGGGACTTAGAGAGAGAGAGAGAGAGAGAGAGAGAGAGAGAGGTGGATAGAGGGTGAGAGATAGAGAGAGTCTGAGTGAGAGGGAGGAAGGGATGGAAGGAGAGTACAAGGGACTAGAGAGAGAGGTGCGAAGAGAGGGAGAGAGTGAGAAAGAGAGGTAATGAGAAAGGGAGAGAGGGGGAGGAGAGAGGGAGAGAATGAGAGAGAGATACACTTGAGAGAAGGAGAGAGTGAGATAGAGAGAAAGAGGATGAAAGGGAGAGACTTCAGAGATAAAGCATGGAGAGAGAGAGAGAGAGAGAGAGAGAGAGAGAGAGAGAGAGAGAGAGAGACTTAAGTGAAAAATAGAAAGGGAGGTGTGGAGGTAGGGAGAGAGTGGGAAAGAGATACACTTGACAGAGGAGGAGAGTGAGATAGAGAGATAGAGGCAAAGAGGGAGAGAGACTTAAGAGAGAAAGAATGGGAAAGAGAGAGAGAGAGAGAGAGAGAGAGAGAGAGAGAGAGAGAGAGAGAGAGAGAGAGAGAGAGACTTGAGAGAAAGAGAAATGGAGAGAGAGAGGGAGAGAGAAAGAGAGTTAAAGGGAAAAAAACACTTGACAAAGGAAGAGAAAGGGAGGGGGAGGGAGATGGAGATAATGAGAGAGAGAGACACTGGAGAGAGGGGGAGAGAGTGAGAGATAGAGATATTTGAGAGAGGGAGAGAAAGAGGGGGATAGATGAAAGAGAGAAAGAGGGTGAGGAAGATGAGAAATAGAGGGAGAGATACCCGAGAGAGGGAAGAAAGTAGAGATGGAGATGCCTAAGAGACAAAAAGGTAGGGGTTGAGGAAGAGAGAGAGGGAATGTAGGGAAGAGATGAGAGAGATAATGTTGATATGAGCATGTTGATTACTGAAATTTGACTAAGTTTGAAATTTATAAGAATACTCAAAAAACTAGAATCTACATTATAACTCTTAGAGATCTGGAACCACTCTCAAACATCCAAACAATATATACATAAAATATCTTATACTTAAATGCTATATTTTATGTATATATCCTACCAAAAAAACCTAATGGATTGCTAAATGAATTGCATTTTATTGCCAGACAAATGCATATGTGATTTACAAACTAAAACCACATACGAGGTTTTTAGTTTCTAAACCGTGTATGGGGTTTTAGGTTTTAAACCGCGTATGCAGTTAGTATACTATAAAACTCGTACACTGTTTATCTTTGGTTAGGCTTGGTAAAATGAGCCTAAACACGTACGGGGTTATTTAAATTTGAAATACCTCGTGCGCGTTTTGTTGTTTTTCATATTTTTGTTTTGGGGTGTCCACTTTTCCGACCACCATCTTTGTGCACTTACCCATCTATATCTGTTCTGATTAGGCTTAAAAAATCCTTAACTCTTTCTTCAAATCTTGCATTCCTTTCAAGACATCTAGATGCAAAATGACCAATCTTATTACATGCAAAACATTTAAAAGGTGCTTTTCCTTCATACTTACTTCCTGTCGGTCCTTTAGGTACTCTTCTAGCGAATAGGGTTTCAAGTTGCTCAAATTCTTCATCTTCTTTCCTCATATCTTCCAATTATTTTGCATATAAGGCTTTCCAATCACTTTTGCCGGTAGATGATGATGATGTATGAAAAGAAGGTTCAGATTTTACAGCTCTAGAAGATCCAAATTCTTCAAGCTCAAAAGCAGATAATTTAAAAATCAAAATGTCTCTGTTAACTGAAGTGTTTGCCATCATTCTTAGCTCATTAATTGCAGTTGCTTCATCTTGTAAGCCGGTGGAAGGGCTCTCAAGACTTTGGAAACTATTTTATCTTCACTCAGAAATCCTCCACAACATTGAATTCTTATAACAATCTCATTTACTCTTTCCATAAACACAACAATTCTTTCATTATCTTCCATCTTCAAGTTTTCATATCTTACCCGGTAGCCATCAAGTTTAGCAATTTTGACAGTAGGATCACCTTCATTCAAAGTTTACAATTTATCCCACATAACCTTTGTCGATGATTTATCAATCAATCCCATGATTTTCAGATCAATAAGTGCACACAAGAGGGCTTCTCTAGCTCTGCAATCATTTTCAATATTCTTGTCCAAATCTGCAGGAGTAGGATTGCCAAATGCCGAATCATAAGGTGTGTATCCTTGCTCAGTGATCTCCCAAATATCCTTGCCAAGACATCTAAGATGAGTCTCCATTCGAATTTTCCATATCCCATAATTTGTTCCATCAAGCTTAGGGATTTCTCTTCTGAAAATAGTTGTTGGTGGGTTTGAAGTGTTAGCTGTCATAGGATCTACCTCAAGCGGTTAAGCTTCTGCAAAAGAGGACCAAAGCTCTAATACCAATTGTTAGAATAACCGGTGAACAACTAAGAGGGGGGGTGAATCAGTTGTTAATAGATTATATCAATTAAACCACTTTATAACTTTTAACCAAATCACATAAACATTAAGTATTAGAATAGCAGAACCAGATACAGATAAGCAATAAAACTTAAGAATGAAACAAATAATCAACACAATGAAACCATACCACATAACACCATGATTTGTACGTGGAAAACCCAGAAAGGGAAAAACTACGATGAGAAGCCTACCCATAGTCAGATGATACTTCTGCAAAAAGTATGTGATACAATGAGGGGCTTGCACATGTAGGAAGGCACACTACCTAGAGCGTATTGCTCATTACAAAAGAGTCTCACTGACTATAGAGAGGTTATAACCACCTCAAGATAAATGGACAACAATCCAGAATAATGATCTGCCAGAGATAGCATCTACCATGTTCGATTACAGTCTCGGTTAAGCTCAATACTAGAGGCCTTTGACCTCTTCCTCAATCTCAATTCGATCACCTATGATAGACCAAATCTCCTTCGCATATGATATTACATTTCATGACCACGATGCCTGATCTACAATGAGATCTTACATCAATTTATATCAACTCTAAGACCTAAACCAATTAGGTCGGCCACCTAAAATATATTACAATAAGATCATTACATACATCCATATTACAATGATATGCCATGTCGGCTTAAGGCCAAAACAATAATAACCAATCCATAAATCATCCCGATAACGTGTAGAGAACATGCTAACATAATACCGATCCATAACCTAGATAGGTATCATACCTAATCTGGGTCTACCACACCAAAGCAATGTCTTCAATCAGTTGAGGCAAGATCAAAGAACATCTTCAGCATCCTGAAATCCATCTAGAAGCCGCACCAACACCACTTATGCATTATGCCAAGATTTATCAGTGAAAGCTCTATCAGTTAAACCTTAAACCCAAGTCGGTAAGGGTTTACAAGATTGTATGATAGCATTCGATCACCAAGTTAATGCCAACTGACCAAAACATGCTCTAGAAGCATGTAACACATAAAATCAAACATACTCCATTGATCCAAACATGTCGGAAGTGTCCAACAGATAGTCTTTTCTATCGATAACACTAGATCTTCTACCGGTAACCAAAACCCGTCTACTGGTAACCAAAACCTGTTTGTTAGTAACCAACCATAACAGCTAGTGTTGACATCAATGACAAAACATCAATGCAACACATAATCAATTCATCCATAATGCCAACACGATCAACTAGAATATGAACATGATAACCATTAGCATCTTGAGAACCTTCTAGAAGTTGCACCAACACCACTTATAGAATCCGTCAAAGGATCTTCAACAAAGCTCTGTTGGTAAAACCCTTACTGGTAAACAAAAGGCTTACTAGAACATATGATAGCTTCCGAATTGATACCAAATCCCAAACCAATTGAATGTGACACACAAATGAATGACCAAACCAAACCAATTCTACCAAACTAAACGTACCGGAGAATATCGAAGATGATCTCCAAATCAACATCACAATCCAACCACTCTACCAAAACCCAGTAGACAACAAAACAAGTTGGTGTTGACATCAATGCAACACATAATCAATTCCTCCAAATTGCCAACACCATCAAAGTTAATCTTTATCCATCATTTCTCTGGCATTGTTCACTCTTCATTTGAATCCTTTCCATCCTTAGAAGAAAGATTAACCCTTCCTAACCCATGAATGGGCTATTTTGTCATATTCATTTGATTTTACACTACATGAATCAATTAAAAAAAATTACTTTTTAAAAATTATTAAATAAGAAATTAATTACAAATTATAGAAATTGTTGTTCAAATTTTTAATTTTATATATTGATTGATCAAATTAATAAAAAAATAAATTGAATATATTTTGCCTTGACAAAAAACTAATACCTTACTAGAAACTAATAAATGCCATTCTTAACCATCTTTCATATTCTTCTTAACTATCTTTTAGATAAATGTATTTAAAATAAATACCATTCTTAATCTTCTTTCATATTCTTAACCATCTTGTAGACAAATGTATTTTAGATAAATATTAATAAATACCATTGTTAACCATCTTTTAAACAAATATTAATAAATACCATTCTTAACCATCTTTCAGATTCTTAACCATCTTTTAGATAAATGTATTTAGGATATGTCTGTCATATTCTGGACGTGGCGTAGGCAAGTCGAGAATCTTCCAGTGAGTATTTGCCTTGTTATAAAACGAATACCTGTCCGTTAAACCTTTGCCAACAATAGTTTTGGCTATTCGATCATCCAGACATTTCAAAACTCCCGCACTCTTTTTCAAAGTGTTCTCCTCTAATCTTTCAGAAATGGGTGTCAAATAGATCATATAATTTCGGACAAGGATACCCATCTCAGAGTGCTTACGACTCTGGATTGAACTCCAGTGCCTTCAAAAACATGCAAAAGATAAGTCCTGATGTGCAGAATCATCTCAAGAGGGTTTATTTCACTCTGGCCTGTACTTTGCTGGTTTCTGCACTGGGGGTGTACTCGCACCTGCTCTGGAATATTGGAGGACTTCTTACAGCCACTGGCTTAATGGCTTCCGTTGTCTGGCTTTTATCCACACCCCCCAATCCATACAACGAGGCAATGCATTTCTTTCTTTCTTCTTATTTTCCTCTGTGGGTTTGATTTTTAGCTAGTGTCTATTCAATGATTCAGTTACCCATATGATTAGCAGTGACTTCTAGATATCACCCATATGGTTCAGGAAGCACACAAGCAACTAATTTCAGCACTGCATAGAAAACATATGTTGAGAGTGAGTCCCACCACATTTTATAGTCTAATCTAGGTTTTCTTGTCTCTTATAATTGTGGGGGTTTTGAACAGGGTAAGAGGGTGAAACTGCTCATGGCAGCTGCTCTGTGTGAGGGGGCTTCTCTTGGGCCGCTTGTGGGCTTGGTGGTTAACATTGATCCAGGGTAATTTCTTTTATTTATCTATTTTGGTGATTAAAATTGATCAGGTTAAGAAATTCTATTGTGGGTTTCAAATGTTTTGAAATGCCAAATTGAGGCTTGGCCCTGCAGTGACCTAAAAATCCACATTTGCCTTTTTCACCTCATGTGGGTTTTCTAGTGTTTGTTGTTGCTGTAGAGAATATGAGCCTCTCTCACACTCTTAAAATTGCCATCCTTATTATGATGTAGAACTTTGCAGCAATCTTGCAGTGGATCAAACGGTCTTAAAAAATCTCCGATGATATATTATGTAGCAATTTGGCGATTAGCAATTTGATACAATGTACCCATTACCATTGCATTGCTTTTACCCTGTAAATTCTTATACTAAGCATTTCCTTTTAAATTTAATTAGCCTTTTATGTAATGATATTTTCATTCTGCTGGAAGTTCTGCAGGATTGTCGGGACAGCCTTGGTGGGAACAAGCTTGACATTTGCCTGCTTTTCAGCAGCAGCAATCTTTGCCCAGCGCAGGGAATTTATGTTTCTGGGAGGGATTTTGGGATCAGGTCTGAGTATTTTACTGTGGTTGAACATTTCATCTGCTCTCTTTGGTGAATCAACAGCAACATTCGAATTTGAGGTAATTTTGGGATCAGGTCTGAGTATTTGGGTATTTTATGATTGCAATAGTTGCAATGGCATTATTGTGTCCTCTTCCCGACTCATTGATGTTCTGGGATGTATGAGGCATGAGGTCAGCATTTTAGGCTAAACCATTTTCTAAACAGTCAGAAGAATAGTAGATAGGAAAGGTTTTATAGCAGCGAACTAAGTAAAAAATTACGCACTGGAGATTTATGAATACAAAAGGCTTGATACCAGGTAAAACATTAAAACAGAATGAAATGTTAACAATTGTGCATAATGTGCAGTCTTAACTCTTATGGATGTTTCATCTAAGAAATTGTGCTTTTAAATTTGTTTATTTTTTTCTCACTTTGTACATTTCTTGATTCACAATTCTAGATTATCCTTTTGATCAAGAGATGCATTGGGGTATATGCTGCACACTCCCATGTTTTCCATTCAGCATTAGAACTTATTCCATTCAGCATTTTCAAATAATCTATGTTGGTAGAGGAAATTAAAATTAAAAATATATTGCCATTGGGTTTGGGTTTGGGTATCTACATTCATCAATCTAGTTGCATATATAAGCATTGATTGATCTGATTTCTTTAGTAGTATCGTGAGCAAAAGGATGGAGTTGGTATTACAAAATTGCCAAGTCTGGCAAGAGATTTTTAATCAACAAATTTATTATCTAATTTTTATTAGATAATTACAATCGCAACTTGTTAGAAGTTCATTTAATTAACACACTCAAGTTTCAAATAAGCAGATATATTTTGGCCTCCTCCTTTTCATCGGGTACATTATCTTTGACACCCAGGCGATCATTGAGAGGGCAGACCATGGAGATTATGACTACATTGAACACTCATTGCAACTCTTTATTGATTTTGTTGCAGTTCTTGCCCGTTTGCTTATTATAATGGTCAAGTGTTTTTACCATAATTCTTTCAAGCTATTCATTCTTTTGCGATTTGAGATTCAATGTTTCTAACAATATGTTAATTATGTTTGTTTGCATTTCAGGCAAAAAATTCAGCCAGAAAATCTGAGAAAGAGGAAGAGAAGAGAAAATCTGAGAAAGAGAAAAAGAAGAGAAGGGATTGAAGTAGCAAAGTTATGTTGGAAGCAGATTAAGGGGGGTGAATCAGAGTCTACCAATTTGACTCAAAAATTACACAGACTGTGTAAAACAGATTTGAATAGACTGTGCAAACTGATTTGAAACAGTAATCAATATAGATGCTTCAGCAATGAAACAGATAACATTAATTCCAATGAAAACATTTCCTGAATATAAATAACAAAATATGAATGGCTATAGAGCAAAATAGACAATATGGACCAATGTATTAGAGCATGAACCTAATGAAATAGAAACACATGACACAGAATTTCCAGGAGTGGAAAACCCTCTTGGGGTAGAAAAAACATTCAAAATGTTCCTTTTATTATATCAAAGTGAACATCAATTCTTTACACTGTCGGCAAGAAGCACCAAGCCCTTGATCAATCTGAAATCAAGAATGTGAAAATCAAACTCTGATACCTTTAGGATTGCAGAAAGTTTGCAGATTTTACATAAACCAGTTATTCCAATAATATCACAAATTGCAAAATTGATTTTACATAAACCAGTTACTCCAATATCATAATTGCAGAATTAGATTTATGCAACTATGAGATTATAAGAGTATAAAAATGACAATTCCCTTTACAAAATTTTCTGCTATATAGAACAGAGAAAGTACATACTCAATTTGTGAATTGATTTTACATAAACCAGTTACTCCAACATCATAATTGCAGAATTAGATTTATGCAACTATGAGATTATAAGAGTATAAAAATGACAATTCCTTTTACAAATTTTTTTGCTATATAGAACAGAGAAAGTACATACTCTGTTTTGAACAATAATCTTCCTGCCCTTGTATTTCTGAACCACAAATCCACTGTATTCGAACAATCTGAGAAATTTCTGATTTGAGAAGTTTGTTCAATAAAATCTCTTTCCATCAAGTACACAGTTTCCTCTCTTCATACGAACTTCATTCACAAACAGTTCTATTTTTATAATAGTAAATATTCAAAACAGTTCTATTTTTATAATAGTAAATATTCAACACAAGTCTTCATGAGAAACCATCGAATTAGGGTTTCAACAGTTATGCAAACTGTTTTCAAAAGAACAAAACTTAAAAACAAAACTGCTCTGCTGTTATCACTTACATCCTCAAAAACAAAGCATAAAACCTTTGTGTTAGGGATTAAGAAAAATCATATCAACTTCTTAACAATATTCTTAACAGCAGAATAAACTCCTTGTGTTAGAGTTCGAATCATTCATGAAACAATAAAATAAAACTGATGTAAACCTCCTTTAACAAGTCCAAACAACATACTAATCTTTGTCATGAGTTAAGCGATAAAACTCAAATGCAAGTATCCCGAAAAAATCTGTACAAAATAATACCAATGAAACTACCACCACAAGCTGTTCTTCCAACCAGAAAATGGCATAAGTGCATCCTGTTTGAAAAATATTTCATGGCGGCGGACTGGGGTTTGAGAAACTGTTCAACCAAAATGTAATATGCTTGCCCTTAAGTTTTGTTAAGTTATACAAACCTAAAATCATAACAAAACATCTTTTGAAATCTGCATCTTAGCTCACCGTGAGTATGGCAGCGATTACACAATAAGCTTTGTAAAATGCAAGGTCAACAAGACATTGGGCCACTTTTTTAAGCTTTATTAAAAAAAACATTTTCAATACATATCATCCCTACCAATGCTAAAAATCAACCTTTAAATATGTGCAATGACATTATAAAGTCAAGATGCCACATCAACAATAATACTACCAAATATAACTGCCATGTAATCCTCTTTTGTCATCAAGGACAAATGCCACAAGGGATAACAAGTTAATCCTACCAAATATAACTGCCATGTAATCCTCTTTTGTCATCAAGGACAAATGCCACAAGAGAGAACAAGTTAATCTGCATCATTTTCCAGTACGGTGGTGGTGATGGTCTCAGCAACCCACATTAATTTTTCTTTTTTTTTGAATTTGTCTCCTCCCGCCCGATGGAATAATTTGCTGTTTGGGGATAACTTGAATCTTAGTAAACAACCTTCTGATAACCTATTTAAATTCATAGTTAAAAATTACGTAAACAGCTCTATAAATCTCCAAACACGAAAATCCATATCATTTGATTAAAGAGATGTAAAAAATTATATCTAAATATATAATTATGTGATTCTTGTAACTTTTGAAAGCTACGCATAGAAATGTATGTGCAGTGCATTTGTTTATTTATGCAGATTGCAAAATGCAAAGAAGCTGAGAAGGATAATCGACTCATAGCTACACCTCCTCTCTATATATAATGAAATATTTGACTCATCAGAAATGTTTTAAAATATCCTTTCACTAATCGACTGTAATCCTGGCATGATATTCCATGCGTCATTTGAATAGTGGGCGATAAATTTTGATGTGACTCTACATTGTTTTAAATTCAATAAAGTTGTTTTGGAATAAAAAGATTTGTTCAGAAGGCTGAAAAACTTTTTCTAAATGTTTTGGTTGAGGGAAAGAAAGAGTACGGCCCATGTTTCAATAGGTAATTATGTATTTCTTGTGTATCCAATTTTTTAATTATTAATTTAAAAATAAAATAAAATAAAGATATTTAAATTTCATATGTATCAATAGTCGCTTATTTTTTAGCCTTTTTTTTTAATAATTGGTCCATTACTACTGAGGCATTTGTGCACATCTTTTAGGTCATGTACATAAGTCTTGACAATTTTAAGTGAATCATTATTGGGGCATCTTTAAGTAGGCATCGTGTGACACTTTGAAATGTGTACCTCTTAACCCTTGCATGCATAATGGATCTCACACTGTGAATTGATACTACCCAAAAAAAAAAAAAAATAGCTATAAGCCATTAAGTCGCATATGGAGACAACCCAAAAAGAATCGTCAAAATCTGATGAATCATTTATGATATGTGGGTGCGCAAAGTTAGCTATAATGGGTACACTTCCCTTAATAAAAGGTTTTTAAGTTTTTTTATTATGAAATATTTAATAATATATATTCAAGTTGATTTAATGATGGAGAATTTGTATTCATCAAAGAGAGTTCACAAATTCAAAATTTGAAAGGAATAGGATAGTAAATACTAAGAGTATGGAGTAGACAATAAAAAGATTCTATTTTCATTATTAATCATGAATATATTTTTATTTAATTTGTTGAATTGTATGTGTGTGTGTGTGGGGGGGGCGGGGGGTTTGGGGTTGTAGGGATGAAGGTGATTTAAAATGCATTGATCTAAAACCCCTAACTATGTAGATGTCACATAATTGTAGTGTCTATATCATACCCAAAACCCTTAAACATGTAGATCTTCCACACACCTAGAGCATCTGTATTTATCCAAACCACTTGATTGCATAGATGCAATGAACTCATAACATCTATATTAGAATCAAAACGCTAGACTACATAGACATCATTCAAGTGTGTCATCCCATTATGCATATATCTAGCCCTCGCCCTTCTCATATCCATCTCCTCCTTTCCATCCTTATCATTTTTTCCTTAATTCTTCATCATTCCCAATTTATATTTCTTCATCATTCCCAATTTATATTTCATTGATCATTCAAATTCACATCTACTCACTTCTTTACTAAATAATAGTTTCATCCATTTTGAGAGTACACCCATTTTCTTCCAACCTATTTATTCTCTCAAGGGAGTATCCTATCATCAAATTCAAACCAAAATCTCAAGCTTATCCAATCATTGAAGCATTCTTTGAATCCAATTTTAAACAATTAAATCAATACATCTTCTCATAGTTTTTAAGATATTCGTTCCCACATCAACAAAGTTATCAATCTACCAAATTAGTTATTTAATCTTTGTCACTTGAGGTATCATCTATCACTAATTTCATACTATCAAGTGTCTATATCTACTTTCTTTGAAGTTATGCTACTTATTTTAGTCATGATACCATTCAAAGAGAGACAAAATGTAGGTACTCCAGAATCTGCACATACTTATTTGTATCAATTTCACTCAAATTAATTAGATAAATTATTGGTTAACTAATTTATTTTACCTCTAGACTATCTATAAAATGCAACATATTAATTAATTTTACCAACCTAAATAATCAATAACAATTAATCCCCCCTAACATCACTAACATTGATTAATTAAATCCACTAAATTAATTAACTTAATAAAAAATTCTTGTAACCAATCATTTTAAAAATACACTTATTTAATTAATTAGGCTAATAAATCAAATTTTAATATTTTTTTTCTAATCTAAAATTCCATCCATGCTCCTAAAGGCTAAAATATTTTTTCATTTAATCTCCAACATCTAGTCCAAAATAAAGTACTAAATTTAACTCTTCATCTTCATATGTATCTCCTCAAACCACTTGTCCTCACTCAATGTTCACATATTCAAGTTAGCATGTAACATCCTTTCATTTATTTATTCGACCCATTCCCACTTTCCCACATCTCTAATCCATCTTGCATTCTAAGGAAACATCATCTGTTGATCAAGAATCTCTCACCTCCTAGTGGACTTGTCAAGAGGTTACGATGCGCATTCATACAAACCAATCCTAGCCTTTTATTTTATGCTTCAAAATAAACCCTCCATACCCAACTTAGAAATCCTATTTAAGATGGCTTGTAAAAAAGGAAACGGGGATCTATCACTCATCATGCTTATATATTATCAACTTTGCATCCAAGTAAAGATCATCCACGTCTCAATCCTTTAATTATTGGAGTGAAAAATGTAATGGAGGTATAATGCTCTTTTCTATTGTAATTGCAGTGTTATTTTATACATGTTTCTCCAACTTGAGTGTGTAATTCCTATTTGAGTTTGAGAAATATTGTTTGATTGTGCATCTAACTCTCCATTTTAACTCAATTTTGACATCCATAATTAATATCAATAATTTCAAAGACTAGGTGTGAGAATTATTTCTATGATTTAAGAGTATAGAATTACTATTTTTTATATATTTACTTAATATTAATATATCATGGCATTGTGAAGATTAAAATGAACAGAGATAACATTCAACAATTAAACTATCTTTGGTGATGTCTCGTGTGTTAACTGTGAAGAGGATCTGAGAGGGCAGTTGCAGGACCTGTTTTTTATAGTGGACGTGACCTATGACGCCATGGAAGGTTTAGTTGGTGTGGCCCTCAACCACCAAAGGCACTGGTGTGATTCTAAGGTCCTGGAAGCAACACTTATCCCGATGGTGGATGTCTTGGAGTCAAAGGAAAAGATGGTCGAGCTTCTCAGTGGGTTTGTTAAACCTCTCCTGGTGGATGCAGTGGCTAACTGTATCTTAAGTCTGCCATCTGACCAGAGACTAAGCATATTAAAAGTCTATTTCCAGATGGCTAACTGTATCTTAAGTCTGCGGAGGAGGAGGACTCGGACAATGAAAGGCATAATCATGCGATGGAGAAATTTCTGGCAAAGATGGAAGAACGGGATAAGATGCGAGTCTTCTGTGAGAATGCTTGGGAAGTTTTTCGTTGTTCTATTCTGAACGACAACATGGATCCCTTCAGACGTGTTATCCAAGCTGAGGAATGGTGGCTGTCGGAATAGTCAACTAGCAATGTCATCCTTGTTGATGAATCCACATCTGTTATTCTACAAGCCCTGCGTGGCAGTTAATAGTGGTTTTGTTAATTTGGATTGGTCTAAGGTTTTTGAGTCAATACTTTTTGTAATCTTTTGAAATATCAATATAGGGCACTATCCCCATACTTGATAGCACTTACCCACAAAAAACAAAAAAAAACAAACAATTAAACTAAAACTGAAATTGTAGACACCTAAAATTGTCCAATCTATTAATTAAATAAATGTTTATTTATTTAATTAATTCATTTATCCTCTTCTAGCCTTATTTCTTATTTAAATAAATACATTTATTTATTTAAATTATCATTTTTCCTAAATTAAATAAATATCTTATTTATTTAATTAATCTCACTTCTTCTATTAATTAAACAAATCTTTATTTATTTAATTAATTCATTAGCCTTTTCTACCTATGACACATGTCATTCATCTCTTAATTCATACACTACCTACCCCTTTCATTATTTTATTATTTTCTTTACCTACCCTCTAATCATAGCCGACCTCTTTTACACCTCTCAATCTTATCCCTCCACTTCTTATAGTGTCTTCTATATAAGGAGATGCTTCCTTCATTAGCAAACCCTCACTATGCATTCAACCCCAACTATGCTTTTGAACTTGCATATGCAATCAAGCCTACTTGCAACCACATTTCCGTTCTTTGTTGAGCTCTTGTGCACATATAAAATCTGAGAGCAAATATATCAAGCAAGATCAATGGAGATAGGAAGAATGAAGATTGAAACCCTATTGGACATGTGATGGTATAATTTTTGTGATTTCATTTGATTTGCATTGTCTTAGGTAATCTTCATATGTTATGGTGGATCTTTGTTGTTGTTAAGCTAGGGTTTTGTGGTTGAAATCATTTAGCCTTTCAATATTGTTATTATCCACTTTCACCATAAACATTTTGGCATGCCCGGTGGGACATGGATTTTTGTTAGATCTGTGTTTTTTGCAGATTTTTCCAACCCTATATTGTTGTTTTGTAAAACAATTTGGAGAATAACCTTGTGCAGCTAGGGTTTTGGACACAAAATTAAGATATTGGAGAGATTTGATCATATCTCACAAACAACTTGGAAATTTTGCACCAAATTTTTTTGCAGGTTGAAGACAGTATCAGAAGATCTCAAAAAAATATTCAAATCTATTGGAGCATATTTTAATTTTCTATGATTTTTTTATGAATTTTCATAAAAAATTAATTTTGAGAGCAAATGAGTGAATTTTTCAGATTTTCTTACATTTTTGGAAATCTCTCATAATTATACAGAGGATCTGTTCTTTGTGATTTTAATTTTGATTCAAAATATTTCCTAAAAAATTGGATCTTTAAAAATTAGGGTTTTTCCTTATTTTGATTAGATCTCACAAACAGCTTTGAATTTTGGCATAAATTTTTTTGTGCAGGTCAGGAAAAGTATCAAAAGAATTCAGTAAAAATTTCAGATTTTTTGGATCAAATTTTCATTTTATATGAATTTTTTATGAGTTTTCATAAAAAATTAATTTTGAGAGAAAATTAGCGAATTTTTTGGATTTTCTTACATTTTTTGAAATATCTCAGATTTATACACATGATTTGTTCTTTTTGATTTTAATTTTGATGCAAAATAATTCCTCAAAAATCAGATCTTTGAAAATTAGAGTTTTGCATTATTTTACTTATATCTCACAAACTACTTGGATTTGCTGTAGAAATTTTTTTATGAAGGTTTGGAAGACCGTCAAAACTCTCCACTAAAAATTTCAGATTTTATGGATTGATTTTGCATTTTATATGAATTTTTTATGATTTTTCATAAAAAATTAATTTTTGGAGCAAATTAGCAAATTTTTTGGATTTTCTTACATTTTTTGAAATCTCTTAAAATTTTACAGTTGGTCTTTTTTTTATGATGAATCAGATATTTGAATTGGTCAACAAAACACATTTTTGAAGGCCCCTATTTCATAAAGTCTTTTGGATCTAAAATTTACCTAATTTGTGTACTTGCAGGAAGGGGTGATCATTTGAAACAATCCAAACTACTAACAAACCTTTGTTGTAGGACCTTGACAAGGATTTTCTTTTGATCTTTATTGTGTGCCTTGTTTTCATAGATTATCAAACACTTCAATTGGTGCACTAAAATTGAACCATTGTCTTTTGTGTCTTGAGCAATAGGCTCTTTTTGTTTAATCTTTAGAGAGCCTATCTCCTCGTGTGGTCATTAGGACTATTGGTGAGGAGAGAACGACCCAAGTGGTAGCAAAGGAAAAGCCATCTTCTTCCAAACCACTATAAATAACTGTATCCATGGTGAAAACTATGGATAACGTGTGCTGATTAGTTCATACCGACACTATGTCTCCCCATAAACCCGTTTGATCAAATTTATTTGATCAGTTGTAGGGCATAACCCCCACTAGCTGGGAGCCTTTTGTATTTATAGAGCTAAAAGTGTCACATATATGGCCACACGAGAGGATGCCCTTACTAGCACCTATTTGTTTTAGAAGCCAAAATCCTTCTAGTTGTTGGGGCAGGAGGTCAGACCTCTGGTAGCGGCCCACACACATATGGTTCTTAGTAGAGATACAAAGTTCGCCACGGGGAGTTTTCATGGGGACTGATGCTTGGCTGCCCCGAGAAGTGAGTGCCGAGGGTAGAGCCAGTGGGGTCAAGCATCTAAGTATCCGCTCTGAATAGCGTAGCCTCAGGGGAAACTCCATGTGGGATCAACAACTATTGTCCTGGCCAACCATAAGAATTGTGCTTGTCTTATTTTGAACAATCAAACATTCAAGACCAAACAACAAAACATTATGTGTTTTGTGTCTTCAAGTGTATGCAAAACATTATTACATCAAACAACACACTTTTCTTGGAGTCATTTTGAGTTTAAACACTTGCAAACATTGAGTCCTCATCAACATTGTGTCCTCTTGTCACGAAATACAGTCAAAATTTCAGATTGGGTCACAACAAAACAACTTCACAAATTGGAAAAATTTACAGTCCAACAAACAAGAGCAATCGATTTTAGAATTCTTGAGCTTCCTAAGCTATCTCTTCAGGTTTTCATCTAGCATTCAACCTATTTTTGGGTCTCACAAAGTCCATCATTGCTTTACACCTTACATTACATTCATATTTATCTAAACTTGAGTCAAAAGGTCACTTGCTTGTCCTCATCATACTTTGTCAACACACTACATACAACAACATTTTGCTAAGTGGTTCCTCATCAAGGTCTATCTCCTTTGGGTCTCATTTGGTCTTACTTAGAGTTAAGGTCAACTTACCTCATCAAGAGAAACTATCATCTCTTTGGAAGCCACACCTACTCTACTACATACATACTTGGTCTTACACTTTGGACATTGCAAGTAAAATTCAGATTCATTTACATTCCATCCGAACTCTTGGTCTTCCATACTTTTTCCATTTTCATCTAGTCTCACACATCTTGGTCAATACCTAGTTCATGGTTGAAACTCGTTCCCAAAAATCTAGAAAAGAAGCTAAAGAGGCTCAAGAGTCCGCAAACATGAGTTCCTATGAGTATGACAATGATATCTTTTTCAATTCTGATCATACTACATTACCTGACATGGATGCTTATAGAAACATTCCAAATGTTGAGAACATGGACACTATAAACAACAATGATACACACAATGACAATATGGACAACATTTCAATACATTCAGCAGAAGTGGAAGACTCCATTATGGATCCCCGTTTCAGTCGATTGGTTGAGGAAATAATGAGGAGGGATAGACAATATTTCTTACAAATGATGGCACAAAGTGGAGCCAAGATACCTCATGATTTTGACATGTCTTAAATAATGGAAAATCGACCTTTGCAACAAAATCACTCCAACATGGATCAAAGGAGGCCTAATAGTGGAGGCAATAGAGGACCACATCTTGTGCCTAAATCACCATCATCTTTGCTTCAAAAACTGGAGGTCCCATACACACATGGTCAAGCATATGATACTCACCTTCGCAGACCATTATGGAAGTCTTATGCAGAAAAATATGCTCAATCACATACCAATGCTAAGGATCAACCACGAAAGCAATTGGATTTTCAAAGGCATGCTCAAAATTTGGACACAAGGAAACCCCGCGTCAAATTTGGGGGCAGCACACTAGAACAAACTCATGACATGCCTATAGAGTATGGTATACATGGACAAAGCAGATATTCCATTCCCCAACATGACTCTATACCAAGTGGTCCATATATGCAACATCACTATAGACCTCCTCCATATGAACATGTGTATGATCAATATCATCCGTATATGCAACATGCTCCTCCTCCACCCAGTGGTTCAGGCATGGGGTATGGTCCAAGAAATCGGTCTCCACCTAAGAACCATTTGGAGCAACAAATCAAGGACTTACAAAAGAAAATGGAGGACATAAATACACCGAATCCAACTTACATAATGAGAGACATATGTCCCTATCCATTTCACAAGAGCATTCCAATGCCTCCATTTCCTACACACTTTGTGATGCCTAAGTTTGATAAGTATAGAGGAAAAGGAGATCCTAAGGCACACATAAAACAATTTTTCATAGCTTGCATTGAGGTAGCTTCAGAAGAGACATATTTGATGAGATTATTCCCACAGAGCTTAGGTGATCAAGCTATGGAATGGTTCTCCCAACTTCCACCTAGTATAAAGTCATGGGGTGACTTAGCAGAGGCATTTATTCAACATTTCTCCTAGAACATAGAGACAAAAATATCATTCACTACTTTGTGCAACACCAAGCAAAAAGATGGAGAGTCTTTTTCATCATTTTTACAAAGATGGAGGAATCTAGCTAGCAGGTGCTCTTGTGAAATTCCACAGAAACAAATGATGGAAATGTTCACCCAAAACTTTAACAAGGACATTGGTTATGACTTGAGAAAAACTTGCTTATCCACCTTCAAAGACGTCATTGAAAAAGGATTAGTAACAGAGAAGGTCCTAATTGAACAAGGAGTCATTAAGATATTCAAAGAAAACAAAGAGGACTATAAAGGAAAAGACAAGTCAAGATTTTGGAACAAAAATAAGAACACGGTCAATGACGGTGTTGTTGATGCCAATACAGTACGACCCAAAATCATTTTTTTTGGATCAAGTTCTACAAATAATCAAGTGAATACTCAAACAACTTCCAAATCACAAAGGAAGTACACCCCATTGGGAGAACCACTTGAATCCATTTTCAAAAAGCTAGTGGCAAACAAAGTAATCACCATTCCAGATTTTCCTCCATATGAGCTAAAGGTCAAACCAAATTGGTGGAATGATGACGAGTATTGTGAATTTCATAAGAGCAAAGGTCATAAGACAGGAAATTGTCATCGACTAAAAAATATCATACAAGATCTCATTGATAGAGGCGACATTGAGATTGAAGGACACTCATCCAATCAAGAACATGAAATGTTTAAAGAACCATTCCCAAAACATGACAAGGGAAAAGCTAATGCCACAGATGACCAAACCAACTATACCAAAGCATCTTATAACTATGATTCAACTATCAATCACATCTTGATGGACAATTATGTCTCTACCATTATCATCAAGGATAAAATGCCTGAGACTTCTACCCAAAGACCCAAGATTGCCCTAAAAGGCGTTGGATCTTCTTCTGAACCTACCTCTAAATGTAATGTTACAACTCGTCGAGGTAAATTCAATTTGCAAGGTGCTCTAGCTAAAAACACCGCTTCCTCATCAACCAAACCTGAGTATGACCTTGTAGACCAATTAGGGAAGACACCCACGCTTATCTCCATCCTTGAGCTCTTACGCATATCCCCCGCACATAAGACCATTCTTGACAAAACTTTGAGAGACACTACTGTCCCCACTAATCTGAATGTGGACCAATTTCAAGCCATGGTGGGATACCTTTCCGTTCCACACTCCCTTACATTCACAGAAGCCGATGATGCCTCCGTAAGTCAGCGACATAATGCACCATTACACATTGAAGCCTTCATACACAAACATCAAACAAAATGAGTCTTGATAGATGGAGGAGCAGGTCTAAACATTTGTACATTGAGCACTATTAAACAATTGGGATATTCAGATAAAGCTGTAAATTCTACAAACAAAATTACCATCAAAGCATATGATGATGAGGAATGTTCATCCAAAGGCACAGTCACCTTACCTCTCAGGGTTGGGCCAGTTACGAAGGATGTGGTTTGTCAAGTCCTAGACCTAGAGCTCACATACAACATATTGTTGGGACGCTCATGGATTCATGAGATGAGTGCAGTCCCATCTACATATCATCGATGTATCAAGTTTCCACACAATGGAGTTGAAGTGACCGTCAAAGCAGATCCAAATCCATTCATATATTGCAACAATATGCGATCTAGATCAGAAATAACAATACCAGTCAATTGAGAGGCTATTCCTTCATCAACATATGAGGATCCAGAATCATTGAAAGCTTCTACATCAAAGCAAACAGAGATCAAAGAAAAGTTCAAGTTTAAAGACCTGGGATGTGGTGAGTATATCTTTCATGTTAATCAACTCCTACTATCTCCTAAGGTATTCAGTCAACATGAACAATCTACAAACAACTTGCAATGCCAAGGAATTGGGTGTGAACCACCTAGTGTTGTGGCTACTAAGTCCGAATGCAAATCTCCTCTAGTGGTGCAAGCAACTCTTGATATCAATAGTCCTAAGAGTGGTTCTAGCGAAGAATCTATTGAGCGTATCGCCAGACCTCTTGAGAACTCACGTAGATTTACCATTTCATCCACTCATTCCATTTCCAGTCCGCTCCTAGACTTGGATCAACAAGAATCACAAAAGCCCTTACTTATTGGGGATCAAAAATCAAGCTTTGAAAAGAAAAATCTAAACGTCAAAAATAAAGAGAAGTCCTTTAGTCCAAATCAAAATCAAAAGCTATTGAACTTTGCAAAAATCAAAGTCAAGGATAAATATCCTATGAAGCAAAAAGAGCAAGAGTTGATCTCCCCTAATATCAAAATAACTGGGGGCAAAATTTCTAAAATTTTAAGTCAAAAAGAACACTTGTTGATCCTAAGTCTCCATCATGCTATTGTACTTTTCACTTCTTTTCACAATCATAAGCCTTCATCACTCATCTACTTTTTCTACACATCCTTTCCCTTCTGGTGATACATCATGGACCTTTAATGGAGCTTCCTCGAAGGACTTTGTTATCAGGGATGCCCAAACTTCTTCAGGTGACATGCATACGAGCCTGTGTAGTCCACACACTAGTAATTCTATCTTAGTTCCTTTATCAAGGAAGACAGTCGCTCAAGCTACATATTATTTAGTCAAGGAACATTGCAGTTACAATTATAAAGTCAAGCCTCGCACATTTGAGGTAGGTGACTTAGTTCTCAAAGAAAAACCTAAAAATCAGCAAGACAGAGAGAAGAAGGGCAAATTCAAACCAAACTGGCTTGGTCCTTACATCATTACAATAGCCTATGGATCCGGTGCATATCAGCTCTCAACCATAGAGAGAGAACCTTTGGAGGATCCTATCAACAACATTCACCTTCGCAGGTTTTACATATAGCTCTTCAGAATATCCTAATTCAAAAATACAAAAAAATAAAAAAAAACTCAAAATTTCAAAATACAAAAAATCGTTACTTGGTGAAAACCTGGCAAACAGGCGCCTTGTGACACAAAAAAAAATTCGAAAAATTTGAAAAATAGAATTACTAGTGTCACCTATTTTTCTTTTGTTGTTTGTGGATTGTCTCTTAG
Source organism: Cryptomeria japonica (assembly GCF_030272615.1). Classification (NCBI taxonomy): domain Eukaryota; kingdom Viridiplantae; phylum Streptophyta; class Pinopsida; order Cupressales; family Cupressaceae; genus Cryptomeria; species Cryptomeria japonica. Next base: position 53,259,333 of record NC_081414.1, on the reverse strand, counting down.
TAATGCTATGACTTGTCCAAGGATATGAGGACACTGTGAGTCTAGTGTGAATTGGGGCATTCCTTGCTTGTGACTGTCTTATCTCCATGCAAATAGGTACAATGACTTTCTGGGTTGAACATATGCCTCGATTGTCATAACCTATTTTGCCATAATAAAAGCTCAATGATGATAATGCACAAGAAGCTCTTTTCACTTTCATATCTTCTATCTTCCATCCCCCTTTCTTGATTGACTTTCATCATCCTTCTTGAGTCCACGTAACCTGCTATCACACGACTGAGTATAATGACACACCAAAAACATTTGCATTTCATGTAGTTGCACCTGCATTATCATATGTTAGCATTTCATACATACATATAGATATCAAAATTGCACCATATCCTGCACACAACACATGTTAGCACATTTTACATTCTCATCATGTAAATAATCATTTACATTTTATCATATTCATGTATATTTCATACATTCACATTTGCATTTGCATAACATATAAAAACATAAAAGAACATAAATATTGCATTTCATTATGTACATATTTGCATCCATATCATAACCATCACATAGAAACATACATCATGAAACATACATCACATTGGTACACATGCATACAGCTGCCGCAAAGATGAATCTCATATATATCTCAAAATCATAAGTGTCATGATACAATGATGTCAAAATCATATGGCTACAATCACCCGCAGGTGTCTACATCATCATACAAAATGGTACAAAACTGATACAAAGGAACCCACTATTCACTCCTGCTAGTACTGTTGGTAGTGCTAATCCAGTTCGTGTCATCGTATCCCTGTCCAACCCTCATCTCTAGTCCTGGATCCTAAAACACTCATCTCAGTGCATCCTTGTCTCCCTCTTGATCGTAAGGAACTAACTCCCCATCGATCGATATCCTCAAAATCCTGTATACATCCTCTAAGGTGACTGTCATCTCACCCATCGACAAATGGAAAGTGCAAGTCTCTGAGTGCCATCTCTCACCTAATGCAGTCAGCAATCTCATGTTCGCCCGAAACTCAGGCACATACAAAATATATCGCAAATCCATAACCTCAATGGCAGCTCGATCCTCAAATGTCAGCTCCGGTAGATGGGAATCTCTCCCGTGACTCCAACATAAGTAGATACTCCTGCAGTCAAGCAAATCAATCATGTCAGTCATAGTGGCATTCCCTGTTCATCACAAAATGCTGCTCTTTATCCTAGTGCTTCTATCTATCATATGGCGCTATTTATCCTAGTGACACTCACTGTTCATCACAAAGTGTTGCTATTTATCCTAGTGGTACTCCCTGTTCATCACAAAGTACTACATGTTTGTGCACTCCTTGTTCATCACAAAGTGCTGCTTACATTTGCACTCACTGTTCATCACAAAGTGCTACTCTTCTTTTTAGTACTCCCTGTTCATCACAAAGTACTTTGTCTTGGTATTCCATGTTCATCACAAAGTTCCTTGATCTATCTTATCCTAGGGCTATACTTGAGTGTATCCTCTTGAGTAGTTTCCTAATTGGCAACGTATGTTCTATCACAGAATTGTCAATCCTAGCCCTATCTGCTATCCTAGTCTTCCCTAGAGGATCTGCTTGAGTGTATCCTCTCAGCAGCTCATCCAATCGACAACATATGTTCATCACAGAACTGTTGATTTAGCCTTGAAGACATATTACCCTACCTAACATGCATTTATGACAACATTTATTACAAAAAAGTACAAGGAGGTTTTGTGGTACTTACTGGCTCTCTGGCATCTACTGGCCTCTGATATCGGTGAATGCAATCGAATCTATGCACCAATGCCACCGCTATTGACTGTTGCTGCTCTATTCTCTCTCTGCACTCTGATCTCTTGGATGTGTGGATGACAATGAGGATGTATTTCCCTCATGGTCTATCTCTAGACTACCCTAGCCCTAGCCCTCGTCTCCCGAGTCAGTCTTCGTTATCCCGTGACTCTATCACTCTATCCTATCTGGTCAGTCATTTCTAGCATTTCTTTCTTATCGAGAGATTGTCTGCAATCTTTCTAGACATTTTCATCCAATCTCTCGAGGGGGCATATCATTCCCATCTTGGGGCAACTTTGTATCAGTTCATCTTATCTTCTTTGAAACAATGCGACAAGTTGCATTGTCTCAAAGAGGGGCAAAATGTAGACACCTAAAATTATCCAATCTAATTAAATAAATATTTTATTTATTTAATTATTTTAGCCTAATTCTTCTATTAATTAAATAAATCTTTATTTATTTAATTAATTCATTTATCCTCTTCTAGCCTTATTTCTCATTTAAATAAATACATTTATTTATTTAAATTATCCTTTTTCCTAAATTAAATAAATATCTTATTTATTTAATTAATCCCACTTCTTCTATTAATTAAATAAATCTTTATTTATTTAATTAATCCCACTTCTTCTATTAATTAAATAAATCTTTATTTATTTAATTAATTCATTAGCCTTTTCTACCTATGACACATGTCATTCATCTCTTAATTCATACACTACCTACCCCTTTCATTATTTTATTATTTTCTTTACCTACCCTCTAATCATAGCCGACCTCTTTTACACTTCTCAATCTTATCCCTCCACTTCTTATAGTGTCTTCTATATAAGGAGATGCTTCCTTCATTATCAAACCCTCACTATGCATTCAACCCCGACTACACTTTCAAACTTGCATATGCAATCAAGCCTACTTGCAACCACATTTCCGTTCTTTGTTGAGCTCTTGTGCACATATAAAATTTGAGAGCAAATATATCAAGCAAGATCAATGGAGATAGGAAGAATGGAGATCAAAACCCTATTGGACATGTGATGGTATAATCTTTGTGATTTCATTTGATTTGCATTGTCTTAGGTAATCTTCATATGTTATGGTGGATCTTTGTTGTTGTTAGGCTAGGGTTTTGTGGTTGAAATCATTTAGCCTTTCAATATTGTTGTTATCCACTTTCACCATAAACAGAAATAAATAGAAAATATACATGACAACGCATGATGCAAGGTTTTAACGTGGTTCACCATTACTAACTACATCCATTAGAAAGAAGGGAACACTTATATTAAGTAATATTTCCAGTACTACATAATACATGACTACACATACAGGCATTTATAGAATCATATTTAGCTATAGAACAAAAATTTGGGAGAAGGTGAAAGGTCATCTGATCGTTGTGCTTCACATCCCAACAATCTCCCCCGTGAAGGCCAACCATTACAGTCATGCACAAAAAACATCCCCTGCTCTCCATTTCGATTCTTATAGAACCAAGCCCATAGAAGATTTTAACTTGGCTAAACTTTGCTCATGAAAAATTCAAATGAGCCTTCTCCAACTCAAACCAGAGTCATAAATGCTTTCCGACACAAATTCACCGATTATGCCAAAATCAATAACATCACTATATAATCTAAAACCTTCATCATGAGAACCCGTGCCTATGCTCCCTGTTAATAGAAAATCTAAAGGGTCACCATTACTAGGTTCTAATACCCCTAGCATTGGAGCATAAACTTTGCAACCTCCAGCAAAGAATTGATACATTTCAAGCTTAAACCATTCATTATCGAGATTCAACACTCTAAAAGTTTGACCTGCTAGTTTAGCATATTCAATTAATGTGACATCCTCTTTCACTTCTCTGCCACTTAGAATACTAGTACTCTATATTTGATGCCACAATTTGACAACTTCCTCTCCATGGCCATTATGTGGATAGCCTCCTACAATTGTATTGATGAAATCATTTCCAGCTATAACAGGCCCATCCAAGAGGATGGCACACAATTCCAGGAAATGAACGAACTTATCTTTCTCAGTGAGGCGACAGTAAGAAATATCTAGTTCAGTAATGAAACCAAAGTCCCTAAGACAGAAGTCACCAAAAACTCTAGCCATAGCTAGCCCAGGGGAGTCATGATTAGGAATCCAAACACATGCTAACTCGGGCTCATCATGCAATGCAAAAACTTGTCCTTTGCATTGTCGAATTTTTTCAGCTTCCCTTGGGAGATTTGGAATCAATTCTAACGTCAACAACACTGCGGCCAAAGAATTGTCTTGATCTCTTGTACCCAAAACTGCTCTCAAATCTCCAAAATTACTGCTAACCAAATTTTATTCATCAACATTATGGTCAACTACAATAACTTCCATACTATCAACATTATTCTCCCTGTTCATCCTATCGTGGGTCTTTGTACACAGATTACGCCTTGACTGGGATACCTTTCTCATAATCTCCTCATCCTCTACCTTGTATTGTTCCTTATCGCACACCATTCTATAGATGTCTTCTTTTCTAAGACATCCCTTGTCATTAATATAGATGATCTTATTCTTCACTCCCGCAATCTTGTCCTCCGCAGAGACATTCAAAATGCCATTTGCATCTATAGGTTTGTAATGTTATCCATTTTATAGTATTGATGCCCTTGCTATTCATTGTGTAGCATCTGGATGCCAATCACACACAACATCATGGGAAGAATTGCCTTTCCAGTCCATGTGTACATGCTCTAGCTCGCATTCCTCCAATTTAGCATCAAGACCTCTCTGATAACCATACCCAGCACCAACAGGCTCCATGTCAAATGAGTTTTCTGTATTTCCTATAGAAGCTTGTGCACTACCTGCAATCCATGCATTCCACTCTGCCTCTACTTCTGCAATTTTCATCAATAAATCATCACTCTCATTTTGAAATCTAATTTTATCAAAGACCATATTCTTAGCCTTTCCAAAATCTTCTGGATCTTGCACAGCCTTGAGCTAAAGGCTCTCTCCCACCTCCTTGAGCTCTATAATCTCTGCGCTCCTAAGATCTTCAGTCACCAGGCACCCTGAATCCTCTTGTGGATTCTTTCCACCAAGGAAAGGCTTTCCTATCAACAAGACATACATTTTTGTGAGGAAAGAGTCTGTAGTCAGGAGCTTCCCATCACTTTCCTCTTGGTGAATACGGTCTCTTCAGAAAAATCCCATTCTTTCTCAAAGTTATCTTTTTCAATAGTCATCATGCAACACAAAACCATCAACTTTTGGTCCATACAAATCAGTTTGTCTGTGAGTAGGAGATTCTCTTCCTTCAACCTCATATTTTTTTCTTTTTCATAATCCTCCCGAGTCTTGGTCTCAACTTCTTCAACTTCATCCTCACTCACTTCAACGTCCTCCTCTTCAGCATCCTCTTCTTCAATTGAATCATTAAATTCTTCAATAGCGTCATCATCTTCGTCTTCCATCTCTGCTCAAGCCAATCTGGGTCTGATACCAATTGTGAAGATTAAAACGAATAGATATAACATTCAACAATTAAACTAAAATGGAAATAAATAGAAAATATACATGACAATGCATGATGCAAGGTTTTAACGTGGTTCACCATTACTGGCTACATCCACTAGAAAGCAGGGAACACTACATTAATTAATATTTCCAATACTACATAATACATGACTGCACATATAGGCATTTATAGAATCATATTCAGTTGTGGAACGAAAAGTTGGGAGAAGGAAAAAGGTCATCTAACCATTGGGTTTCACATCCCAACATGAATCATATTTAATAATATGGAACTTCAATATTACATGCAAACAATGAATTTATCAAATAAGCTACTCCAAAAATTTGAGAATCATTCCAAATCACCACTTATAATTGCTGACACCTATTATGAATGCTGATATAATGACATTTTTGTTGGATATTGTTGGCATATGATGAACTAACATGATGATATGATGATAATGTATGTTGTCATTGATGTCAACATGTATGTTGTCATTGATGTCAATAAGTGAAAGTGAACTGGTATGCAGATTGGAAGAAGACGGTGAATCGATATGAAGATTTGTAGTGAACCAGTGTCGGGGTTTCACTAAGTGTGACTACCGGTTGGTAGTCTCAGCTCTAGGGTTTCCGGTTTGGAAATCCAGCTTGTGCGATGCAACCAAAGACATCCTATGATGAGTTAGCTAAGAAATGAGAATGAGATCGAGGTGCCACGTCAGTTTTATGCATGTGAAGGATTTCGTTGAGGATCTTGCATGTGAAGATCGATTGCATTAAATGTCTACCTCGGGAATGATCATTATTCTTTGCGGTATGAGAAGAGAGTGTGATGGGTTACTAATTCCCACATATGGTGAAGAATGAATGATGCAGATTGTCGTGTGATCTGTTTAAGATTGTATTGCTCTATGCAAAGTGTTTGGATGATCAATATTGGACCGCTTGTATTGTAAACCTAAATTCTTAGGGTTTAGGGTTTATTCCTACCGAACTAAGTGTTGTCTATAAGGTCGATGATGTTTATTATTGCTTGTGTTTGGAAAATGTTGTGTGTGTATCCGAGTGATGAGATACTTGCCAGACTAGTAAGAGAAAAACTGCAGAGTGTGATTGCAGAAGAGAGGAAATGAGAAGGATCTGCCTTGGCATGTAGTGTTGTTATCAAATTAGAGTTTTAGTTGTTGTCTTCTAGCCATTTCAACAGTTGTAAAATCCCTTAATTGGGTAGCTTTAATAGGCTTATTGTAAATCCTTTAACTAGGTGACTCAAGTTCATTGAGTTCTTCAAATCCTCTAGTGAGGTAACCTTTAAGAGGGTTTCAACCTTTAACAGGGTATATAGCCATCCCTTAACCGGGTGATCTTTAACAGGATCGGTTCCTAACATAACCTTATTGTGAATTCTTTAACTAGACTAGGCTCCTAACAGAGCGAGCTTTAAAAGAGTTCAAAACAAGCTTGTGGGTATTCATCCCCACTGTGGTTTTTCCCAATTGGGTTTCCACGTGAAAAATCTGTGTGTCATGAGTTGTGCATTTTTCATGTGATGATTAAGTATTATGTGTTTTAGTAATTATGCATGCAGAGCTATTAGGTTATGGTATTACTAGTATACCACATGCATATGTTTATGTGTGAAGTTGTTATCAAGTATTGAATGTATTTGAAGTGATCAAACTTATCAGTTTATGTTGTCTGAAGTCTTACTGTGTTTAACTGGTATTGCCATTTTTAAGTTCAGTGATGAAGACAACCGGTTGGTATTGTTTCAACTTGATAAGTTATTGAAAAAGTTTTGTTTGTACTGATTCATCCCCCCCCCCCCCCCCCCTCAGTATTGATTAGGGTATTTGTTGTTCATCATTATACATCAATTGGTATCAGAGCAACTCCAAGTCCTCGATGATATACGCTTAACCGCTTGAGATAAAAGATCCCGCTGTAATGATGAAGAGGGAAGGTCCTAAGTTCAATAGAGAATAACTTCAAGATATGGAAGGACAAAATGAAGATTTACATCAAGAGTATGGGTGCTCAACATTGGAGCTATGTTGAGAATGCTTATGTGATTCCCACTGGCACTCTGACCAATGATCATAAGAGAGAGATTCAGGAAAATGGGCAAGTCATGGAAGCCCTTATCAGCAGCCTGTCAGATATTGAGTTTGTTGATATACAAGACAAGGACACTCCTAAGGATGTATGGGACGCACTGGAAACCATTTATGATAGTGATGAGAATGTAAAGCAAGCTAAGGAAGAGAGCCTTAGAGGAAAATTTGAAGACATGAGGATGGTTGAAGGAGAGACCATTCAACAATATGGCATTAGGATTAAGACTGTGGTTGGAGATATCAAAAGCACTGGTGGAACGATTGAGGATGCCACTGTTGTTAGTAAAGTCTTAAGATCATTGTTATCGATCTATGCAATCAGAGTTGCTGCTATCCAGGAAATAAGGTCTATTGATAAAACCAAGGTATCCTTAGACTCTATCATTGCAATGTTGACTGCATATGAGTTGAATAGCTATGGTGGCAGTGTTCAGAAGACTGAATCAGCCTTTAGAGCATCTGCTGCACCATCCAGAAAAGGAAAAGAAACTAGTACTAGTTATGAATCTAGACAATCCAGAGATATGGATGATGAAGAGATTTTGATGGAGTTTGAAGCTCTTCTTGATAAAAGACTTCCGAAAGGAACTGGTAAATATAGAGGTAAGCTTCCTTTAAAATGTTTCTCCTGCAACAAGATAGGACATATAGCTGTTAATTGTCCTAACAGTGATAATAAGGATAAACTAGAGAGGTTTAGAAATTATAAAGGAGGAAATAGAAGAAATTGTCTTGTTGTTGTGGATGAAGGTGTTACTGATGAAGAATCAGAGGATGAAGAGAGTGAAGATATAGTGTTTGTAGTTGTAAAGGAAGAAGTTTCTCACAAGAAAGAACTTGTCTCTCGCATTAACAACTCCAATGAGTGGATTATTGATAGTGGTTGTTCTCACCACATGACTAGTGACCATAGAAATTTTCTGTCTCTAGAAGAATATGATGGAGGTGTTGTCAGATTTGGCAACGATGCACCATTCTTGATAAAAGGCAAAGGGTCCTACTCACTGAATGGAAAAAACAGTGCAGATGATGTCTACTGGGTAGAAGGTCTGAAGCATAACATTTTAAGTGTTGCTCAACTGAATGACAAAGGAATCACTCTGAAGTTCAAAGGTGGAATCTGTAGTATAATTGGAAAGAGTGGTGAACTTATTTCCACCAGTAAGCAAAATAGAGGTAACCTATTTCAGTTGAATGCCAAGATTAGTCAGTGTCTGATGGCTAAGTTTGATGATAGTTGGATATGACATATGAGACTCTCTCATATAAACTTTGACAATATTGTTAAAGCCGATAAGATCAAGGTGGTAAGAGGATTGCCTTTGCTGAACAAACCTAAGAATTCTTTGTGCAGAGAATGTCAACTTGGGAAGATGTCTTCCTCAACTTTTAAAGGTAAGTCTTTTTCAGCAGAGAATTTACTTGATCTTGTGCATACTGATTTGTGTGGTCCTATGAAAACTAGAAGTATTCAGGGAGATAGGTATTTTATGATTTTTATTGATGACTGCTCAAGAATGATGTGGGTCACATTCTTGAAAGACAAGTTTGAAGCATTTGGAAAATTCAAAGCCTTCAGAGCATTAGTAGAAAAGGAAAGTGGCCAAAGGATAAAGTGCCTAAGAACTGATCAAGGAGGAGAATTCACTTCTGATGAATTCAACAAGTATTGTGAAGAGAACGACATCAAGAGGCAACTGTCTGCCCCTAGGATACCACAACATAATGACATGGCAGAAAGGAATAACAAGATTGTAGTTGAAGCAGCGAGAACAATGTTGATCCAAGGAAAGGTTGCTCACACTTTTTGGAGAGAAGCGATGAGCACTGCAGTCTGTACAATGAATCGGGTACTTATCAAGAAAGGCAAAGATAAAACCCCTTATGAGTATTGGACCGGGAAGACTCCCACTGTGAGTTACTTTAAGGTATTTGGGAGTAAGTGCTAAATCAAGAGAGGTGAGCATTTGAGCAAATTTGATGCTAAATGTGATGAAGGAATATTTCTAGGATATTCCACTAAGAGAAAAGCCCTCAAGTGCTACAATAACATAACTCAGAAGATTGTTGAGAGCATCAATGTCAAGGTTGATGAATCTCTTGAGAAATTTGAGGGAACTAACAACAAGCAAGTGGAAGGTGAACTGGGAATAGCTTTCTGGGAGCCAGTTACAAAAGAAACAAGCAAAGATCTCAGTGTTCCTATACCGGTAGAAGATGCAGTAGGAGGAGCAGACGATGGAGAAGAAGGAGAAGAGGAAAAGCAAGAAGAACCAACTAGAGTCATTCCTAGATATGTGAAATTGCATCATGACCCGAAGCAGATCATAGGAGATAAAGATGCAGGGATACTCATGAGAAGAAAGGTGAAGGAGAACTCTTGCATGACCTCAGAATTGGAGCCTAAAACTATTAAAGAGGCGCTTACAGATGAAGATTGAATTAAAGAAATAGAAGAGGAGCTAGACCAAATAGAAAATAATGCAACACGGTCTTTGGTACCCAGACCTGACCACAAGAATGCCATTGGTACCAAATGGGTCTTTAGAAATAAACTGAGTGAAGAAGGCACAGTTATAAGGAACAAGGCTAGGCTTGTATGCAAGGGATATGCTTAGGAGGAGGGAGAAGACTATGGAGAAACCTTTGCTCCTGTGGCTAGACTAGAAGGTGTTCGAATGTTACTTGCATTTGCAGCTTTTAAGGGATTCAAGTTATATCAAATGGATGTGAAGTCTTCATTCTTGAATGGAATCCTTGAAGAGGAAGTATATATAGAGCAAACAGATGGGTTTTCCTTATTAGAAGATAGTAACATGGTGTGTAGATTACACAAAGCCCTGTATGGATTGAAACAAGCACCTAGGGCATGGTATGAAAGGTTACACTCTCATCTTGTGAAGATTGGATTTTAGAGAACAAGTGAAGATAGCAACATCTACTTGAAATCAGAAGGTGATCAGATTCTAATCCGTGAAGTGTTTGTAGATGACATAATCTTTGGAGGAGATGATAAAATGAGTCATGCTTTTGCAGATGAAATGAATAAATATTTTGAGATGTCTCTGATTGGAGAGATAAAGTTCTTCATTGGTTTACATATTCAACAAATAAAAGAGGGTATCTTTATTACCCAGTCCAAGTATGTCAAAGAGGTATTAAAGACTTTTGGCATGGAGGAGAGAAAGTTGGTTGGTACACTGATGGTGACCGGCTATAAACTGACTAAGGAAGATGATTCAGTGCTAGTAAATGAAAAGGAGTATTGGTCAATGATCAGTAAGTTGCACTATGTGGTGCACAACAGACCAGATATTGCTCATGCAGTGGGCATAGTAGTTCTTTTTTCAAAAATGTCCTAGAGAATCTCACTTGGTAGTAGTCAAGAGGATTCTTAGCTATTTGAAAGGAGTAGTGGACTATGGATTGTGGTATTCATATAATGGTGACTTCAATCTCAAAGTGTATATCGATGTTGATTAGGCAGGTAATGTGGATGACCGGAAGAGCACAACCGGTGGAGTGTTCTTTCTTGGTGGAAGACTAGTTTCGTGGACAAGCAAGAAGCAAAGCTATATTTCTCAGTTTATAGCTGAAGCAGAATATGTGGTAGCACTTATGAACTACACTCAAGCAATCTAGATGAAACATGTATTGGAAGGTTTCAAAGTACCTATATCTGAACTGATGAATGTATTTTGTGACAACACAAGTGCAATAAATATTTCCAAGAATCCAGTATTGCATGCTAGAACTAAGCACATTGAGCTTAAATGTCACTTCTTGAGAGAGAAAGTTTAGAATAAGGAGGTTGTACTACAAAATGTTTCCAGTAAGGAGCAGCTAGCAGACATATTCACAAAGCTCTTACCGAAGACTATATTTACCCATTTGAGAGGTGAATTAGGGGTTCTGCCCTTCATGAAGTCAACTAAAGTTGTGTGCTCCACATCAATCAGGTACTACAGTGCCAAATATTTTAGGATTGATGTGTTGAAGGATGCTACTCCATAGAGGGAGCAACATAATAGAGAATGGAAGCTTGTGCCTCCACTTTGGCATTGTTGTCAAAGGAGAAGAAGATATCTGATGTATGGGGAGAAGATATCTAATAATGCAGATACACTAGTCTATGATGCTTACAGTTGCAATGCTACACTGAGTATTGTCATCAATGCCAAAGGGGGAGATTGTTGGATATTGTTGGCATATGAAGAACTAGCATGATGATATGATGATAATGTATGTTGTCATTGATGTCAATAAGTGAAAGTCAACCGGTATGCAGATTGGAAGAAGACGGTGAACCAATATGAAGATTTGTAGTGAACCGGTGTCGAGGTTTCACTAAGTGTGACTACAGGTTGGTAGTCTCAGCTCTAGGGTTTCCAGTTTGGCAATCCAGCTTGTGCGATGCAACCAAAGACATCTTATGATGAGTTAGCTAAGAGATGAGAATGAGATCAAGGTGCCATATCGATTTTGTGTGCGTGAAGGATTTCCTTGAGGATCTTGCATGTGAAGACCGATTGCATTAAATGTCTACCTCGGTAATGATCATTCTTCTTAGCGGTATGAGAAGAGAGTGTGATGGGTTATTGATTCCCATATACGGTGAAGAATGAATGATGCAAATTGGCTTGTGATCTGTTTAAGATTGTATTGCTCTATGCAAAGTGTTTGGATGGTCAGGATTAGACCGCTTGTATTGTAAACCTAAATGCTTAGGGTTTAGGGTTTATTATACCGACCTAAGTGTTGTCTATAAGGTAGATGATGTTTGTTATTGTTTGTGGTTGGAAAATGTTGTGTGTGTATCCGAGTGATGAGATACTTGCCAGACCATTAAGAGAAAAATTGCAGAGTGTGATTGCAGAAGAGAGGAAATGAAAAGGATTTGCCTTGGCATGTAGTGTTGTTATCAGATCAGACTTTTACCTATTGTCTTCTAACCAATTCAACAGTTGGAAAATCACTTAACCAGGTAGCTTTAACAGGCTTATTGTAAATCCTTTAACCAGGTGACTCGAGTTCATTGAGTTCTTCAAATCCTCTAGCAAGGTAACCTTTAACAAGGTATATTGCCATCCCATAACCGGGTGATCTTTAACAGGATCGGTTCCTAAAAGAACCTTATTGTAAAGTCTTTAACTGGACTAGGCTCCTACTAGAGCGAACTTCAAAAGAGTTCAAAACAAGCTTGTGGGTATTCATCCCCACTGTGGATTTTCCCATTTGGGTTTCCACGTGAAAAATCTGTGTGTCATGAGTTGTGCATTTTTCATGTAATGATTAAGTATTCTGTGTTTTAGTAATTATGCATGCAGAGCTATTAGGTTATCATATTATTGGTATACTGTTTGTGTGAAAAGTGGACCTATATCTGTATCTGGAATACACAACACTCCAATTAAGTTATTAGATGCATGGTTAGTAAATCAATAATCAATGAATAATAAACCATTGCAAAGCAACCCATTTCCTTCTATTAGATGCGAGTTTAGATTGCTCTCAGATTACTAAGCTATCCAGTGACTAGACAACACCTAAACAAATGATTTTTAAATCTATATGAGGATGGATTTAAGCTAGATGAATGTAAGATTAATCTAACATGATTCAAGCAATATATGAATATTTAAGCTAAATGATTTAAGCAATATGAAATAACTAATATGTAATATCTCAATGCAAATTCTCAATGAACCTAGAGCAAAAACAACATAATAGCAATATATTCTCTGGGATTTTTGAATGAGAGATGAGAGCCTGAATTTATAGAAAATTCAAAAAGAAACCAACGGCTGAGATCAAATGATGATGAGCGGTCAAGATTTTCCAAGAGGAAGCACAATCCAAGTGAATTGATGTGATGGGATGCTTTTCTTAGTTTTAAAGTAAATTGAACTAAAATTAAGATAAAATCAGAAAAAAACTGATTTATTCTCTATTTCATTCAATTTTAATATTTAATTGTTTTAATTGCTTTCTTTGAGATTATCTTTCAATTTTTATTTTGTTTTTTCAAGATTATCTCCAATTGATTTCTTTTCTCAAATTTTAAATCTTTTTTTGTCAATTAATTCCTTTTCTGATTTATTTCCTTTTTTGAAGATTTGTGCTCATAATTTCCAATTCCTCTTTCTTGATTTGTTTCCTTTTTTGAAGATTTATGGTAAATTGATTTATTTAATTAAGTATGCTAGGATATTTAATAAAATAAATAAGATAATTGTTTAAAATGATTTACTTGGAATGATTTAATTAATTAAATAAATATTTAATTAATATTGAGTGATTAATTTTGCCATGTGACATTGATGATTTTAGAAATTAATTGTGTGCTCAAGATTTATTTAATTGTCTTTGCTTAGGACCTTGGTGACGTTGTCGAGATTAGGGGCCCATGGTTTAGATGACCATTTTTAGGGTATTACATTTTCCCCTCTTTGAATTAATGTGCGAGCAACGCGTTGGTTCAAAGAAAATTTGATGTCTAGGAGATACTAGTCCTGAACTTGATTGATCACGAACCAGATGAAGAGCAAGGTGTTTAGCTTGATTTGAAGTGATGAAGTTGAACAGAGTTGATTAAAGCAATATCGATCCCGAACTTGATTAAACTATGAACGATAGAGAGCAAAGATATCGAACTTGAACTTGATTGATCAAGAAGCAGATCTCACTGATCTAGAACTTGATTGAACTAGACATAGTGAGCGAAGATAAAATCGATCTTGAACTTGATGGATCAAGATACGATGAGCGAAGATAAATTGTCTAGCTTGATTTGATGCAATGAAACTGAACACCTACTTAGATTGAGTGTGGTCGAAGATACTCTTTAAACCCTTGATTGAGTTTAGATGAATAATCAGCTTGATGAAAAACAATGAAACTGATTAACGTTAAGAGACTAATTCAGACAAAGACAATATCAACTTGATATGAAGCGATAGAACTGATATACCCCTAGTGATTGATTTGATGAAGCTTAGCTGCTCGACTTGTAACAAAGATTTTTGAAAGGAATTCTCGACTTTGAGGTCATGAGTATGCCCCCTCGGGAGCAAAATTGAAAGATAGCGAGGGTTGCACAGTGATTGTAGGTAATTTTTTTTTTTGTAGCGATGATAAGTTATTTGAGCACAAAGATTAATGTTGAAGATTAAAATCAGAGTTAATGTGAGAATTCACTTGAGATTTAGTGTTGATTAATAAGAAATTGAGAACAAATTGAAGAAGAGAATGAGTAGTTGATGAAAGCGCTAAGTGCTCAACATCGTGAACGATAAGAGAATTGACATCAGATTTCGATTTCGATCCCGAAAATGGACTCAGGACAGCCGATTTACGAGCTCTTGATTTGATTTCATCGTACTTGTGTTGATTGATTATGAGATGTTGTTCTATATGATTTATTGAATATGTATGCATATCTTTTTAGTATAGATGAATGAATGCAAATGGAATATGGATGTTTTTTTTTGTTTTTTTTTATGCAAATAAATGAGGAGAATGAGTAACTAGTAATGCAAATGTTTATTTTATTCATGAAATAATATGAATGCAAATAAGTATAAAATGAAATGTATGGATCTATAGAAGATGCTTATGTATGTAGCTAACATCTCAATACACAAGTACTCGATTGGAGAAACGATGATGAAAAAGAGACCACTTAGCTAAGAAATGATGAAGCTTCTAATTCTCATTCAGAAGATAAAGAGAGCATTGTTATTATACCGAAATCACTCTAAATTCACAAAATGCAAAATGAAATGCAAAATGAGATGCAACCAAAACCTAGTCACTGGATTTGAAAAGCTTAATTTTCATCATTGAGCGTTTTACAAACATAGCAGGTAGAATAGAGTTCATTTCTTTTCATGTGCAATATTAATTATCTTGTCCACAATGACCCTTTTTTCATTCATATCCTTGGACATATTTCGCAGGGACTTGGATTGCATGATAAATAAATTCCCTCAAAACAGACAAAGAAATGATGGGAACCTCCCTGTAGCATAGAAATAAGCGGAGTCAAGGTATGTGTGGCGATTTCACCTTAGTGTGAAGGCTCTTATCACCAACACCTAGCTAATTAGATGTTGCTAGATCATCAGAATCATTCCTACAAGTAGAAAACAAAGAAAATATTATGCCCCCAATCCTTGCTCCTCTTAGTCAAGATAGACTTCCTCGAGTTACTCAGAGGGATAATAATTGAAAACCAATATAAAAGACAACACACAAAGAAAATTTCATGCATAGCTCAAACTGTTTAGTGATTGTTTTCAGTAATGTTGTTTTGCTTGTGTACTCAGTGATAAAACTCTTCAATAGTTAGGAGACAAGTGATTGACTCAGAGTGGATGATCAGGTTCACTGACGTAAAGTCGACTTGGGTGATGCTACTTAGGACATGTAAATTGATCAGTTGATTACCCTAAGACTAGGACATTGATCAGTTCCAAGCCATGAGGGTTCCAACGAACCAGGATGTCACAAAAGTGACTGAAATATGTACAAGTGAAAGCAAAAATATATGAAAGCGAGAATGCCAACATTGTGTTGATAGATGGAACGCTTGAGTACAAGATGCGCCTGTTTGCCAGGTTTTCACCTGCTTGGTAGAGATGCATTTTTTTCTCATCGAGGTGCCTGTTTACCAGGTTTTCACCAAGGCATTTTCTCTCTTTTTCCTTCTTTTTTTTTTTGGATTTCTTCAGGGCTTTTTCTGATTTTTAGGATTTCTTCAGGACATTTTATGATTTTTAGAATTTCTTCAGGACTTTTTCTCATTTTTAGGATTTCTTCAGTACATTTTATGATTTTTAGAATTTCTTGAGGACTTTTTAGTTGTATAGGCTTTTGGAATAGAGAATATTTAGGTGAAGAATTTCTTCAGATGGATGGTGTTGATCGGTTCATGGAGCTGTTCTCCTTCCGATGTTGAGAGTTGATAGGCACCAGAGCCAAAAGTTGCAGTAACGATATAGGGACCCAACTAGTTGGGTTCAAACTTCCCTTTGTTGTCTCGAAACTGTTGAATTTTAGGATTTTCTCTTAGAACTAGGTCACCAACCTGAATTTCTCTTTGTCGTACCTTCTTGTTATATCCTTTGGACATTCTCTTTTGATACACTCTGAGATGATCAAACGCCACTTGCCAACATTCATCTAGCAATTTGAGTTCTTGCAATCTAGATATCCTATAGTCTTCATTATTAACAAGACCGTGCAAAGAAACTCTTAGAGATTGTCTTTCTACTTCAATAGGTAATACTGCTTCAGACCCATACACCAAAGAAAAAGGTGTAGCCCCAGTAGGTGTTCTGATACTTGTTCTATAAGCCCATAATGTAGGATTGAGCTGCAGATGCCAATCCTTCCCAGATTTGTTTACTGTACTTTGTAAGATAGTCAACAAGTTTTTGTTAGATGCCTCAACTTGTCCATTACCTTGAGGGTAATATATAGATGACCAGTGTTGTCTAATTTTGAATTTCTCGCAGAGCTCATCCAGATCTTTATTCTTGAATTATCCTCCATTGTCAGTCATGATGGATGAAGGTATCCCATACCTACAAATGATATAGTTTAGAATGAACAGAGCTACTTGTTTACCAGTTGCTTTGATGAGCAAAACTACTTCTACCCACTTAGTGAAGTACTCAATGGCAGTTATGATAAACTTGTGTCTGTTGGATGATGTAGGATAGATCTGACCTATGAGTTCAAAGGCCCATTGTTGAAAAGGCCAATGTGTGATGAAGGGTATCAGATCCTTTGTTGGAGCATGTATGAGATTCCCATGTAGCTAACACTTCTCACAAGTTTTAGAAAACTTTATAGAATCCTTCTCCATGTGTGGCCAATAGTAGCCAGCCCATAGTAGTTTCTGAGCTAAAGTAAGACCATTCGAATGAGATCCACAAATACCTTCATGGACTTCCAATAATGCATGTTTAGACTCTTCAGTTTCTAGACACCTAAGCAATGTACCGTCCAAACCTCACCTAATAAATTGTTAGCAATGATGACATACTGTGAAGCATTTTGGGTTAGGTTCCTTTTCTCATTACGGGTAAGATTTGCAGGGACAACTTGGTCACGCAGGTAAGATTAAATGTAGCTATAACGAGATGAGTCATGTCCAATAATAGAACAGACCATCTGAGACTCGAGAGAATCATAGGCAGGATAATGTAACTCTTCCACGAGGAATTCAAAGCAAAAATTAGATTCCTGTAGCTGTGGTATAGATGCCAAAGTGGCCATTGCATTCATTACTCTATTTGCTAATCTGGGGATCTGTTGAAATGATACGAAGGTAAAGTATTTCTTGATATCATCCACCATTCTCTTATAAGGCATCAGTTTCTCATCTCTTGTCTGATATGGATCATTGATTTGGTTGATAATGAATTGAGAATCTCCATAGCTGCATAATTCAACAATCTTCCACTTGATGGCCAGCTTGATCCTGTTTACCAAAGCTTCATATTCTGCAATGTTGTTTGTGCAAGGGAAGAGAATCTTGTAAGCTTTGGGGATTGAATATTTTTGGGGAGTAATTAAAATTATTCTGACACCAAAACCATGTTGAGTGAAAGACCCATCAAAGAACATCTTCCATGATTGTTGAGTAAGGTGCATGATTGATTCATCCAAAAATTCTATATGCAAAGGTTGACTATCTTCAAGTGGAGCATCAACAAGTTGGTCTGCAATAACTTGTCCTTTGATGGCTTTACATTCCACATATTCAATATCAAATTTCGTAAGAACCATGACCCATTTATCCAGTCTTCCTATAAGCGTTGCTTTGCTGAGAAGATATTTGAGTGGATCAATCTTAGCTACCAGCTTAATAGAGTGTGCTAACATATAGTGCCTTAATATTTGTGATGCAAAGACCAATGCAAAGCACGTTTTCTCTATTATAGTGTAGTTTATTTCATAAGACACCAATGTTCTATTGATATAATATATAGCTCTCTCTTTTTTTTTTTCATCCTGTTGTGCCAGAAGTGCCCTTAGTGAAGTATATGTAGCTGATATGTATAGAATCAATGACTTACCTTGAATCGGTGACATTAATATGGGTGGATTAGAAAGATAATCTTTGATTTGTTTTAAATGTTGTTCACAATCTTTATCCCAGTTGTATTGAACTCCTTTCCTTAATACCTTTGTGAAGGGTTGAGCTTTGTCTTCTACCTGAGATATAAAGTGCCTTATTGACTAAAGACGACCTTGTAAACTTCTCATTTGACTGATATTCTTGGGCGGAGGCATTTCCATTATAGCTTGGACCTTTTCAGGGTCAACCTCAATTCCTTTTTTTGAAATTATGTAACCAAGCAACTTTCCTAATGTTACTCCAAATGCACACTTTTTAGGATTTAACCAGAGCTTGAATCTTTCCATTCTATCTAGTATGAGGCCTAGTTCCTAAATATGCGTAGATATCTTCATGGTTTTTACTAGGGTGTTATCAACATAATCTTCCATGTTTTTATGCATCATATCATGGAAGATGGTGGTTATTGCTCTTTGGTAAGTTGCTCCTGTGTTCTTTAGCCCAAATGACATAAAATTCCAGCAGAAGGTTCCCCATGCACACGTGAAAGCTGTATTTTCTTGATCTTCAGGTGCTATCTTGATCTGATTGTAACTAGAGAATCCGTCCATTAATGAATACATCTCATATCCCGCAGTCATATCTACTATCATGTCAATGTTGGGCAATGAAAAATCGTCTTTCGGACATGCTTTGTTGAGATCCCTGAAGTCTGTGCAAACCCTAATAGATTTGATTGCCTTTGATACGGGTACTATGTTTGATATCCATTATGCGTAGCCTATAGCTCTGATAAATCCAACTTTTAGCAATTTTTGTAGTTTAGCCTTGACTAGCAGTGCCACATGAGGAAGCATCTTTTGGAGTTTTTGCTTGATTGGTTTAACTCCTAGTGTGATAGAGAGATGATGCATGATGATATCAAGATCTAGTTCTGGCATATCTGAGTATGTCCATACAAAGTTGATCTTCTTTTCTGAAAAGAGATGAGTGAAATCTTTCAATTCTTTCGCTGATAATGATTGAGCTACATGAATGATGTGTGGTGTCTCTTGACTCCCATTGTTCATTGGCTGAGTTGGCTCAATCAATATAAAAGATCTCTCTTGGAAGTGACTTGGCAGTATATCAAGTATCTCACCTTCAGGCGCCTCAGAGAGGTTTTCACCCTTAGGTACGTCCTTTATTTTCTCTTTTTTAGACTCTGACACAGCCACAATTTGGTTTTCGCCATCAGATCTTTTATTTTGATTTTTTTGATTTTGAGATTAAGATACTTGATATTTGTT
Organism: Cryptomeria japonica; assembly: GCF_030272615.1. Classification (NCBI taxonomy): domain Eukaryota; kingdom Viridiplantae; phylum Streptophyta; class Pinopsida; order Cupressales; family Cupressaceae; genus Cryptomeria; species Cryptomeria japonica. Next base: position 53,239,499 of record NC_081414.1, on the reverse strand, counting down.
TCAGTCATGTTTTCACTTTGTTTGCTGGTGGAAGAGTACATGGGTTCAACTACATTTAGGTAATAAGCTAGTGTGTAGTCATTGGAAAAAGTAGGTACATTCATGGGTTGGTCTTGTAGACTACAGTCAATTAATTCAGGATGTACCAAGGATAAAGTGTGGACAAGTTCGAGGGAGTTCACAGTATTGTCATCACAACTACGGATCAAATAGTTGAGTTCCAAAAGGATACCTTGCGTAAACGTCTCGAGACCAGGAAAAGTCAGAACATGATTATTAAAGTGCACGTTAATATTTAGTTGACCTGGGTGGCTGCAAGAAGTTGAGTCCCACTTTTGGGCAAAAAGTGGAAGTGTTTTCTCTGTTTTTCAAATTTTATGTCGATTGATGTCAAAATTTGATGCACTTAAGAGATTGAATCTCAAAAAACTTTAGCAATAGAAAATATAGTGCTCAAAGTCTATTTTTCAAATATGTAATTTATTTTAATACCCACATGGTAGAAATCCCTTTTTAGTAGGCATGTTTAAAAACCAGTTTTTCAAAATGCCTGTTTCAGGACCATACCATGCATGTGTACGACTAGCCTTTTTTGATGCAAATAAATGAATTTTTGCAAATCCTTCTAGGAAATGATACCTAAGACACCAAATAATGATGAGAATATTTTTTCTTATTTTTTATTAAATATATTTTTTTAATTAATTTTTAACTGACAATAAAGTATATTTTCAAAACATCGGGTGTATGACCACCATAATTTGATGAAAATTTCATATTTTTCATTTTTTTTTTTAAATATTCAAAATAATTGTATGTAGATTGATGCCATATAATTTATTTTTCGAAAATCGTAAAAATCAAAAAGTTATTAAAGTTATAGTGAACATTGGTATTTTAGGTTTAGGTTCCACTTTTGATTAATAAATAATACAAAAATAGTAAAAGTAATCTTATCACTATAAAATTTACATTCTTAAAATCGGGACGTTGAAAACTCTAATGGGTTTTCGTTTCATCAAAAAATTCAATCAGAAAGGCCCTCAAAAAATTAGGCCAAGGTAGAAATCTGATGTCGTTTTACCTTAGTCATTTTTTTGGAGGTCCAAGCATAGGCTTGGTGAGACCAAGCCTATCCCGAAGCAAAAAAAAAAGCTAAGGAATGTTTCCCGCCCCTAATTTAAAAAAACGGGCACCCGTTTCGCTCTATACCGTTGAAAGTGAAACGGGCGCCCATTTTAAAAAAAGGGCACCCGTTTTAATCAATAACGGGCGCCCGTTTATGAAAAGATCCGTTGGGCCAGAATCTGGCCCACAAGCACAAATCCCAATGATTGAATGATTTTTCAATCATTGGCTGACAGGTATGATTTGCAAAGAGTGTTTTGATTAATCATTCTCTTTGTTTGTCTTATTGTCGATTTGGTAAGGAGATTGATTCGAATTCAAATTTTGGTGTAGCCATGGGATCAAATCAATGTAGGAAGAGTCAAAGGAAGGTTTTGACTACTAAGGAGATTGCAACCAATAGGGAGAAGGAGGCAATGCATCAATGAGAGACAATATCAAGAATGAAACTAATAGTTCTGATACTTAATATAAGTATAGATCCAATAGCCAACAAGATGAGAGGGGGGGTGAATCATACAAACTTAATCATCGATAAAAACATCAGATTCAACCTCGGTAACATATATATTAGTCATATATCCAAAATTGTCAAGCATGCAAACTCAAAAGCATATGAACAATATAAACCTCATAACACCAGATTTAACGTGGAAACCCAAATAGGGAAAAACCACTGTGGGATTTCAGACCCACTAAGAAATATACTCTTCTAGAGTATGCTCAGTTAAAAGAAAATCCTGTTAAAGATTACAAACACATTGCTAGATGTGACCTGGTTAAGGGATTTCCCTCAGATCTGTTAGGATCTTCACTTTGTTAGAAGTGACCTTGTCAAAGGATTTCAAACACTCAATCAGAATGTCACCTTGCTAGAGGATTTACATATAAGATTTTTAAGTCCACTCGGTTAAGAGATTTTCTGTCACTTACACAAAATAACAGTAATAAAAATCTATCTGCAACTTCACATCTAAAATGCTAAAGCAGATTCCTATTTGTTCAATACAATTTAGACATAGAACTAATCTTGTCTATCTGCTAGGCTTCTATAATCTGTTATTCTAACAGGTCTTCAAGCTTCTGTGCTCGGTAATCACTATGTAGCATCCTTGTGCATACACTTGCTCGCATACATTGTTTATCAACTGTTTCCTATTTATAAACAATTAGGTAATCGCTTAATCTCCTTGATCACATTTCCCATGATCAATCATAGCCATCAGATCTTCAATCTTGTCCAGGTTCAATGCATCTTTTGATCTGAAAATGTTTTACCTCACCTTGGAACTTGCATAATAGTCTTGGAACTTGTGCCAGGGTATTCCAATTCAATCTGAACTGTAGATCTTCATATCGACTTTCCATTGCCTTAGATTCGTTAACAAACTTCTTCCACAACTTACCAATCATTGATCTGCTCCAGCTCATCAGCTTCTTTCATTAAATACCGCATGTAAACATTTAATTCATTCTGTTATAGCTCGGTTACAACTCGGTAACAAATCGGTGAATACTAAACTTCACTCAATAGGCATTCAGCCTTCATTAACCGATAGCGATAACCTTAGGGTTTACCGACTAGGTTCCTTAAGGTTTACCGACTAGGTTCTTTGCCTGATAACATAGTATAGTATTAACCTTTACATTTTACAACATATGTATGATGTTAAAACAATCTAAAACATCATGATCTCATCATTGTTTGACTCAGTAGTAGTTGCCCATTGAATACCTTATTCATCCCTTTATTCATCATATTCTTTCCTGTGTCTTTTACTGACTTACCGACTTCTTTATAATCTTCATATCATACTTCTCAAGATATGGCAACATCATACTGAATTAGAAAATCAACGACAAAATAATAATATCAAGATAGTAAAACATCTTTAATCAGTTATATCCATAATCATCAAAAACCTTCTCAATATCCTTATTGAAATGCTAACAATCTTTCATTGTCTATTATAATGCAATATTGCCAATAGAGACAAGGAGCTTCAAGATCCACAATCATTTTAGAAGAGGAGAACATCAATGAGACCATAAATGCTGACAAAGGAAACACAATAGAACCATTTAATTCAGGTGCATCTTCTAATCCATTATTGGATACATGTATGTCTTCATAGCTCTATGCTTTTTCTCATGAAGAAATTGGTGATTTAGTAGAAGCAGGTTACTTATTAAATGAAATTCTAATTGAAAATCAAACCCCAAATGAAATTAGAAGTCAAGCTGAAAGTGAAATCGAAATCCAAATTGAAACCCCAAATGAAACTAGATCTCAACTTGAAACTGAAATTGAAACCAAATTTGAAACTCCAAATGAAATTAAAAATCCACTTGCAACTAAAACCAATAATGTGTATGTAGACATGGAAACACCAATTGAAAATGAAACATGTTTGAATGATAATCAAATGAATGAAAATTTTGAAATTAAAAGTGATGTACTAGACAACCTTCTTGGCTTGGTTTCATGGAGACAGATTAGGACACATGCAAATAGATTGTTTAGACATTTTTTTTATAATAATAAATTTGGGTTTCAATGTCAATTAATGGTACAACTAATTAAAATGACTAAAATGCGAAAAGTGATGAAGAAGTTAGGCTTTTATGTCAAACCCAAGAAGAAGGAAGAGTCTTTAAAACAAGTTGTATCGACTGTTGCTAGCGCCTTTGATACAATTGGAAAGAAAAGTCGTTCTAAAGATAAAAATGCAGCATGACGGGCAATAACAACAACTTTAGTAAGCCAAACAACTTCTAATAAAAGAATGATGAGTAACATAAGTGGATATCTTAATATTCATCACAAAAATTTGTCAAGAGCTGTAAAAAAAAGAGTTAATTTTGAAAGTGATCCGGCAAACAAATTGTGGACTTTTAGTGGTAGACTACCAAGGTCTGATATGAAACTTACTGGTGAAGTCAAAAATTTGATCAAAAAATTCTGGCACGATAATACGAGAGTATCACCTAATGTTAGAGATGTTCTTAAATTAAGAGTTGGGTCAAAAATTCGTGATCCACATCCAAAACACTATTGGACATGACTCAAACTGAATTGTATAAAAAGTTTTTGGATGATAAGGTGTTGACTATTAGCATTTGTCAAAGGTCTTTTGAAAAGTGTAAACCTTGGTATGTTCGAATTAACAAGGAAAGAGTCACATGTTGTTGCAAAACTCATGTTTAATTTCGCTACCATTATGATGTATTTCGATATATACGTGTTACCATGCATAGTAATGGAATGTTCCAAGAATGTGGTATAAATATACCACCTGAAACTATAAAAGAGTTTATTTCAAGTTTGTTTTGCAACCAACTAAATGAACATAATTTTCTTTTCAATGCATGTGTTTCTGGTGTATGTGATATATGTGGCAATATTGCATTGTTGGATGAATGTTTGCATGAAAATCTTTCAAATAATTTTGGACAACAATTAATTTATGATAAAAGATTTAAAACTATTGAGTATCCACTGAAGGATGGAAAGGTTGGAAAATGATGCGATCTAATCACTGAAAGAGTTAGTGTTCATGCATTTATGAATGAATTCAAGAGTAACATCATACCTAAATATGTTAAACACACTCAAAATGATAGATGGCTCGATGGTCAATTTTGAATATGTAAGGATACATTTCCTGTTGGTAGTATACTTTTGGTTGTTGACTTTGCAGAGAACTACACGCTTGCACCACAAGATGAGGTACAATCACAATACTACAATTCAGTGCAGGTATCAATTTTTATCCATATTGTCTATAGGCATGCACCAGATAGTACACAAGAGGATTGCAAAATTTTGAGAGAGTACCATTTCTATATGAGTGATAATAAATTACACTCATCTGAGTTTGTCCAGTTTTGTTTCAAGACATTTTTTCAGAATTTGAGGGAGAGAGAAATTCAGATGACACAACATCTAATATGGTCTGATAATTGCACAGGGCAATTCAAGAATGCTAGAATGTTTTATTGGTTGAGTAGGATTCATAAGAAAACTAATATCAAACACATTTGGAGTTTTTTTGAGGCTAGACATGGGAAAGGAGAACATGACGGTGTCGGTGCATGTGTTAAGAGAGCCCTTTGTAGAGAGCAACTCAAATTTGAGGAAAAGGCTAAATTTAAAAATGCAAGTGCAATTATGGATTGGTGTAGTGCAAATTTATCCACAGGATCAAGTCAGAACTCTACAATTAGACGTTTCTTCTGGCTAGTTAAAGAGGAGAATATCCTTCCAAGATTTGATTGTGATACAATAAATGGGTCAGCTAGATGGCATTCATTTAGGAGTTATAATTCTAACACTTGGACTATATGGACTAGAGAGCTTGCATGTTTTTGTCAATTTTGTGTTGCAGGTGAATGGGAAGAATGCGAGAATACGGAATGGGTCGAAGAATGGCAACACAAATCCTTAACACCTACTGAGACACAATATGAAGATGTTAGAAGAAATGAAGACCCCGATCATGCATTTGCATTAGAAGATTATGATCGTGTTTCAAACCTCATATAACCTGGTAATTTAATTCAATTTATTGTTTATAACTTTAAATTATATATTTTTATGTATTGTCATATAATTTATGATTACATATTTGAATTATAAATTCTAACAAGTTTTATTTCTACACATTGTACTTAAATTTTTTTTATAGGACATGTGTATGCTGTTGTTGCACCTGAGGATAATGATGAGCAGGTTGAGTATTGGCTAGCTAGATGTGTAGAACCTAAGAAAAAGTTGATATGTGATCAAGTAGATGATGATGGTTTTCAGTATCCAGTTGGGTCTATTGTGGTGGTTGGTACATGGCTACGCAAATACTTAACAAGAAGGAATGGCTCACTAGCTTATGAAGACTACCAATCAGAAAAGAAGATTATACACTATTCTCATTTGGTGGTGGCAACAAACATCAAATTAGAAAGATACAAAGGTAGACCTGCTAATAAGGTATTGTGGACACTTTCAGTAGAAGAGCATGAGGCAATCATAGACGCATTGCAGAAGAGAGAGGATTCAGATGGTACATTAGGTTGAATCAAATTTATATGCATGTAAGTTTGTGTTACTTGTGTGAACTCTTTTATATTTAATCATGATAATTATTTTTCTTTGTCCCTTTAACATTGTATTTGTCTACATTTGATACAATTTTGGTTTCATAAACAACATTGTATTAGTTATCTTCTTCTTAATGTTATTTTGTGCACATTGTAATTGTGTTACAATTGAATATATTTATTTTATTGTAATCTCTTCATAGATTAATTGTAAGTTCAAAGATAGAATTATGTCTTAAATATGACCTGACTCTATATTTATCATTGTATGACAAATCTATATTTATAGTGTACTTTTTTTATTTTAGAACCATGAAGTCCATGCTTTTCATACCACTACTATCCGCACTAATAAACCATCAATACACTAGTAAAGTAGTGTGGTCAACTTAAGAGGAAAGTCGATACTATGTTTGTAGCTTCCTAATAATTTGGTTAGCCTTAGTTCCATCAATCTATTGGATTCCTCTATGAGATTCATTTATAATTAATAATCCTTTTATATAATCATGATAATCATGATTCCTCTATGAGATTCATTTATAATTAATAAGTCAATACTTGTGTGAACTCTTTTAGATATTTAATCATGATAATTGTTTTTCTTTGTCCCTTTAACATTGTATTTGTCTACATTTGATACAATTTTGGTTTCATAAACAATATTGTATTAGTTATCTTATTCTTAATGTTATTTTGTGCACATTGAATTATAAATTGTTGCACTATAAGATGATCAATCACAATGTTAATATATAAAGTCATAAATAGATCACATAACAAGTCATAAATAAAAAGTCCTATATACAATCACATAACAATTCTTGATGACATAATAACAAGTCTTGAAATAATAATTTAATAAGGAAATGACATTAAAAAAAGTCCAAATAACATAATAACAAAACAATGTATCACATATATAATCACTAGGGTGCGCCAAATCACATAACACAACTTGATATCATAATAGCAAGGAAATGACATAAAGTCCTATATATAATCACATAACACATACCAACAAGTCCTATATATAATCACATAATAACAAGTCCCGGGATAACATAACAAGTGTCATCATAAAAAGTCCACAATACAATAACATGAAATGATCTAAAATATACAATCTAAGAACTTGCATGCATCTCATCTGCAGTCCTCTTCACTCCACGTGAAGGTGGCTGAGATGAATCATCCTGCTGCACGTGGTCCTAAGATGCACCATCCTATGTCTATGCAATATCAGTGTCTCCACCCTCTTGTGCAGTATCAGTGACTCCACCCTCCTGTGTAGTATCAATGACTCCACACTCCTGTGCAGTATCAGTGACTCCACCCTCCTGTGCAGTATCAGTGACTCCACACTCTTGTGCAGTATCAGTGTTTGCACCCTCCTGTACATTATTAAAAGATTTTACATGAGAAGAAGATTTAACATGAGAAGAAGTTACTTGCATAATTCACTTATAAAGTAATTAAATACTAAAAAATTTAAAATAAATTACCATATGACCGTGCTCTACAATGCCCTCACTGGTACGTGGAGGTCCACTATCATGAACAAGAAAAGTGGTCGTAGCCAAATCCTGCAAAAAAAAACATTGTACATCAATTTTGATAATCCCTATAAAAGCCAGGTACATAGTATAAACAAATTAGAAATTATTTGTATAATCATCGTGCCTCAAATGATAATGTCGATGGTTGCATCTGGCTCAACCCCATAGCCGTACCAATATTGGTAGTGGTGTGGACCTGAACAACATATATAAAGCATGAATCAAACTTGTATATACACTAAATTATAAATCATAAGTTAGAGTCATAAGTTATATCTATGAACTTGTTAATACATGTACTACTTTGTTGTGTTCTTTTCTAGAATCATTGGATGATTTAGTGATCACAACTAGTAGTACTACACTAAGTTGAAGCTTGAATAAATGACCATTTTTTGTGATTTCACATTCTAGTCATTTACTTGGACATCTTGGCACTTGAAAATGATCGTCTTACATGAGATGAATTTGTTTGATATGTTTGATATGTATTGATTTTATTGATCTTTTAAGATTTTATTTGAGGAGGTATCATAGGTTTCTCTATTCATCCTTTTGTGGTAAAATTAGAAAGGGATAACTATGATTCTTTTGTAAAATGGTATCTTGATAAGTTTTAAGGTGGTGTAATCACTTTCCTTTTATGTATGGAGTCATACCTAAACTAGAAACACTAGAAATTATATAATCTTGGTGTAACATCATTGACCATGTAGGAGTGATTTGATCTAACTTATCAAGATCATGATTCTATGTGTATTGCATTGGATATTGATTTCCCCCACACACTTTGGAATAGACTTTAGGAGATCCATGGAGACTCTCATATCTCTCCATTCCTAGAGGATCCTATTGTAGATTGTTTCATTCCATTTGTACTAGATGAAGATCACATACCCTTCGATGGTGATACTTAAGAGGAAATTTATTATATCATATTAAATAATTTATTTACTTAAGATCAAATTTTATTTACATATTAAATAATTTTCAAAATATATTTTAATTATGTACATCAATTATATCAATTAGAATAAACATTTGGTAATGAAATACAAGCAATAATCATAAAAAATTTAGAATCAATTCATTCTAAATGTAAAATGATACATACACATATAAATATATAATCAATTTTTTAATTTAATATATACTTGGCAAAATAAATTTATATAGACATGTAAATTTTTAAGTAATTTAGTGGGGTTTATATAATGAAACCTATCCAAAAAATTTTGTCATATATTAGAATACATAACTCATCTAAATTAGATTATTTGGGATAACTATGATTCTTTTGTAAAATGGTTTCTCTATTGATTATTTGGTCGCAATTATTAATCTAAATATTAGATCATTAATAAAAAATAGTATATAATATAATTTGTAAATATTTAATTAATATTATTATTAGAAATATTATTAATGTTGTTTTATATATAATAAATTAATAATAATTAAAACTAATGAGTGCATACTTAAATGATTAAAACTAATTCTTTTCCAAGAATCTAATTAGATATAAAAGAAAACTACTGAGTGACGAGGGTAATTGACAAGCCTATAATTAGGTATTGCGATTTGAATTTACTCAAACATATCAAATCTAACGGGGTTGATAGGACAAATTAATCACTTCAAAATTTGAAAATCCAATTCAATTGAATAGTTTGGTATGCATCTAGCTCAGCATATTTTTCCTTTTGTTATTAATGAAAATAATAAAACCATTTTAGTTATGGATATTTCCATGTCAACCTTGTCTACAACACTTATAATGCATATCTCACAATTTTTAGTTTGAAAATTAAATGTAATGGCCAATAATAATGGCCAATAATACTTACTACAACTTATGGGGCATTGGGGTTCTTTCAAGTGTGTTTTATGTAAGGAAATTAGTGAGATTATGATCATCCTTTTGTGCAATGTGAATTTGCAAAAATAATATGGAATTCATTTTTGCAAAGATGGGGGATTGAATGGACGATGCCACACAATCTCCCTAATATTTTGGACTATTTGAAATTTAATATGTCTAGTCCTATCTTGTGGTTCATTTGGAATTAAACTCCTATCATCATCATTTGGCCTATCTAGCTAGAAAGGAACATGGGAGTTTTCAAGGATAAGGAAAGAGTAGTTAGTACAATATGGGATGTAGTGGAGAGGTCTCTTTGGTCGAACTTGGTAGCGTTCATATTAAGATGATTAGGAAGTAAAGAGGAAGAGATGGCTTGGGTGGATGCTTGGCTGAATTTTAGGTGGCATGGTGGGCCAACAATAGAGGTTGATTGGGTGACCAATCTAGGTGTGGGGCAGAAGGATAAGGATGGGTTTTTTGATGTGAAGCAATTATAAAAGGAACATTAATCCATGGTGTCCAACTCAATTGCTTAGGACATGAAAATGTTAAAATTTCTGACACTAAATATAGCCACCATTACGAATGCTTAAGGTGGTTGATAACATAAATTTTTAGGGTTTTAATTAAAGATTATAATTTAGGGTTTAGGGTTTAGGGTTAATCAACCAAGATAGTCAAATTTCTCCTGGGACTTGTTTGTTTTTCTTCTATTTAGGGTTTAGTGTTCATTTTTCTGTTCAGGGTTTATTGTCTATTTTTTGTGTCTAATGTTTATTGTTCGTTTACATTTTTGTTTTTTGTTTTTTTCCTATGGTTTTTACTATTCATGTTTTTTGTAATATTTGAAAACTAAAAACTATTTTAAACATGAAATAAAATAAAATAAAAGACAATTTTCAAACTTTAAAACATAAAAATAAAAAAATAACAATACATTAACATTTTTTTATGAAAAATAATAAAAATAAATAAAATAGAACATAAAAAATAAAACTAAATACTTGGAAGGAGGTAAAAATTATCTAGGGGGTCAGCTGGGTTGAAAAAAAAGGTACCCGTGCTCCTCAGAAACGCCTACCCGTTTTTCAAATAGTAAAAATGATAGAAAATGGTTAAAAAAATAAAATAAATACATTTTAAAAATGGGCGCCCATTTTTTTCAAAACGGGCGCTCATTTTTTTCAAATCGGGCGCCCGTTTAGCTTCGGGCACCCGTTTCTTTATGGCTCGGGCACCCGAAGCTAAACGGGTGCTTGATTTGTAAAAATCGGGCACCTGTTTCTAGCGGGTTCATTTCCCAACCCGCGGACTTTTGCGGGATTGGGACCCAACTTTGTGCGTTTACCCACCTAATCTAATAGACCTACTTGTAGCATTTTTCTCTATGCCAGGCTGAACTTCATATCGTGGTTCGATAGTAACAAGATCAGTAGACAGATTCTTGCCATTTATATTAGAGGATTCAGAGTTTGATGCTGAGTAGATATTGTCATAAACAAGACTATTGTCAGAGTCCTCAAAGTCATTGGATGAAGTTTCCAAGTCTTCTTCAAGTGGTTGAGTGAATGTATGTATGGTATCAACACCAACATCTTTAATGCATATTTATGAGAGATACCAACATCAAACAGGGACAAATGTATATTTGGATTTAACTGGAGAAATGTAGGATTTATGAGAGATACCAACATCTTGAGAAATGTCCCTAAGGCCATGACCTTTAACATTTTCTTTAATATGGAGGGGTTCTTTCTTGTGGAGATTTACCCCTTTGCCTTTATAAATATTTTGACTTGTAGGATACACTTTTCTTTGGGAGGAAGACGCGAGTCCATTATGAGATGGAGGTGGAATGTAAGGAATGATAGGATAACGAAGGGGATTTGTAGGCATAATGGATCCTTGAGGTGAAAATGGAGGATTATGACAAGGAGATGAAGGGATACTTTGATCTTGGCATGGAAGAGGACCATTGGATAGAGTAGGAAGGGTGTTTGACTCTTCATTTTGAATAGGATCATTTGAAAAGGTGGAGGAGGCATCATGATATTTCTGAGGAAGTGGATTAGGAATGGGATATGGAAGGATGATTTTCTCTTGAGATGGAAAGGGATCATCTTGGAAGAAATGGAAAGGTATAAGGGGATCATCATGGGATTCTAGGTAGGTAGGATATTTTTCAATCATTAGATGGGATTGAGGAGTTTTGGTGTCTTGATCTTGATTTAAGATAGGACTTGTTTCTTCATTTTTCAGATTATCCTCTTGACATGGAGTCACTTCTAAGGAAGGGATAGGATTTTGCATAGGCATAGGGGATTCTTGGAAGATCTCCATATTTTGGCATGATGGGGAAGCATTTTGAGTGGGACTCTCTGGAGTGCGTACGTTTGGAATTGGAGTGCATGATGGCATAGGATCTGGGATTTTTAAATCTTTAGAGGAACTTGTATCAATATAGGAGATAGCCCTCGAAGGTAAATATGAGAAGTTTCATTGTTTGAAGGAGATGGTATGGATTGTTTCTGAGAAGTTTTAGGAGATGGAGGCATTATGGAAGAGATGGAGGCCACATATGGAGCCTTGCTTGACATAGGTTCATGATTTTGATCATGCTTAGAAGTAGTTCCTTCTTTTTCTTTAGGTGAGTCATTAGGATCTTCAATTTCAATGACACCATTATGAATGAGATCTTGAATCTTATGTTTTAATTCCATACACATTGAAGTCTTATGTTTGTATGCCTATGATATGCACAGTAATTACTCAAAACTTCACATCCCCGTGTGGTCTTTTTAGGCAATATGATAAGATTGTTCTTAAGAAGCTCTTCCAAAGCTGACTCAATAGATTGCCCCAAAGGTGTAAACTGTCTATCTAGAGGATATTTGGAGGAAATGTCTTTATGTCTTGGTGAAGGTGTCTTGTGAGCTTGTTTGAGATTTGGCTTTTGATCATCAATTATTTGGTATTTGATTGTCAAATCATATAATCCTTTTAGCATTCTTTGAAGTTTCTCACTCTTGATATCATGCATTTGTTTTTCAAATGGAGTCATTGATTTATTTTGTTGGATTTTCATGTCATATACTTCTTTCTTGAAATCTTGAAGCATTTGAGCCAAGGTAGCTATGGGAATTGGAATAAGGTAGCCATGGGATTCTTACTTTTCTCAAAAAATTTAGAAGAGCTTCTAGTTTGAAGAGGCATTTACAATCGACGGGACCGAGAGCTAGATGTGTTGTAGAAGTCAAGATCAAATTGAAGCTAGTTGTTCGTTTAACATAGTGATTGAGTGACGTAACTAAGATCTGGTCTAGTTTCAGGAATGATATATCCTGTATAAGATATTATCTAAGTTAACTTAGGTTTGATGAGATGTTGTTTGAAGTAGCTGCTTGAGATGATTGACAAAATCGTGCAATGCAACGACAGGGATACACTATCAAGATTGTTTATGCTCCGAATTACGATGTCCAATTTTATGCTCGTTGTAGACTGATCTAGGCATGTTTGACTATTCTGACTGACAAGAACAAGAATTCATACGACAGAGTTTATCACTGAGTTGTTGATTTGTTTTCTCTAGTTTTCGTATTCCAGTTTTAGTTTCAGGGGTGAAAACACAGAAAACACGCAAGATGTATAATAATTCAATCACGACATGCTAACCCTACAGAAGTTGTCTTAGAGAAGAAAATCTTTGCTTGCTGACTTAGGTACACACCCAATAGCTAATTAGAATATGGCCACTGAGTCTCAATGGATTCTCAACACTGTATTAGCTGACTTTAAACGCTAATGGGGGCACGATATGACAAGTGCCTTGGGAGAGTTACTATCTCTCTTGCACAAAGATTATCAATCTTTTGGAGGTGAATCGGGTAGCCTCTATCTTATAGTTCTTAGTAAGGAATTACATTTGAAATTACCCCTTGAAGTCACACAAGCATGATTGAGGCCTATAGCCCGACAACTACCGAAATAAGTTGTAGTCACGTAAACGTGATTGAGATCTCAAGGCCCTACAAAATGCTCAATATGAGAGATCTCAAAGAGAAAACTCAAATAATCCCATCCTTTGAGACTTTAATCACCAAAGGCCTATTTATTATAGTGAGTTGGAATGCTCATGTCCAGCTGTACTCGCTTGGGTCGTTCTCGTAGGGTGATTACTTTTCCCCACTGTGACAGGCCCGCTAAAGGTACACAAATCTCAAAACTTTAGAAAAAAGCTTCGAGGGTCTAGATTTTTGATTGTCTATAAAAGACAAGAGTATACTCTCCTACCTCTCAGATTTTTCTGAAAAACACAAAAGACAGATTTGTTCTTTAACTAGATAGCAATTTAAGTGCCTAAAAATTAATTTAAAAAATACACGATGTTTGGTTGATTCTCTTTAGGCAACTTGCAAAACCAACACATCAGTAGTGATGTTTTTTATTCTTTGATAGGCGTATGTTTGATTGATGAATTCTTTGTCAAGTGGAACTACAAACATTAAAAGCCCAAAATTAGTTTTCAAAATAACATTAAAGAATCATCAAAAGAAAATTCTAGCATGCAAACTGTAAATTAAACTAATCTAACAAGAATTTCCATTTTTTATGACTATCCTAGTTATGACAGTTTTGATAGTACTGTACTGTCATTTATAACTTTTCAACCAGAGGTAATTCGAAACATCACTTCGGTTGACATGTGGAAAACTTGGTTTTACAGAACATTTATAAATTTTGTTTAGATCAACGGTTCAATAAAACGTTAAGCCCTCTGAACATAGACTAGTTTTAACTGTCACAAAAGAATAAGTAAAATGATAGTACTGCACTCTATCATTCCTAACTTTCAAACCATAAATTCTTAGGAAAATCGCTTAAGTGAAACTATATAAAACTTGGTTTTCAACAACATATCAAAAATTGGTTTAGATCCAATGGTTTAATAAAAAGTTATACCCTCCAAAACGAGACCATTTTTTACTGTCACAGAAGAACAAGCAAAAAGAAAGATTTTTATTTGCAAATTTAACGCATGTTTATTAGTTATAAAAACTAAACATTAAATTTGTTCAAGAAACATTAGAAATCTTGTAGTTGTGGGTTCGAGCCCCACGGTGGGTGCTAAAAATGTGTGTGTGAAAAGTGGACTTGTATCTGTATCTGCAATACACAACACTTCAATTAAGTCATTAGATTCATGGTTAGTAAATCAATAATCAATGAATGATAAACCATTGCAAAGCGACCCATTGTCTTCTAGTAGATGCGAGTTTAGATTTCTCTTAGATTGCTAAGCTATCCAGTGACTAGACAACACCTAAACGAAGGATTTTTAAATCTATATGACCATGGATTTAAGCTAGATGAATACAAGATTAATATAACATGATTTAAGCAATATATGAATATTTAAGCTAAATGATTTAAGAAATATGAATAACTAATATACAATATCTCAATGCAAATTCTCAATGAACCTAGAGCAAAAACAACATAATAACAATATATTCTCTAGGATTTTTGAATGAGAGATGAGAGCAGTCAAGATTTTCCAAGAGGAAGCACAATCCAGGTGAATCGATGTGATTGGATGCTTTTCTCAGTTTTAAAGTAAATTGAACTAAAATTAAGATAAAATAAAAAAAAAACTAGTTTATTCTCTATTTCATTCAATTTTAATATTTAATTGTTTTAATTGATTTCTTTGAGATTATCTATCAATTTTTAATTTGTTTTCAAGATTATCTCCAATTGATTTCTTTTCTCAATTTTTAATTCTTTTTTTTTGTCAATTAATTCCTTTTTTGATTAATTTCCTTTTTTGAAGATTTGTGCTCATAATTTCCAATCCCTCTTTCTTAATTTGTTTCCTTTTTTGAAGATTATGGCAAATTGATTTATTTAATTAAATATGCTAGGATATTTAATAAAATAAATAAGATAATTGTTTAAAATGATTTACTTGGAATGATTTAATTAATTAAATAAATATTTAATTAATATTGAGTGATTAATTTTGCCATGTGACATTGATGATTTTATAAATTAATTGTGTGCTCAAGATTTATTTAATTGCCTTTGGTTAGGACCTTGGTGACATTGTAGAGATTAGGGGCCCATGGTTTAGATGACCATTTTTAGGGTATTACATATACCACATGAATATGTTTATGGGTGAATTTGTTATCAAGTATTGAATGTATTTGAAGTGAACAGACTTATTAGTTTATGTTGTCTGAAGTCTTACTGTGTTTAACTGGTATTGCCATGGTTAAGTTTGGTGACAAAGACAACCAGTTGGTATTGTTTTAACTTGATAAGTTGTTGAGAAAGTTTTTTTCTATATTGATTCACCCCCCCCCCCCCTCTCAGTACCGATTAGGGTATTTGTTGTTCATCATTATACATCAATTGTTTTTTCCTTTTCTTTGTTCCCTCTCCTTTTATGTTCATTCTCTTCACTTTAAATTATTGCAACCTATTTATGGAGCCAAGTTTGCAATCCAACTCTTATTTAACTCCTCATCGTAATGATGGATCATTAAGTGTGATCTAAAACATCAATGTACAAAGAATCACAATTGAATCCAAAAACTCTTATCTATCAACATTATCAAACAAAACACTAGAAAAATTTAAAAATTATTCTAAATTACTACTACAATTTTGAGTAGGGTTGACAACAACTAGAGCTAAAAGCTTCTTATATTAAGCATTAGACACACCATTAGGAGAAGTTAAGCAAAAGGTCATGGATAAGAAATACAAGCAAGAGTTTGTGTTAATTGAAAGAGCATGCAATTAATAAAAGAACAAATAGAGATCATCTTAAAGAACACTCAGCTCCATGGTCCCATGAATATTTTCCCTTTTTTGAGTTGAAATGTAATATTCTTCTATTTCAATTTCATGGCGATTTCAGTAGTTGGCAATCAATCACATAACTAAGTCTTATCTTTTAAAAAAAAATTATATCCTACCTAATGTTTATGAATGGAGTAGTGAATGGGATAAGCATTATTTAGTTGATTTAGAAAATTCAACCATTACCTAAAACTAATTACTCAAATTGGTAGTGTGTATTGTGAAAAGTGAATAATGGAAACAATAATATTGAAAGACTAAATGAATTCAACCACAAAACCCTAGCCTAACAACAACAAAGATCCACCATAACATATAAAGATTACCTAAGACAATGCAAATCAACAAAATCACAAAGATTATACCATGACATTTCCACTAGGGTTTGAATCTCCATTCTTTCTATCTCCATTGATCTTGCTTGATATATTTGCACTCAGATTTTATGTGTGCACAAGAGCTCAACAAAGAACGGAAATGTGGTTGATAACTTGACCGCAAAAAGGCTTGATTGCATAAGATTGATTAGAATGCTAGGAGCTTAGGGTTGATAATGAAAGAAGCATATGAAAGTGGATGGATAAGATTAAGAGGTGTAAAAGATCGATGGTCGGCTAGGATTAAAGGGTAGGTAGAAGAAATAAGAAAATAATAAGAGGATAGGTAGTGTAGGAATTAAGAGATGAATGACATGTGTCATTGGTAGACAAGGCTAATGAATTAATTAAATAAATAAAGATTTATTTAATTAATAGAAGAAGTGGGTGTTAGGAATCCCACAGATATTGAGAGGGGGGGTGAATCAGTATCTAACTGATGATTATTATTTCTTGACTTAAAACATGCATAACATATTATAACAGTGTACCGGTATGCAAGAAATAATGCAATAAACAAAATTAAGAACATCCACATGAAAAACACAGCATAACACAAGGTTTTAACGAGGAAACCCGGTGTGGGAAAAACCTCAGTGGGATTTGTGACCCACAATATTCACTCACTGGCCAATAAGAGAATATTACTTACAATAGAGGCCTGCACATGCAGGAAGGCCAACTGCCCAGAGCTCACTGCTCAATGGGAAGTCTCACTGACTTACAATGAGGATTATACAAATCCAATATCTTGTACTGCTTTACAATAGAATCTATAATGCCTGATCTAGTAACGGTTCCTGCTCTACTTCTTACATAAACCCTTTAGCCTATATTTCGCATAATAGGTCTGCCTAATATTTTTCCTTATTGCTTTCATATCCCTTTTCAAATGTCTACAATGATCTCTTTTATATATGAGTCATTTTACAATTTGCCAAGTCAGCTTGCAATTTTTTTACAATAATAAACAAAATATAATAGAATAGAATCTTGTCGGCCTCTATGCCGGTATACTTTCTTTCTTTGTGCCAGTGCTGGTGTCGGTGTCCTGAGTGCCGGTGTAGAGTGTGATCTGCTGATGTCGGTGTACTGCCTTTGCCGGTGTCATAGGATTGCAAGGTTGCCATCAATGACAAAACCTTCAATCACATACAATGTCTCATTGGAGTGTGCATATGCCAACAATCTCCCCCTTTGGCATTGATGGCGACACTCATGAGAAATTTAAAAAGTGTATCAAAAATGTGAAGTCCAAAAAAAAGTTACCAAAAATGTGTGTGCTCCCCCTGAGCATATGAATCTTGTGATATTGAATTTTCTCATCCCACTACTCCCCCTTTGGCATCAATGACAAAGGTTGTCAAGATGTCAGTAGAGTTTGTAGTTTCAACCTTGTAACTGGAAAGTTACAATTTGAAATAGATCCACCAAAATAAAGTTTATACTCTCCATAAACTTTTTACTATCTCTTATTGTTGTCTCTGTTCTCTTAACTGTACCGGTGAGATGCTGCAAATGCTCTGCCGGTGTTTTCTGTCCCTGTATTAGTGCCTCAAATACTTCCTTTCGCAGTGATGCTAGATAGTCCAATCTTGGACTTAGTTTTAATCTCAAATGCTTTGCCTTATTCACTATTCTTTCTTTCTCTCTTTCCAATTTAAGTAAATCTTCTTCAAAATTTGTTATCTTCTCCTCAAAAATTGATAGTGTATCAAGTGAGTTAACAAAATTATCTGCAAGTTTATTGATCTCATCCTGTACCTTGCTCATCTTCTTGTCTATATGTACAGTCAAAAAGTTTGTCTTACAGGTGTCTTTGTACAGAGTTTTGTACTCTTTCAATAAATTACACAATTCCAGTAGAAGTGTGTCAAAATATCTGTTACACTTCTTTATTTGCTCATCAAAGAATTTCTGCTTTTCAATTTCTATTTTATCCTTCAATGTCTCTTCCTTTATTTTCTCAATGTTTTCTGTGATATATTTACATAGTGTATCAAGTTGTCCTAAATAATCTTTATTGTCTGTATTAGAGTTAGGAGCAATTACCTTCAAAATTGGTATGGTATCATCAATTGCCTTATAAGCTTGTGAGCTGTAGTCTGTTATCTTTTGGATTGAGTCTAATAGTACCTCAGTCACATTAGTTGATTTGTAGCCTGATGATGAGCCAACATTCTGAGTACCGCCAGTGGAAGTAACCAAGCTTTTATTGACCTCTGGTAGGTCTGTTTGTGTCTACATTTCCTTAAGCAATGGTTTTTCTACTTCTCTAGTTGCCAGTGGCACTGTTTCCTTATGTTCCTATTCCTGTTGTTGTTGTGGTTCCTGTTTCTGTTGTTGTTGTTCTTGTTCCGGAGCCTTTTGCTCTATTTGTTTTTCTATTTGTTGCATTGTCTGAGTCTGAGTCTGAGTCTCTACCTTTTTCTCTTTGTTATCTGTTGGTTTCTCCTGTGTGTTTTTCAGTTTGCTCAACTATCGGAGGCTCACTAGCCATTTCAGTTTTATCAGCTATATCTTTGTCTACCACAATGTTGATCTTTTGAGTATCAACATCCACAACATATAAGACTTCAGGATTAGGATTACCATCCTCTACATCCATACTCTCAGCTGCCGATTGATCTTCTATAGCTGTTGTTTTTACCGGTGGAGTAATCAAAGGAGGTGGGGGTAAGTTGTCTTTAACCTTGATACTAGGTGGTCCACCAACTTTACCTTTACCCTTGTCTCTATCTTTCTGATAAAATTTTATAGGTTTGGGGTTCATGTATTCTTCTTGTTTTTCTTTTTCAACTAGGAATATATCCCATCCATTTTCTATCTCCTCGATCACCTCATTAACTCTTCCAACCATTAAAGCAATGTGTCAGTGTGCAGTAGAAAATACTGACCGGTTGGCTTGAGCAATTAGGTCATTGATTTCTTTGGGTGAATTTACCGGATATACAACAAGTAGCTTCTCAATCTTTATTTTCTTGTCCAGTTCTATTACTACTTGTCTTCTTGCTTCCAGTCTCTTAAATAGTTCATTTGGAATTTCATTTACTACTTCCATCAAAAATTTCTTATACATATCCATATGCAATATAACACTGTTTTCAACTTGTTCTTTTTCATCAGCTGTTAAAGTGTCATATATTTTCTCTATATTCTTCAATTTACCTTCCTCTGTAATTTCATTCAGCAGTATATCAAGAGGGGCCAAGTCTTTGTTTGTCCTCTTCTTCTTTTTGAGTGTCAATTTCTTCTTCTTTGGTGTAGCCTTTCTTACCAGAGATCTCACTGCTTGTTGTTTTTGTCTTGTCCTCCTGGGTGAGGGTGTGGTTGCCGGTGAGGGATCTCTTTTCCTTACAACTCTTTTGAAAGTTTCAAGCATATCACTCTCCGAAGAGGTACCTACCGGTGATAGGTGAGTTTCAGGTTGTGGAGCTGCTAACTCATCCTCTGTTATACCAGTTTTCTTCAACACATCTTCTTTGATGGCCTTTGCTTGTCTAGAACCTTTCCTTACAACTGCCTCAACCTTTTTCACTCTTTTCTTTGATTGTATTTGGCTTTCAATGGTTTTTGCACTACCAAATATTTCTTCCTTAGGTTCTTTAGGGGCTCCCAAAAGTGCTTTAGCATATGTTTCAATTATATGATCATCTGTTTCATAGCCCATCTCGGTTACCCAAACTATCCTAGGGATGACTACTTCCATCCAGATTTCATCCTTCTTGATTACAAAGCATATTTCATCTTTGTATTTGTTGACAATCTTTTGTGATAACCTAATTCTTTTCTTCATTTTGGCCTTTAGTGCTTGAAAGAAATCATGAATATTGTTTTCCTTGTCTTCTCCCATGTTATTGAATAGTTTTGTTAACTATTTACCTACCGGTATATCATATCCAAGTTCTTTGTAGCCTATACCGGGAACCTATTTGGTTATATGTAGCATCAGACATACTAATAGATTTCCAAACTTGAAAGTTCCTTTCTTGTCCTTCTTAATCTTTCCAAGGTTGTCAATTAATTCATCCTTTAACCACTCACATATATCAATCTTTGCATTATCTGTGACCATATCATAAGCACTCTTAATGCATAAACTTGAAATTGAATTGAGTCTATTTGCATGAGTAGCTTTATATCCTAATATCATGCTGATAAATCTCACATTAATATCTGTTACATCATTGACTCTTAGGGACCTTTTGTCGAATGTTGCACCAGTTAGGTTTGTAAATAGGTCATTGGATACCTTCTTAGTTTTATTTGGCCTTTTACCAGTGGTCAATAACCCTGTGAAAGCTTTCACAGCTTCCTTAGTGATTTTGTGGATTGCATCTAACCAAAAAAATTCACCATGTACCCTGCTTAAGACTATCCTAATCACATCCTTGGGGAATTCAGGAATGCTAAGGATCTCTGTGAATCCTAGGGTCTCAATGATCTTGTGTTCATCTTTTATATTGTCGGATTCATCACATATCATAGTTTTAAATATGGTTTTAATCTCTTCATCTCCTAGTTCCTCAATGTTGCAGTGGATGTAAATTCTGGGGTCTTCAGCATAAACAACTCCCTTAGGAATTTGAGAAAAAGCACCTAAGGTATCATATTTCTTTGCTACCTTGGGAACTAACTGAAATATGGGCCTAGGTATTTTTATAACTTCGACAACAGTAGGGTTTGCTATATATTCAATTGTAGAAGTGGATGCCATGATAAAATACCTTTTACTGTCTTTAGGATGGATGATTGCTTGGAGTGTTCTTGCCTCTAGCTCGAAATGCCTTAGATTGGAATCTTCGTGCTCTTCGTAGGTTTGAAATCTCGGTGAAATGGAATGGAGCCAAAACCTCAATTTTATAGTGTCTTTTTGCCATCTACCACATTAAATGCATGCCAGTTAAATATTCACTTAACATTTTCTGCCGGTAAAAAGTAATTTCCAACTTCTTATCTCTAACTGAGGGAATAATAGCACATGTGTCATTAGATTGCCAAACCCTCAAGGAAACTTTCTTCAATTAGATGAAGAACTTCCTGCCGGTGGAGCACTGCTCTATCCTAACGGTGAAGCATCACTCTGTCCTGCCGGTGAAGCATTGATTTTTTCTACCGGTGGAGGAGTATTCCCAATATTTAGATTAGCTTTTCTAATCCATTGTTTTGAGAATTCTTGCTTAACCTCTTCAACTTTTTCTTTACCTTTCAAGCTAGAACTTTTGTTTTCTACCGATGTTCCTTTACTTCTACAGAATTTAGCAATATGCCCATCTTGTTACATGCATAACAAGTTACATTATTCTTCTGAATATCTTTCCCATAACCTATGCCGGTTTGTGTTCTACATTCATTAGATAAATGTCCAAATCTTCCACAAACATAACATCTCACATTCATTCTGCAGTTTTCAGAGTTGTGACCAACTTTGTTGCATTTTGAACATTGACCGGTGGGTGTGTTGATATTCTGATAATTTCTAGATCTACATTCATTTGCTCTATGACTATACTTATTACAGTTAAAGCATTTTCCATTGAATTTATAAGCATTAAGTTGTCTTACTGGTTTGCTGTGATCCTGAGTATTTGCAGTACTGAAGCTTTCACCAACTTCAAAGCCAATTCTAGAAGTGTCACCTTTAGGTTTTTGATTCTTCAGCAAGGTGCCAAGTTCCTCTGAGCTTTTCTTGAATTTTTCTTTATGTTGATTTGCAGTTTCTAGTTCTCTTTCTAAGACTTCTTTTTGTCTCATCAGTTCATTTGAGTCATTCTGAGTATGCATCAGATCTGTCTTCAACATGTCATTTTCATAGCTAAGTCTTGTGTTCTCATTTGCTGCATCACTTAGTCTTCTGGTCAATTCTTCTTCATTCTTCTTCCTATCCTCAAATCTCTTTGCAAAATCTCATAGTCATATCCTGCATCTTATTCTTTGTTATCATGTTCTCTTGTTTCAAATTTCTTATCATATCATTAAGTGATTCCTTTTCATCATTCTCATTTTGCAATTTTTCACAAAGTTCTCTTCTCTTATTTCTTGCAACAGTAAGATTCTCTTGAAGTTCCTGAATGATATCCTGAGCTGCTCTTAAATCATCTTCTAGTTTGATATTTTTCAATTTCTCTGCATCATAGTCTGAAAGAGCTCCTTCAAGTTGCTTCATCAGATTTTCCATCTTTACCGATGTCAAGATCTTCCTCAAGCTGTTAGGCTTCTGAAAATAGAGGACCAAGCTCTGATACCAATTGTTAGGAATCCCATAGATACTGAGGGGGGGGTGAATCAGTATCTAACTAGTGATTATAATTTCTTGACTTAAAACATGAAGAACATATTATAATAGTGTACCGGTATGCAAGAAATAATGCAATAAACAAAATTAAGAACATCCACATGAAAAGCACAACATAACACAAGGTTTTAACGAGGAAACCCGATGTGGGAAAAACTTCGGTGGGATTTGTGACCCACAATATTCACTCACTGGCCAATAAGAGAATATTACTTACAATAGGGGCCTACACATGCAGGAAGGCCAATTGCCTAGAGCTCACTACTCAATGGGAAGTTTCACTGACTTACAATGAGGATTATACAAATCCAATATCTTGTATTGCTTTACAATAGCATCTATAATACCTGATCCAGTAACTGTTGCTGCTCTGTGATAAGTCGGTGTATTGACATGTTTTTTATTAGGACTCTTAGGTTTTTGGTATCTTTTGGGTTGCATTGTGATAGTAAAATATTGTGAATTGACTATATGTAATCCATGTTTTAAAACTGAACTTAAGAAATCATGTTTGAACTTTGTTGGTTAATTCTTGCAGCCAAATGGTTTGTCCCTATGATATGCAGATTATTTAGGATGATTTCATATGTGAGTTAATGAATGTATTAGTTAAGTAAGATACATATGCATGTCCTTGTATGTTGTTTCTATTTTAGTGCAGATAATAATTGATGCTACGGTGGAGAATTTTCTTTTGCGCCTAAGGACTGGAGAATCACGTTCAGATAGTTGGAGGTCAAACTGAAGGAGATTCAAGTGAGCACAATCTATGGCATAATCAGAGTAGTTGTACTTCACCATGGGAGTTTAACTCTGGTGCATGTTTAATTTACAAAATATCGCTTTGGCATGCAAAGATTGTGGTTCAGTTTCAGATCCACAGTTCCTGCAGCCAAGCTCTCTGTTATCCCCTTCATCTGACAACTATTTGTCTCTTCTTCTGGGTGTAACTGGAGTTGTCCATTATAGTTTATCTTTTCTTTATAATAAGATCTTCCTTCTTTTCTGAGGGTTAGACAGAATGGAAAGGGATTGAGTAGAGTTTTTGTCACGCATTTTGAATTTTCTCTCTTAGAATATGTAATCATCTTTCAAGAAGAAATGAATAAAAATATGTTATTCTGATCTATTAATAGTTCTTTGCTGAGAGTTTGATATCACTCATCCAAGGGGGTCCACTTGGTGAGTGATCCCGTGTTTATGATTATTGAAGTTAGTTTTTACTTAGTTGTAGTAGAAGTTCATGACTGGATTGTTCCTGTAGCCACTGGAAATAGATCCTTTGACTTTTTCTGCAACCAAGGCAGAACAGTGTGATTCCTGTTATTTTCATTAGATCATTTCAGCAGAGTTTTGTAAAGCTTTCATTTAGCCTTTTATGATTTTCATTCCTACCTTTCCTGCAGTAATTTAGAATAATCATTTAAGGAGCTTAATGCATATATATTGCAGACCCATTTCAAGTTTTATGTTCCTGGATTGACAACTAAATGAACACCAGCCATGAGAATAGTAAACTCTACCATATGAACATCCAAATTTCGGATTGAGATTTCAATTAGAGGTATTATTATTGTCATTATAGTTGGGTTAGACATTTTTGGCACCGTTGCCGAGGATGGTGTCAAGCTAAGAGCCTTTTATGATTATTTTAGTTTCTAGTTAATTGTTTGAATTTCATGAATCTGCATGCATAATAGAAGAAGAGATGCCAGAGGTAGATCTTTGCCCGCTTATACTACTCATGCAGAAGATAGTTTTCTAGATATAAACCCTTTTTCTGAGCAATATCAAGTCCCACAAAATTTGAATCACCCTGAGTTTGAATTTCCAGAAGGTAGTCTTCAGTTCCTTTTTGGTCCACAAGAAGAAGAATTGCCTATTGTAATAACCTCCACAAGTCCAATGCAAGGGAACCCACCTCTTGTTGGAAATAATCCACCACCACCACCTGGTCCAACATTTGAGTTTCCCATCTCTGAACAACATGATAATGCTAACCTTAAGAACATTCTAGTATCTTCACTTCCTAAATTCTATGGGTTGGTGACAGAGGATTCAGATACATTTATGTTTGAGTTTGATGTTCTCTATAAGAGTTTTGACTATACTACAGATGCCCATAGACTCAAAAATTTTCCAGCCACTTTGAAGGAGTCATCCTTGAGATGGTTTATGAGCTTGGGTAGTAGCACAATCAATACATGGGATGAGATGAAACAATTGTTTCTTGCAAAATACAAAGATTATTGTAGAGGCACTAATCGTCATGGGGATGATATCTTTAGAATGACACAAACTGAAGATGAGAGCCTTGATGATTATCTAGAAAGGTTTTTGTTTAGTGTCAAGAAGTCCAAGCATAGTACTCTGAATGAAGATTCCCTCAAATTGATATTTTTGAGGGGTATCAGTGATGAATACATTGATTCCTTAGATCTAATGGGGGGAGGCGACATTACACAGTCTACTTGGGCTGAGATAGGATGAATTTGCAAGAAGTATTCCAGATCTACTTCTAAGAAGAATAGGAGATTTAAGCCAGGAGCACTATCATCATCATCTGGAACTGGAGTTTCTAGGTTGGAACTTAGCCATTTGTTAAAATATTTCAAGGAGGATATTATAAACAATATGGCTACTCAGTTGGATACATTGGCAGCTAAGAAGAAGCATGAGGAAGCTGATGCATTTCTTGTAGAACTCTGTCCTCATTGTAAGCAATAGAAGAAAGATTGCAGATGTAAGATGGTTGCAAATGTTGAAGTACCTGATTACAAACCAATTCAAGGGGAGGATGAACAAGTCTTCTATGTTGCTCAGAAAAGACCAAATTTTCAGAGACAAGATATGCCACCTGATCCACTTTCCTTTTCTGGTTATAGTGGTAGTTCTTATGCACCAAATAACCAATGGCAACCACAGTATTCTCAAAATTTTGGTAATTATCCACATTGGTATGGATCATAAGGTCAAGGACAACAATTTGCTAATAAAATCCCCTAGTGGCAGTAGCCACAGGGAAACTGGTATCCACCTCAAGGTGCAGGGAACCAGTTTCAAGGGAATTGGCAACCTACCTCTCAATGGAGGGGAAACCCATCATGGTCATCCCAATCTTCTGGATATCACCCCCCTACTTAGCAGCCACAACCTCCTACTTTAATGCCACCTCCTATAGCCACAACACCACCTCCCAAGCCAACACATCTGCCTACTCAATCGTTGCCTAATCCAAATATCAAATCTCAACAACAACAACAAGCTTATTCAACTGATGCTAATCAATACCCAGCCTATTCTTTATCACTAGATGATATTCACCTTCGATCTGGAACAACACTACCTAATCCCTCTTAGTCAGTTATTACTGAGGTACAAGAAGAGCAGCCAATCTCTGATCCTAAAGATGTAATACCTCAGAATCAAATATTACCACCATTTCCCCATAGATTGAAAGACAAAGAAGTTTCAACTGATCAACAACAAAGCTTTGATATTCTTGATCAACTGAAGCACATTTGTGTTAAAATTCCATTGCTGCAAGCAATAAAGGATGTTCCAATATATGGTAAAGCATTGAGAGAGGCATGCCTAAAGAAACCTGGCAGAAAGAAAAAGGATCCACAAACAGTTCATGCTATGGGTCAATTGGCTGATATTATGTTAGGAAAAATTGCTATTCCAAAGTATTCTGGTCCAGGTAGTCCTGTTGTGAGTATAGTCATTAATGGCAGTCAAATAAAAAATATTTTAGTTGATCTAGGGATAGCCATTAATGTAATGACAAGGGAAGTAATGAAACATCTAGAGATAGATAGTTTAAGGGCTACACCCATAGTTCTCCAACTTGCTGATAGCTCTACAGTAAGACCTGATGGTATAATAGAAGATATAGTGGTCATTCTAGATTCTTGGGAATATCTTGCAGACTTTATGATTTTATCCCCAAAAGCAACATTGGGGGGATATCCAGTCATTTTGGGAAGACCATGGCTTGCCACAGCTGATGCATATATTGGGTGTAGATCAAGAGACATGACTATTTCAGATGGCAGTTCCACAAAAACATTGGCCTTGTATTTCCCTGCACAACCTCAGCTTGAGCAGCAGCAGGCTGTTTGACCTATTTTGGGAGAGGATTCTGAAGAAATTGACTCTATTAATCACCTTATGATGATTAATCGAGTGCCACTCATGCAATTATATGATGAAGAATCAATCCTTTATAAGGTCTTGATAAATGAATTAATAAAAGACCAAGAATTGCAAGAATTGGTTTTGAATATTGCAGGGTTGGACTTTCCTCCAACCACTGATATCTTGCATACCTTGTTGTTGCAGGAATTGTCATATTCTCATGTTTCTGATATAAATCAGATTGATCTTACTATCAAGATATAGGTTGAATTGAATAAATATTTGAACATCAATAAGAATATAGCAGATACTCAGAAGGATAGCCTGGTGGACTTGCTAAAACTCCATAGAAATGCCTTTGCATGGGATTACAAGGATATGATTGAAATTGATCTAGTAGTTTGTACTCATCGCATATACATAAAGGATGAGTTTTGCCCCCTCAGACAACCTCAAAGAAGAGTCAATCCTGCCCTGAAGGAGATAGTTAAAGAAGAATTGCAGAAATTGTTGAAAGCTGGGTTTATCTATCCTATCTCTGACAGTCAATGGGTATCACCTTTGGTGATAGTTCCTAAAAAGGGAGGCAAATGGAGACTATGTGTTGATTATAGAGATTTGCACTTAGCCACAAGGAAGGATCATTTTCCACTGCCATTTGTGGATCAGGTATTGGATTCTCTTGCTGGTAAGAGATATTTTTCATTTCTGGATGGATTTAGTGGCTATAATCAGATACAAATAGCTTCTGAGGATCAGGAGAAAACAAAATTTACTTGTCCATGGGGCACTTATGCATATTCTATACTTCCTTTTGGGTTGTGTAATGCTCTATCCACTTTTCAAAGGGCAGTCATCAGTATTTTTTCTGATATTTCTCAAGATATTATGAAAATTTACATGGATGAATTTACAACCTATGGTTCTGAATTTGATCAAGCATTGGGTAATTTGAAGAAAGTTTTGCAGCAGTGTGAAGACTACAGCTTGTCTCTAAACAATGAAAAGTGTTTCATTATGATGGAAGAAGGAATAGTCCTTGGTCATCATATATCTATACAAGGCATACAAGTGGATCTAGCTAAGATTGAGGTTATTCAACATATTAATGACCCTGTGAAGCAGAAAGATGTGAGAAGTTTTCTTGGCCATGCTAGATACTACAGAAGGTTTATCAAAGATTTCAGCAAAATTGCAAGTCTCTTATATACACTGCTTACTAAAGATGCAGAATTTAAATGGACCTTAGCATGCAATGAAGCTTTTTTAAAGCTTAAGCATGCTTTGACTCAAGCACCAGTTCTAAAAGGACCTAATTGGTCTCTAACATTCCAAATCCATACTGATGCATCTGATTATCCTATAGGAGCAGTGCTAGGACAAAAAGTTGACAAGTTGGAAAATGCAATATATTATATCAGCAAGAATTTACAAGGACCTGAATTGAATTATACAGTTACTAAAAAGGAAATGCTAGCTGTCATATATGCCCTTAACAAGTTTAGACACTATATTACAGGGTATCCCATATTTGTGCATACAAATCATACTGCAATTAGATATCTCATGAATAAGCCATCCATCACCGGTATGCTAGCTCGCTGGTTATTGTTGATGCAGGAATTTGATATCACAGTTGTTGATAAGTCAGGGAAGTCTAATGTTGTTGCAGATTATCTTTCACGTCCTCAATTGCAGGAAGACTCTACAATGATAGATGACACTTTTCTAGATAAGCATTTGTTTCTCATACAGGCTCGTACTCCTTGGTATGCTGATATTGCCAACTATTTAGCTGCAGCTAAGATGCCAATTTCTTTTTCTCCTAAGGAAAGAAGGTTGCTAGCTGAAAAAAGTTTTAACTTTTCATGGATTGCCGATTGTCTATTTTATACTGGACCTGATCAAGTCATGCAAAGATGTGTTAGAGAGGATGAAACATATGACATCTTGCATGCATGTCATGATGAGCCATGTGGAGGTCATTTTGCTGCCAAAAAGACAGCACTGAAAATACTCAATACTGGTTATTATTGGCCTACACTACACAAGGATGCAGTTCAGTACACAAGGAAATGTGACAGATGTCAACAAATGGGTAGACCTACAAAATCTGATGAGATGCCACTATATCCTCAAATATCTGTTACACCATTTGACAAATGGGGATTAGATTTTGTTGGCCCAATTGATCCACCTTCTAATGGCAAATCTTATATCTTGGTATGTACAGACTATGTGACAAAATGGGTAGAAGCTACAGCTATGCAACATGCAAGAGATAATAAGGTAGCTGAATTTCTCTATAAAGAAATATTTACAAGATATGGAGTACCCAGGGAAATTGTCTCAGATTAGGAACCTCAATTTACATCAACATTGATAAAAGCTTTGGTCAATGAATACAATATAAGACACAGGAAATCTACTCCATACCATCCACAGTCTAATGGCCAAGTAGAAGTTACCAACGGAGAGCTTGAGGCTATTCTTACAAAAACAGTGTCTATCCACAAGAAAGATTGGTCTAATCGGCTCTCAGAGGCAATTTGGGCATATAGAACAACATGGAAAACACCAATTGGATTCACACCTTTTGAGATGGTTTATGGCAAAACAACAATGATGCCTATTGAATTTGAGCATAAAACCTTGAGAACAACTCTACAACTAAATATGACATTGTCTGCAGCACAGAAGGAATGCATTCAACAATTAAATGTTCTTGATGAATGGAGAAAGATAGTTGTTCAACAGATAGAGTTGATTCAAAACCAAAGAGCCAGATGGCATGATAAATATATCAGAGAAAAGAAATTCAAAGTTGGTGACTGGGCACTCTTGTATGATTCCAGATATAAGGATGCTATGGGAAAACTCCAAACAAGGTGGTTAGGTCCTTATGAGGTAGAAGAAGTTTTTCACAATGGAGCAGTCCAGTTGTCCACAATAGATCCTGTTCGACTTAAACTCTTAGTGAATGGATACCGACTACGACTTTATCACAAGCCATCTACTAGAGAAGAGTTCCTGCTGTAGTTTGCTCCTCAAAATGAAATACAAGTTCCTGCAGCAACTGTCAATGATTCGGTATCAATTCATGAGCTTCCTGTTGCATTTGAGCATGTTAATAAAGGTGATGTTCCTACAGCTTCTACAGTGAACTTATTTACAGTATCATAATAAAATATTTCCATGAGGAATATTGTTCTCCGTACATAAAGTTCCATCCATACACTCCATCCCACTTTCTTACCTGTCACTTCATTTCATTTTGCCATCATTTTCGCCCAATTGCAGGTACGTTTATATTGTACTTTATTTTAATTATGCATTTATTAGCTCATTATGATTTTAATCATGTTTTAATCCGCTCCAAACCCAAAATCTCGTCAGCCTGTGTGGACACGTGCTAGGTTAAGTTGGGGGGGGTACTTTATGGTCCTTTTTCCCAGTAAGATTTATTATTCCGAACTGATTTCCTAACTGACATTACTTATGATGATTATTATTTCACGCGAGTGAATAATAAGTTCTGCCGCCAAATTTAAGATATGTAGATTTTAGCTTTTGTGAATCTGTCAAACATTTTGGTGAAGCTGTGGAAGTATCAGAGTAAAAGATGGGTGGTGATCTGATTCGCCATGAACCAACTGTCCATGAAGGGTTGTTGCAGGATGTTGTTTGTGTGCATTATTTCCAAAACCACGGCTGGCTGGATTATTTCTTGAGAATCAGGGATTTCAATGACGAAATAGCTGCCGAATTTATGCATTCTTTTGATAAAGGAGAAGCTAGAGTTAAGGGGTTGAAGGTAATTGCTACAGAGCAAAAAATTGCAGAAGTCATAGGGTTGCTGCAGGAAGGAGAACTCTTTCCAGAATCGAAGGATGCAAGGAGTGCCAGGGATGAGTTCACAATTTCTACTGACATACCCTTAATGGTGGATAGGCAAGGGACTAGAAGGGTTTCTTGGCCAGCACATTGGCCTTAGGTAGCTCTGTATATTATGAAATATATTACCTGTGAAGGATGGTATTCAAATATCCATTCACCTCACTTCAAGTTACTTAGTCATCTGTGTCATGACCGGCGAGTTAATGTCCCAAATTTCTTGTATCATCTCATTTCTATAAGTGCTAAGGAGACTAAAAAATATGGAAATCGCTTTGTTAGCCATCATGGACTAGTGAAGTTGCTGGTACAACGGTCCCTGAGAGATGTTTCACAAATGGAATGGGGTGTGTTTGAGGATATTCTACAATTTAGGGTAGATGAAGCCCCTATTGAAAATAATCTGTCGGTTCAAGAAGAGATAATTGCAGAAGGTCTTTCTGGTGAAGATGAGGGTTTGGTGGTTGCTGAAGGAGCTGCAATTACTTTAGAAGAAAATATTGAAGCAAAGTCAATCGAAGGACAACCCTCTACCTCTCTTCAAGGAGGTTCACCTATTTTACAAAGGGAAGGAAAAGAATTGGAAAAGGAGGAGTCAGATGAAGAATTTATTATCCGGCCACAGGAAGCGCATATCCCTTCTACAGCCAAGAGGCATCGAACAAAAACAAAAACTCCTGTGTCTATTTCAAAAGTGTATGTGAAGAGAACAAGAAGGAGGACACAGAAGACTCAACCAGTGAGTAATTCAGCAAAGGTGATAGCAGTAGAAACTTCAAAAGAAGAAGATGCTACAGAGAAGGAAATTCAAGAAAACCCTACAGAAGAGGAAATTCAAGAAAACCCTACAGAAGAGGAAATTCAAGAGAACCCTGTAGAAGTGGAAATTCAAGAAAACCTTGTAGAAGAGGAAATGCAAGAAAATCCTGTAGGAGAAGAAATCCAAGAAGAAATTCAGGAAGAAATTGTAATTATAGTTGGGGTAGACACTCTGCTTCTTACATAAACTCTTTAGCCTATTTTTCGCATAATAGGTCTGCCTAATATTTTTCCTTATTGCTTTCATATCCCTTTTCAAATGTCTACAATGATCTCTTATATAGATAAGAGTCATTTTACAATTTGCCAAGTCGTCTTACAAAGTTTTTACAATAATAAACAAAATATAATATAACAGAATCTTGTCGGCCTCTGTGCCGATATACTTCCTTTCTTTGTGTCGGTGCCGGTGTTGGTGTCCTGAGTGCCGGTGTAGAGTATGATCTGCTGATGCTGGTGTACTGCCTTTGCCGGTGCCATAGGATTGTAAGGTTGCCATCAATGACAAAACCTTCAATCACATACAATGTCTCATTGGAATGTGCATATGCCAACAGTGGGATCAATTAAATAAATAAAAAGTATTTATTTAATTTAGAAAAAAGATAATTTAAATAAATAAAAGTATTTATTTAAATGAGAAAAGGCTAGAAGAGGATAAATTAATTAATTAAATAAATAAAGATTTATTCAATTAATAGAAGAATTAGGCTAAAATAATTAAATAAATAAAAATATTTATTTAATTAGACATGACAATTTTAGGTGTCTACATGTAGAAATATATTTTTTCAATGATTTTAATTATAAGTTGCGAGTTAAAAAAAAATTCATTCTCATTCTTAACATCTTTTAAGATGCTACCTCTAGTTTTGGGCTATCCATGCTCTTTTAATTTATTTTATCTAAAATTTTATATAACATAAATAGTTTCTATATGTGTTGTCAATTACTATAAAAAGGTAATGTTTTAATTAATTAACTATTAATTTTGGCATCTAATTAGTATACATTGAAATTGATGATTTTTTAAAGAGATTTATATCATATAATTCAAGTAAAGAAAAAATATTTAAATAAAATCAATTTGGGTGGAAAACAAGTCAGTGGTGATGTGATAGTTTTAGAATGTTTTTAAAAAATATAGATGAATAAATTTGATTAGGAGTGCAAAATGGTCACAAATATTTTAAGAAAAAAATCATATATAAAACATGCTTTAAGTCAATTGCAAGTTGAAATAAATCATAAGAAGTGAGGTTGAGATAATGTCTTAAGTGACTTTGCCCCAATGAGTACTCCTTAATATTTTTCTTTTAACCCAAAAGATATTTACTTAAACTTACACTTCTAATACCAAATATTTACATATATGATAAAAAAATTGATATAAAAACCCTAACAAATTTAAAAATTGAAACTTACAACCATCCACAATATAATCAAACATGTTTAAGATTAAAATCTAGATTATTCAATAAGGGTCAAGGTTGAAACCATTTGTAGAATACTTATGTCTCTTTTTTAAGATATAACAATTAAATTAATAGAAAGATATATTCTAAGAAATTCAAAGCCCTAATTCCTTACATACAAAATGGCCAAGTATTGAACTGAAAGTGGCCATACAAAAAACTTAAATTAGAAATTCATCCTTAGGTACCACTAGAACCTGATTCCTTGAAGAGCAAACGATAGCTACAAGTCTTGCCTTGTTACATATGATACCCTTTCCTATTCAGCGTTAGTTGTAAGGCCTATCCTAGTCAAGCTTTGGGTATGATACAAGCTGAGAGGGAGAGATTTCCTAGACCTGGGTTTCTTGCTTGTTCCCTATCCCAAGAATAACATAATTTTAATGTCCTTGCCATCCTGCTTGCCCTACTCTACAGTCCAGAGCTCACTCTCATAAAATAGGGTAATGCCATTTGCCTTGTATGTTCTTAAACCCATCTCTCATGTCTTTTTCAGTCCAGAACACGCTTAACATCCTTTCATCAACTTTATACTCGACCAATGCCAGCTACGGGTAAACAAATCAATACTTTACATCAA
Source organism: Cryptomeria japonica (assembly GCF_030272615.1). Classification (NCBI taxonomy): domain Eukaryota; kingdom Viridiplantae; phylum Streptophyta; class Pinopsida; order Cupressales; family Cupressaceae; genus Cryptomeria; species Cryptomeria japonica. The sequence goes on along the minus strand of NC_081414.1, from coordinate 53,205,401 downwards.
AAGCCATATGCAGAATGAGTATAAAGAATCTCTATAGTGAAACAATATTATTACATGGTTGATTCATATGACTCCCACAATAGTACAATCTAAAAAACAATCCCTCAATAATACCTCATCAAACTTAGCATAAAGGGATTGCCTAGTTTGCTGGTTCACAAGGACAAAGACTAGAACTAGAATGGGACGAAGCTTCTGTTCATTATTACTCATCTCTACTTTTACCCATATCTGTATATATACATACTGTAGACGTAGAAAAATGACCATATTCCTAAATGAATATTTAATGTTCATTTTATTCTCATTCCTCTATTTTAGTTAAATCTAATTTAATTAAATCACCACATTCTTCTATTTAATTAAATAAATTATTCAATTTATTTATTTAAATTCACTTAAGCCCTTTATATCATTTAATTAAATAAATCATTTTATTTAATTAAACTCATTCTCTCTACTTTTAATTAAATTTACATTTAATTAAATAGTTTACCCCAATTAAATAAATCTAATTTATTTAAATCTCCAACTTGCAACCAAATTGAAATAAAGCAATTTATTTTAATTAATCCTTTATCCTCCACTCAATTGTATTTTCCTACAAATGCAAGTTGCACAACTATTTTAAATAAATAAATTATTTATTTAAAATTCTATTTATCCTCACCCACTTGAAACCTTTAATGGTTTCCCTTAAAGTCTTCAAACTTAATGGCCTCCTTTTAGAGTCTTCTTAAGCCTTTAATGGTTTCCCTTAAAGTCTTCAAACTTAATGGCTTCTTTCTAGAGTCTTCTTAGGCCTTTAATGGTTTCCCTCAAAGTCTTCAAGCATTTAATGCTTTATCTTCCTTTTTCTCATGTAAATAAATTAAGATTTATTTAAATCCAAAATTCACATTCACATTTAAATAAATTAATATTTATTTAAATATTTATCCAAATGCAAATTACACCATTTAATTGAAATAAATGATTTTATTTTAATTGAAAATCCCAAAATTCCTCCCACTTGCATTCTCCTACAAAATCCACTTGCATGCCTAAATCCCTTCTAGATTCTTCTAACTCCTTCTAATTAGCCTAATCCTATCCTAATCATTGTCACATCCCTAAGCAAAGGGAAGTCACTTCTCAAACCTTCGAAGTCTTTGAAAACCATTAAAAGCTTTAGGTCTTCAACAACTTAACCTTGAAAGTCTTCCAAACCATTAATGGTTAACTGAACCCTCTTGCATGGTTAGAAACTTTTTGACTAACTTAACCCTCATCTAACCCAAGGGTCTCATCAAGCATTCATTGCTTTGACCATGGTTATCCCTTTAACCCTTGCACATTCATTTATCCCTTGGATAAAAGGAATATCCATGAACCTAACCCTAACCCAACCCCCTAGGGTAACCATCTTGTCCTCTCAAACATTTAATGCTTCCTACCTCTCCTCTCAAGTAGTCTTATGTTGACAATTGTCACCATTTCATTGGTGAAAATTATAAACATGGATTGATAACTTTCAATCCTGACCCTTGATAAGCTCTTTCAATCTTGACCATCCATTGCCCTATTTTCACTATAAATGGAGCTCTCATTCCTCCATTTTATCATCCAAGCTTTTAGTATCTCATTTATGCTCAATTTTAGCTTTCATCTAGCCTCTCTTTGCAATAGGAATTAATCTAATATAGCATTTTAGAGTATTTCTATTATCATTAGCTTAAATCATTAACTAGTATATCATGTTAGGATAGTATTGCTACTAACCTTGTCATCTTATAATCTAGTTTAATCCATTTTGTAGAAACATGCATAAATAGGATGCATTCATGTTAGAATTAATCTAAAGCATCCCTCATTCTTGCATTATTCATCCCTAAGTCACTTTGCTCAGTGATCTGAGAGCAAAGACATTGGCTTGAGGGACTTTGTGAGATAGAGAACCATGAAACCAACCTTGGGAAGTTGAGCTATCCTTCATAGCTCCATAACTTGCACCAAGAAGTCCCATGTGTGTGTGTGTGGACAAGTCTTTTGGAATATTTTCATATATTGAGTTTCATCAACCCGCTTTCCCCGCATACACATACAATACATAAATATTAAAAGTGATCCAAGAAGACAACTATCACTCAAACAAACATAGTCAAAGTAAAACATTTAAATGCTTATCAACTTGTACACATAAATTCCAATACAACACACATATGTACCTAACTTGATTCATTGTAATCACACGAAAAATTTCTTGCCTTCTTAAATATGTTATGCAGAGAATGAACAAGTAGGCTGCGACATGGAAGCGCCAAGCTATTTGAGAGATGCAGTACTGTTTTCTCTCCACAAATGCAATGTGAAAGATGATAAGGAAGTACTTTAATAGGTAGTCATTGAGAAGCTTCACACGTACAACCGCTACTCAGAAAAGCATCTAGAGAAGAATGAACTCAACTGGATAATATGTCTGCAAAGAGGCGCTTCGCAACTCTCCTGTACCGCCTATGACAAGTTAAATTCCTGCTTTCCTCTTCCTTGCTCCCCTCACGAATGCAACTTTTGTGTGTTTTTAATTTTAATTTCGGTGGGTGTTTCCATTATCAGGCGGGAGGAGACAAATTAAAAAATGAACATTAATGTGGGCTGCTGAGACCATCAACACCACCGTACTGGAAAATGATGTAGGATGAGATGTACGTGGATTCAACATAGGCATGAGACCATCGTGCATATGATGCGTCTGCCAAACGGTCTTGTTAACATCATAGTAGGAGAAAATTAATTTTTAAAAGTGTTTAATCGACATAGCTATTTCATGGCTGTATTTTTTCTATGCATATGAGTTGGCAAGTCATAGTTTTGGCCTTGACATAGCTTACAAGGTAGAAGCAATTTAAAAAAAAAGTAAAGGTGTGTAATACACTTCTTACACTAATCTATAAGAGGCGGTATGCACAAAAAACTTAACTAATCATATATATCAAGGAACTAAACACAAAAATAATATACTACAATATAGTGATCTATGTGTGGAAAACCATTTTAGAAGGAAATCCTCATAATTTGAAGCAACTCAAATGTTTAAAATACATTTGTAGAGTTGAAGCCTTTGCAAGAGTATCGCTAACGAGAGATCTGGAGTAATTCTAGCAGCATAATAGGACTAACAAAACTCTCTAATAACCCATACAATACAGAATCATGAATGGAAAAATTTTAAATCGCAAACAATAGTTCATTTACTAAGAACATGGATCAAAATAATGACCAATAATTGCACTATAATTGGCCCAAATTCTAATGCCCAACTGTGTCATGTTCTCTATTTGAGATTTTCCTCTTTTAAGTGACCAATGTCTTTTGAGAAGCTCATTGAAGAATTTTACTTAAAATCTCTAGGGACATTTATTAGACTTGAAGAAAAATTATGTAAGATGTTGAATGAAAGACCAAATGATGAGATACAACTATCTCTCCTTCACTTCAATACTCACAACACTCAAGAGGGGTGCAAGAAGGCGATCCTAAAAAGTCTAAATTATAATTTACATAATAGACATATGACTTTGGACTAAGATTTTAAGAAACAAGCTAAATCAGGTTTTATTTGTCACTAACTCACTATGTGTTAGCCATTATCATTATAAGGAAATCTTGGAAATTGTATACAATAGGGTGTTCATGAAGTATGAATAAATAGATTCAAGAGAAAAAAATACAATCATAATCCCTATAGTTTTAAGCTTATCATGAATAAATAAACAAAATGATTTACTCATTGAATAGATTTATTATCAAAAAATTAAAATACGTGATCAAAAATTTGTAGATTAATGTCAATCCTATTGCAACAATCACGAATAAGTATATGCATAAAACTCACCTAGACATATATAATAAGCCTTATCTTTCAAGTCTTAAATTATTTATTTTCATTCTTCTATTATCATTTCATTCATACCTAGTAAACCCTTTGTATGTAGTAGATATCCCATGTGTTAGGTTAAAATATTAAGAATTATATTAAAATATATAGACTAGTAAACATCAATAATAAGAACAACAAATGTATGCTCATAAATTACAAAATCTATGAAATAAATAGTATAAAAAATAGAGACAACTTTAAAACAAAATAAATCTATTAATCAAACAATCGAAGAATACATATGTATCTCCTACATATTATTTGGTTTAAAAAAAAAATTGACCCCTTTACACTATCGTATAAAATTTTATTTATACCAAATGATAAGGCACGTCTCATAAGGACAATTGACTCTTGTCATTCAAATTTTACATTTGGAGTTCATATATAGTTTTTTTTATTGAAAAAGCAGTGTTAGCTAGGGCGCTGACCCTTAACATAGCCAAAAGGCTATCAACAGTAGATTAACAGCAAAAACAAAAGTGAAAATGAGAGCCTAACAACAGGATATTAAAAGAGCATAGGGGCATTGCCCTGTAAGTCCAGAAATCCCTAAAAATATAAACAAAATTAAAACAAGCCAAAATCTAAGAAGTTGTCTTATGAAGCCTTGCCATACTAAGGACAATGTCCCAATCTTCAATGAGGAACTTGTAGAATTCCTTGCAAGTCTGTTTATCTGCATCCTCTTCAACAAGCTTATCTTGTAGTAGGCAGAGGGTCGTGGCCTAGCTATGCATGACTCTGATGCAAAATTTGTTGATACTAATAAGTCGTTTGTCCCTGGAGTTCATATATACTTATATTTACAAACACTTCCTACTTTTGAAACATTAAAATGGTTGAGGGCACTTGTGATATTAAAGGACTAGAGAAAGTAGGAGTGTAATGAAAAATAGTAGAGATACATATTATGATGGCGATTTGCCCAATTAGAAAAGTAAATTGCAACCACTTTATATAAAAATGAGATTTTTCTTCCCATTATTTGAGGGATCTCCCTCTAACACATGTGATTTCTCTTGAGAGGCACCAATAATGACAAAAACAATAGTTTCCTTGATTAGTCTAGTCTTAAAGTAAGAGTAGATCTATGCCCCCTTTAAAATCCTTTATATGAATTATTTCAAAAGATTTTTCCATTGATATATCAATAAAATATGTAATATTAATTTAATAATATCTATAATCCTTTCTTAAATCAAGATTCATAATTTGATGAATAAAAAACTAAAAACAATTTTGATCTATATGTTATCCTCTCTCTACTAGAGTGGAATGGTTATTTCCATAAAGAATCATTATGATTTTATGCTATGGGACATGATTTAATCCATTGATTATTTATATATCCCGATACCTTCTCCTCAATTTCACCTTGACTAGATTATAGTGTCAATCCCATGTGATAGATTTGAAAGTTGGCAAGTGTTTTTCTATCATTCAAGTATAGGATTCTTTTTGAATTTGTATCTCTATGACTCAAAGGTTCTCCTTATAGGTTCCTTATTTAAATACCTTGATAAGTGGCAACTAAGTTATAAGTTGAACACTATCCAACTTCTCCTAGTGAGATGAAGTATATGGCTAGAGTTCCTAATATCAGTATTACTGAGAGCTCAATGTATGTTATTGCTTGCACAAGACATACATTCACCCACACAGTGAGACTCCTTGGCCCTTTCATGGGTAATCCTAGATGAGTACATTGTGATGTATTGAAGAGAGCCATTAGATATTTAAGAGGTACCTTTGAGTAATCTATTTTTTTCTTGTAATTGTACAAGGTACCATAATTCATTTATTATTCATTTATATGTGGGTTTCTATTGGATTGAGGATGTTGAAAGTAGGATGTCTACTAGTGGATATTTATTCACTGTAGTTTGCGATGTTATCAGTTGGATACAAAATTGATAGGTTATTGTCACTTTATCCACTACAAAAGTGGAGTGTATGGTAGGTTCTTATATTCTTTTAAGGAACCCATGTATGGTTTAAGGTATTATGTTTAGATTTGGTTGAAAAAATAAGCTATCAAAATTCCATGTAAAATCAGATTATCAATGCTTGACAAAGAACCTAAACTTTGGTTAAAAAAAAGGTGAAGTAAAGTTGCAATAATAACTTTTGAATGTGTATGAAAATCTAAAAATAAGGCTACCTTGTTTTCAACACATTTCATATCAGGATAGATAATATCAATGTTTAGTAACATTTTTTGCATGACTTGGCACAAGATGAGTGGTGATGCTAGAGAAAGTTGAAACTTTTTAGAATGACAAATGCATCGACAAAGCAAGTGATCATGAAGAATTTAAGGCGGTGCTATGATTCTATATGTCTCTCAATCCTTAAAAATTATTTAATAATTGATGGTACCCCCTTTGTTCTTAGAAAGTGTTCGACAAGTTGAAAAATGTTTATAAATGGTGTCTCAACCCTTCTAATTTTGAGAATATGAAGAATATAGCTTTCAAACTATGAAACATAAACAATTAATTTTTGGGAAAAAAATATTTCTAGAATCTCGTTTATGGATTCTTGTTGTCCAAATATTTTTTAGATCTAAATTTTTAAAAAATAGGCCTCAACATTGTCCTAGATCAAAATTCATGGACTTCAAAAGCTGGGATTTCTATATATTAGAAGTGTAAAACCATATCAAACATAGATAAGAGTTGTAAAATTGAGTTATACATGTTGACCAATATAAAATGCATGTTACAAGAAATCATTAGGAATCCTTGAATGAAGATCATAAAGCCAAAATATAGTGCCCAAGTTGGTGTGTGGATTATGATGTGCTTATTAAAAGTGAAAGGAATATGTTATTTTTAGCTTGTGAATTCAACTTGGGATTTAGGTGTTGGTTTTGTAACTCAATATTTGGGAACCACTTTTTTGGGTGGTTTTATCTCACAATTTTATAATATCATTTAATGGTTTCATGTACTAGTTCTCCTATGTACAAGATTCTTAAGATGAACATATAGTCGCGAGTTATTATTATGTTACTAGAATTAAGTTCCAAATCTATACTTAGGGATGCTTAATTAAAGACCTATTCCACAAGTTTATTTTAACTATGTTTAGTTTACCAAATAATGTATTGGGTTACTTTGGAGTGTGGAGGTTTTCTCCCAAAGGATTTTCCCCCATGTACATCTATGTTGTATAATTTTATTTGTTTCATATGTGCATCTCCTTTCTATAATTCTAAAAATCTTAAAATTTTCACAATACTCTCCTCTAGAATTAATTTATGAAGTGTTTTCACATACCCTTCTTCCTTTTAGTGATGACCTTCACCTTGGTCTAGACTCCTTTTTATATTTGCTTTGGACATTATGTTTTATTTAAACGTTGAAAATCTATTGTTTGTGGCTAAGAACTTAAGTTATAATTTAATGCTTGTGTTATCAGTGACAACTACCTTATTATAAATTTCCAAGTTGTCATGGCTATATTTTTTATTAGTCATCATATTATCTGCATTCCTTATTCTATGAAATATTAAGTCATCAAGGTCCTTCTAGTTAGTGTTGTGTTATTTCGTGCCACACTAACTTAGTCTATTATTAATTGGGGCTCACTATATTGGCACAATGACAAGATACCATTAGGTGAGAATTTTGTATGTTAGCATGTTGGTGGGCCTTGAAAATTGTTGAAGGGAATATGTAAAAAAACTGTCCTTTGGTGATTAGTGGAAATTTCTCTTAACTTGGTTAGTAATTGAATCTTAATAATCAATTATTGCACAACCTAATTTTTAGTCATTATAAACTTATGATTAGAATAGCCTCCATGCATGGGCCTATTATTAGATCTTATCGATGGTCTTAATACTTAGTTATGTGTTTGTGATTATATGATTACTTTTGTCCATGCAAACCTAATGTGGTTCTTCTCTTTATTAGTCAGGATTATTAGAGTAGGTGACTAGGTCATGTTTGGTCTATATAGATGACTTTCATTATGATATTTATCTCTCTATTAGAAGATGGCCAAGTGTGGGAAAATATGATGTCTAGATGGCAAAGGTGTGACATATATGGTGGGAACCTTTGAGCATTATTCAATGGATCATGTGTTGTTGGTGATATATTATACATTATACATAGTTCTCAAATGGGAGATTTATATTGCTCCAAGCTAGACCAATGAGAAATTAAGTCCAAGAGACCCCTAATGCGCAATGAATGAATTCATTAGCCAAGTGGAAAACTTGGATATATATTTGTGCATGCCTACTATGGCTTCTCTTCATTGGTCTAGGATTATTAGTGTAGGTGAATAGGGCATTTTTTGTATATATGGATGATTTATATTATGCTATCTATCTCCCTATTGGTAGATGGCCATGTATGGTAAAATGTGGTGTCTAGTAGTAAAGGTGTGACATATATAGTAGGAACCTTTGTGAATTCTTCAATGGGTCATGTGTTATAGGTGATAGATTATACATTGTGCATGGTTCTCACATGAGATATTTCTATTGCTCCAAGTTGGACTAATTGGAAATTAAGTCAAAGAGACTTCTCATGTGCAATGAAAGAATTCATGCAATATGTCGCCAGCTAGTACTCAAGTGGAAAACTTGGATATGTCTAGATGCATGCCTAATATGTCCTCTCTTCATTAGCCTAGGCTTATTAGTGTAGGTGACTAAGGCATTTTTGTTGTATATGGATGAATTACATATTTCTATTTATCTCCCTATTGGTAGATGGCCAAGTGTTGGAAGATGTGCTTTCTATGTGAGAAAGGTGTGACATATGGTGGGACCCTTTGAGAAGTATTCGAAAGGCCATGTGTTGTAAGTGATAAGGTGTCCACAACTTGAAACAAATTAAACTAAGCTTATATCAAGCAGAAACTTGTAGGGCAAATATAACAGCTAGAACAAGAAGCACAATCATGATTTTTATTATTGATCCCGCCATATTTGCTACTATTCGCAAAGAAATCTATTCGCATTACAAACTAACAAATTAGCATGAAAAAAAAAGAATACTTGATGAAAAACAATGAACTATACTATTTCTTGAGAGAGAGCAGATAAAGATGGTATATAACCCATGCAAAGTATGCCATATTTATAAAGGCTGTAGATAGAAGATTTAAATAGTTGACTATTGTAAGTCGTTCAATGAGGAACCATTCAAAATTTCAGTCGCGCAATGGCGTGTGAGGCCCTAAACAAGTCCAAAAAAATGATTAATCCAAATGGAATCTTTGCTTCAAATCCATGTTTTTGACTCTTTAAAGGGTGTGCAATTTTGGTGATGATGTCTGATTTATACATTAAACCGAATATTTTTTTTTTTAAAAAGCATGGGGGAAACATTAAATCTGCACTTTCCTATTTGATCTCAGCGATTAAATTGACCTTTCCTATTGCAGAATGGGAATGCATACTTAAAATCGTGTTCAGAACAAATAGTCGGTTTCGTTGGGAAGCACAACGTCTAAATCAATGAAGAATCATTCCCTCTCAAGACGCCTAAAGATCTCAGCTTTGCCTCCTTCTGTCCATCTTTTGTCAAATAATTTTTGGACCTCGGTACATCTGTATCTGTATGCCTCCATCCAAAACAACAACATTGAAAAAATACATCAAAACGGCTTTCTGTTTCGGCAGGTGATGCGAGTTTGAAGCAGATATTTTATAGAAACGGGCCTAGTAGAACTAGCAATTGCACCTTGGTGTGCAATAGGTATGCCGAAGAGGTGTAGAAATTAAATTAGTGTAAATTTGAATTTATTTTGGCATACATTTGTGCAATAGTGAGGTCATTTGGTAGGTCATTTATCAAATGATATTTATGAAATATAGGTTTC